>NC_057822.1:36274285-36578571 GCF_910594005.1 Cervus elaphus
GCCCGGATAATCCCACAGACAGAGGAGACTGGTGGGCTACAGTCCATGGGGGACAAGACTGAGCATGCATGCATGCACAATTGTAAAGTCCTCCCTAAAAGGCAGGAACTCCAAGCTGCATATCGGGATTTCCAGCCTAAGTGTCCTTCACCATGAAAACAAGCCCCCAGAACATAGTGAGACTTATGTTCAGAAGAAACTAGAAAGCTACAGAAAACAAAGACTGCTCTCAAAGGGTGTGCACAAAATTTCACGTTTTGAATTACAGTGCTCAGGCAGTAGTTTGAAAGGAGCCTTAGTTGGACCCATTTGTTCACCTTGAAAATCCTCCCAAAGAGAGAAGAAGAACCTTGGGACTCCCCCTGAGGATAGAGATGCTGGCAGCAGTCAATTTGAGCAGCACACTGGACAGCAGTAATACTGGCACAGGCAAGAACCATTTTGGAGTCCTCCCTCTAGCCTAATCAGTGCCAGGAGGTTACCCACCCTACCAGAAAGTAGGCACTAGCCCAGCACATTCCAGGCCATGTAGACAGTCATGTGCTGAACATTACCCACCAGCGAGCCAGCACCAGCTCCATGCCCCTCTCAGGTCATATGGGAGACTGGGTGCACCAAAAAACTGGGAAAACCAACAGCCTGCAAGATCAGCTCACTCGTAACAGGAACAGACCCCACTTGGAGATCCTAACCACCCATAAAGAAATTTAAGCACCAAAGAATTGATGTTTTTGAACTGTGGTATTAGAGAAGACTCTTGAGAGTCCCTTGGACTGCAAGGAGATCCAACCAGTCCATCCTAAAGGAAAACAACCCTGAATATCCACTGAAAGGACTGATGCTGACACTGAAACTCCAATACTTTGGCCACCATATGCAAAGAGCCGACTCACTGGAAAAGACCCTGATGCAGGGAAAGATTGAAGGCAAGAGGAAAAGGGGACGACAGAGGATGAGATTGGCATCTCCAACTCGATGGTCATGAGTTTGAGCAAGGTTCTGGAGTTGGTGACGGGCAGGAAAGCCTGGCATGCTGCAGTCCATGGGGTGGCAAAGAGTCAGACACAACTGAGTGGCTGAACTGAACTGAACCACCCATGTTTCCCTGAAGTTTCAGGGGACTGCTCCATGGGTACATTACACTTGAGTAAGGAAGGCATCCAGGCCCTAACCCCTGGAAAGACAATCCAAGACAGTGAACAACTCCCCTCACACCCCTCCCCTCGACCATTATTCTTGTGAATCTCTCGGATCTAAATCTCTTTTCCCAGAAACTAGCAAAAGATAAGTAACTGTATGCCTTGCCAAGCAGTAGAGATTTGGAGATAATTGATTTGCCCTAAATGATGTTAGCTGACCAGGGAGGGTCTGTGCACTGGCCAAAAACACATCAGGTTGCTTTATCCTCAAAGCAAGTGGCCTGATTAGAGTAAATGCAGACAGGCTTCTGAAAAATGCAATTTGACTACCAGAACCCAATGGAACAACCAGGAAGCAGGGTAATGTAAGCTCTTCCTGGGGTCACTTGGTTTCTACCTTCCGTGGGCTGCTTAATAACCATTGTTCTCTTACAGGTATATTGGCCCATGTACCTGATATTGTCTGGTGTCCTTTGTCTCCAAAAGGTTAAGTTCAGTTGCTCAGTTGTGAGTGACTTTTTGCGACCCCATGGACTGCAGCACGCCAGCCCTCCCTATCCATCACCACTCCCGGAGGTTACTCAAACTCATGTCCATTGAGTCGGTGATGCCATCCAACCACCTCATCTTCTGTCATCCCCTTCTCCTCCACCTTCAATCTTTCCCAGAATCAGGGTCTTTTCAAATGAGTCAGCTCCTCCCATCAGGTGGCCAAAGTATTGGAGTTTCAGCTTCAACATCAGTCCTTCCAATGAATGTTCAGGACTGATCTCCTTTAGGATGGACTGGTTGGATCTCCTTGCAGTCCAAGGGACTCTCAAGAGTCTTCTACAACACACCATAGTTTAAAAGCATCAATTCTTTGTCACTCAGCTTTCTTTATACCAACTCTCACATCCATACATGACCACTGGAAAAACCATGGCCTTGACTACATGGACCTTTGCTGGCAAAGTAATGACTCTGCTTTTTAATATGCTGTCTAGGTTGGTAATAACTTTCCTCCCAAGGAGTAAGCATCTTTTAATTTCATGGCTACTATCACCATCTGCAGTGATGTTGGAGCCCCCAAAAATAAAGTCAGCCACTGGTTCCACTGTTTCCCTTGTTTCCCCATCTATTTGCCATGAAGTGATGGGACTGGGTGCCATGATCTTTGTTTTCTGAATGTTGAGCTTTAAGCCAACTTTTTCACTCTCCTCTTTCACTTTCAAGAGGCTCTTTAAGTTTTTCTTCACCTTCTGCCATAAAGGTGGTGTCATCTGCATATCTGAGGTTATTGATACTTCTCCTGGTGATCTTGATTCCAGCTTGTGCTTCATCCAGCCCAATGTTTCTCAAGATGTACTCTGCATATAAGCTAAATAAGCAGGGTGACAATATACAGCCCTGATGTACTTCTTTCCCAATTTGGAATCATTCTGTTGTTCCATGACCAGTTCTAACTGTTGCTTCCTGACCTGCATACAGATTTCTCAAGAGGCATGTCAAGTGGTCTGGTATTCCCACCTCTTGAAGAATTTTCCACAGTTTATTGTGACCCACACAGTCAAAGGCTTTGGCATAGTCAATAAAGCAGAAATAAATGTTTTTCTAGAACTCTCTTGCTTTTTCAATGATCCATCGGATGTTGGCAATTTGATCTCTGGTTCCTCTGCCTTTTCTAAAACCATCTTTAACATATGGAAGTTCACGGTTCACATATTGTTCAAGCCTGGATTGGAGAATTTTGATCATTACTTTACTAGCGTGTGAGATGAGTGCAATTGTGTAGTAGTTTAAGCATTTTTTGATATTGCCTTTCTTAAGGATTGAAATGAAAACTGACCTTTTCCAGTCCTGTGGCCACTGCTGAGCTTTCCAAATTTGCTGGCCTATTGAGTGCAGCACTTTCACAGCATCATCTTTTAGGATTTGAAATAGCTCAACGGGAATTTCATCAGCTCCACTAGCTTTGTTCATCGTGATGCTTCCTAAGGCCCACTTGACTTCACATTCCAGGATGTCTGACTCTAGGTGAGTGATCACATCATCATGATTATCTGGGTTGTGAAGATCTTTTTTGTACAGTTCTTCTGTGTATTCTTGCCACCTCTTCTGAATATCTTTTTCTTCTATTACGTCCATATAATTTCTGTCCTTTATTGAGCCCATCTTTGCATGAAATATTCCCTTGGTATCTCTAATTTTCTTGAAGAGATTTCTAGTCTTTCTTATTCTATTGTTTTCCTCTATTTCTTTGCATTGATCACTGAGGAAGGCTTTCTTATCTTTCCTTGTTCTTCTTTGGAACTCTGCATTCAAATGGGAATATCTTTCCTTTTCTCCTTTGCTTTTAGCTTCTCTTCTTTTCAAAGCTATTTGTAAGGCCTCCTCAGACAGCCATTTTGCTTTTTTGCATTTCTTTTCCTTGGGGATGGTCTTGATCCCCGTCTCCTGTACAATGTCATGAACCTCTGTCCATAGTTCATCAGGCACTCTGTCTAGCATGTCTAGTCCCTTAAATCTATTTCTCACTTCCACTGTGTAATTGTTAGGAATTTGATTTAGGTCATACCTGAATGGTTTCTTGGTCTTCCCCACTTCAATTTAAGTCTGAATTTGGCAATAAGGAGTTCATGATCTGAGTCACAGTCAGCTCCCAGCCATATTTTTGCTGACTGTATAGAGTTTCTCCATCTTTGACTGCAAAGAATATAATCAATCTGATTTCAGTGTTGACCATCTGGTGATGTCCATGTGTAGGGTCTTCTCTTGTGTTGTTGGAAGAGGGTGTTTGCTATGACCAGTGCATTCTCCTGGCAGAACTCTGTTAGCCTTTGCCCTGCTTCATTCTGTACTCCAAGGCCAAATTTGCCTGTTACTCCAGGTGTTTCTTGACTTCCTACTTTTGGATTCCAGTCCCCTATAATCAAAAGGACATCTTTTTGGGGTGTTAATTCTAGAAGCTCTTGTAGGTCCTCATAGAATGGTTCAACTTCAGTTTCTTCAGCATTACTGGTTGGGTCATAGCCTTGGATTACTGTGATATTGAATGGTTTGCCTTGGAAACGAACAAGATCATTTTGTCATTTTTGAGACTGCATCCAAGTACTGCATTTCAGACTCTTTTTTTTTTTTTTTTTTACTATGATGGCTATTCCTTTTCTTCTAAGGGATTCTTGCCCACAGTAGTAAATATAATGGTCATCTGAGTTAGATTCACCCATTACAGTCCATTTTAGTTCACTAATTCCTAGAATGTCAACGTTCACTCTTGCCATCTCCTGTTTGACCACTTCCAATTTGCCTTGATTCGTGGACCTAACATTCCAGGTTCCTATGCAATATTGCTCCCTACAGCATCTGACCTGCTTGCATCACCAGTCACATCCACAACTTGGTATTGTTTTTGCTTTGGTTCCATCTCTTCATTCTTTCTGGAGTGATTTCTCCAGTGATCTCCAGTAGCATATTGGGCACCTACTGACCTGGGGAGTTCATCTTTCAGTGTCCCATCTTTCTGCCTTTTCATACTGTTCATGGGGTTCTCGAGGCAGGAATACTGAAGTGGTTTGCCATGCCCTTCTCCAGTGGACCACATTTTGTCAGAACTATCCACCATTCTAACCAAAGGGTTAGAATCTATAAAACTTCTAATCACTCATGGAGAGAAACTATCAGGGTTCAGACCTGGGGACACGCAAACATGTCTACACACACCTAGGGAGATGCTCTGCTCGTCTCCCTGGGGTTATAACCATGCCCACACTCGGCAGTGAGGAGTTACAGAAGGCGAATCTGAGCCCTCAGTGCCCCTCAAGAATAAGAATCAGGACGAAAGGCAGAGAAGGAATTTTGACACCAACCCAAAGCTCGTTAATGACTCCCGGGAAACGTAAGTTGGAGTCTAGATGATAAGGTCTAACCTGTTGTTTTGTGCTTGGTCGGGTTTCACTTGCTTGCAGGGGTTGGTGTTCAGAGGCCTTGCACCTTACACGTTGGATTAGAGCTCCCAGCCCAGGACCACTGCTCTGGATACTTCAGCTCAGCGCGCTTACATGGACACTGCTACTCAAGATGGCGGAGGGGGAAGTGTGTGGGGCGCTGTGACCTGGAAGGTAAGCAGTACTGCACCCGCCCTGTAAGGACCCCGCTGACGAGACCCATAAAAGCAGCGCCCGCCCCCCCGCACAGCCTGTTGGGGACAGCCAGTGCCCTAGAGCAGCAGTCCCCAAACTTTTGGCACCAGGGACCAATTCCATGGAAGAACACTTTTCCTTGGGGGCAGGAGGTGGTTTCAGTATGATTCAAGTGTATTGCATTTATTGCACACTTTATTTCTATTATTATTATATCAGCTCCACCTCAGATCATCAGGCATTAGATCCCCAACCCCTGTTAGAGCATGAACTCACACCTCTCCATTCTCCCATGAAAGAATAAGGCTTTCCAGTTGCTTCTGAATGGAACTCAGTCTCCATGTATTGATACCCACAACACCAGGTAGGAGAAACCTTGTTGGGGTCCCACTGAAAGTTCAGTAACAAAGAGACTCAAAGATACAGAGAACAAACAAATGGTTGCCAGAGCTGTGAGGGGTGGGGGTGGGGTTCCCCCCTTAATAGGTAAAGGGATTAAGAGGCACAAATTTCCAGTTACAAAATAAATATGGCATAAGGTATATGGTCAATAATATTGTAATAACTTTTTATGTCGACAGATGGTTACTAGATTTATAGTGATGATAATTTCATGATGGATGTAAATGTGAAGTCACTGTGTAGAACACCTGAAACTACATAATCTTGTTATATCAACTGTATTTCAATAAAGAAAAGTTAAATTTATAATAGTTAAATACCTTCATCAATAATCATATAAGTGGCAAAGAAGAATTCAAGTAACAAATAGGTTAGGCTTTTCTTCCTATCCTTGAAAAGACAAAAAAGATCGTCTTTTCCTAGTTTATTTCTCCAACCTGTGAAGGAGAATATCAACTCATCCTGTAGGGTGAGAAAAAATGTACTGTTCTAAGAATAGTAGTATATAATCAATAATGCCCGGTGGTACAATTTTTAAATTATATGAACTTAAAAGTGATAAGTGAAAATGTATTTGGGGAAATATTTTTATACTTTTTCAAAGTTTGCTAATGATAGCTCATCTATAAAAGCATACTTAGTGGTAAATCATTTAATTCCAACTGGGAAAGCTTAATTGTTAATACAATTCAGCAAAAGTGGCCAAATGGTAAACATATACTCACTCTTCCTTACTTTACACTGTCATCAGTTAGGCTTTCTTAGGAAGAATACCTTAAATGGCAGGCAGGTGCTTTGAAGTCAGGCTTAGGTTAGAATCCTACTGCTATCACTTTTGAACTGTGTGACTATGGTGCAATTATTTGACCTTTGTGAGTCTCAGAGTTTGTTTTATATAAATGACATTTACTAAGGCTGTTTTGTAAATTAAAATAAATTAAGAATGTGAATTATTTTGCATGTAGCAAGCATTCAAATATTTTCCTTCTCCTTTTCTTTACTACTAGCCTCT
The DNA here is from genome assembly GCF_910594005.1 of Cervus elaphus. NCBI lineage: Eukaryota > Metazoa > Chordata > Mammalia > Artiodactyla > Cervidae > Cervus > Cervus elaphus. The sequence continues at coordinate 36,280,960 of NC_057822.1, forward strand.
GAGTGTTTTAGGAAGTATTGGATTAAATCTGTAATAACTCCCCACTGCCTAAAAGATAAAGTTCAAAGATTATCAAGATACACAAGATCTTCTAGGAAAATTTTCAGTTTTTGTCTCCTGCTATTTTAATTATTCTTCTGCTGAAGGATGTAGTGGGTAAGTGATGTAAAGATGTAGTGGCACAGACTTGTTCTGTCACATCCTACATGGGTAACTTTGATTATATTAATACTATATATAAAATAGAATAGGGAGCCCTGCTGTAAGAATTAAATTAGACAACATATAAAGTGCCTATGTAAGGCTTACTTATTGTAAGGACTAAGTAAACGAACTCATGGTTTTTACTATAATTATCACCTCTTGAAATTGTTATAAATTGCTTAATCAGAGAAATCATTTTACACCTTCAAGACTTTATTCAAGTCTTATTTCTTCTACTGACTTTTCCTCACTTCACCTACCCACAAACATTCACCAGTGTGCCTATAGCACCTTGTTCCTATTATAGTTATAATATTCTATAAAATATTTGTTTGTATCACAGCAGAGCTGTATCTTCAGGACCTAGAACAGTCCCTAATACGTAGTTGGCACTAAATAAATATTAACACTTGTATCCTGAATGTTTAAGTGAGTAATAAAAAACAATAGGTAACCAAAAAAAAATTTTAAATGTGTTAATAAACTAACAAATATAGGAATGTATTAATAAAAGGAAAACTGCCACGGTTACAGGTAAGATAACCTTGAAGTATGTCTCTTCCTTCAGAACCAAATGGCAAATGGGTACAAACTCTTTTCAATTGGTAGTGTTTGTCTGAAACACTTTTTTTTTTTAAGTGACTGTTATATATAGAAGAGGTGGCAAGAATACACAGAAGAACTGTACAAAAAAGATCTTCACGACCCAGACAATCGCGATGGTGTGATCACTCACTTAGAAACAGACATCTTGGAATGTGAAGTCAGGAGGTCCTTAGAAAGCATCACTACGAACAAAGCTAGTGGAGGTGATGGAATTCCAGTTGAGCTATTTCAAATCCTAAAAGATGATGCTGTGAAAGTGCTGCACTCAATATGCCAGCAAATTTGGAAAACTCAGCAGTGGCCACAGGACTGGAAAAGGTCAGTTTTCATTCCAATCCCAAAGAAAGGCAATCCCAAAGAATGCTCAAACTACTGCACAATTGCACTCATCTCACACACTAGTAAAGTAATGCTCAAAATTCTCCAAGCCAGGCTTCAGCAATACATGAACCATGAACTTCCAGATGTTCAAGCTGGATTCAGAAAAGGCAGAGGAACCAGAGATCAGATTGCCAACATCTGCTGGATCATTGAAAAAGCAAGAGAGTTCCAGAAAAACATCTATTTCTGCTTTATTGACTATGCCAAAGCCTTGACTGTGGATCACAATAAACTGGAAAATTCTGAAAGAGATGGGAATACCAGACCACCTGACCCACCTCTTGAGAAACCTATATGCAGGTCAGGAAACAACAGTTAGAACTGGACATGGACCAACAGCCTGGTTCCAAATAGGAAAAGGAGTAGGTCAAGGCTGTATATTGTCACCCTGCTTATTTAACATATATGTAGAGTACATCATGAGAAACGCTGGGCTGGAGGAAGCACAAGCTGGAATCAAGATTGCCAGGAGAAATATCAATAACCTCAGATATGCAGATGACACCACCTTTATGGCAGAAAGTGAAGAGGTACTAAAGAGCCTCTTGATGAAAGTGAAAGAGGAGAGTGAAAATGTTGGCTTAAAGCTCAACATTCAGAAAACTAAGATCATGGCATCTGGTCCCATCACTTCATGGGAAATAGATGGGGAAACAATGGAAGCAGTGTCAGACTTTATTTTTTGGGGCTCCAAAATCACTGCAGATGGTGATTGCAGCCATGAAATGAAAAGATGCTTACTCCTTGGAAGGAAAGTTATGACCAACCTAGATAGCATATTAAAAAGCAGAGACATTACGTTGCCAACAAAGGTCCGTCTGGTCATGGCTATGGTTTTTCCAGTGGTCATGTATGGATGTGAGAGTTGGACTGTGAAGAAAGCTGAGTGCTGAAATATTGATGCTTTTGAACTGTGGTGTTGGAGAAGACTCTTGAGAGTCCCTTGGACTGCAAGGAGATCCAACCAGTCCATCCTAAAGGAAATCAGTCCTGGGTGTTCATTGGAAAGACTGATGCTGAAGCTGAAACTCCAATACTTTGGCCAACTCACGCAAAGAGTTGACTCATTGGAAAAGACCCTGATGCTGGGAGGGATTGGGGGCAGGAGGAGAAGAGGACGACAGAGGATGAGATGGCAGGATGGCATCACTGACTCGATGGATATGAGTTTGAGTAAACTCCGGGAATTGGTGATGGACAGGGAGGCCTGGCGTGCTGGGATTCACTGGGTCGCAAAGAGTTGGACACGACTGAGCGACTGAACTGAACTGAACTGATGTATTTCATATATCTATATATACCCCTATCTATCCATACCTATATACAGAGAATAACTGCTACACATGCCAAATTCAGACAAGGACACCTACTGGAAAGACTGTCTAATCTCTACCATAGCTGGGGAGGTGTTTTTAATCCCTGTTTTTAAAGAAAAGGAAAAGAAATTCAGCAGGATTAAGTGGCTTGCCTATAGTCTCATATCTAAATTTTTCTGACTTTTTAGCACATAACCTTCTATCACAACAGTCTGCTCAAAGAGCAAAACAAATGCAAAGAACTTTCCTCAGTACTTTATAAAATGTTAAGCAAGCCATCATTTATTCAATAAATATTTAATTTATAATTGTATGTTCTACCTCATTCCAGAAAGAATGAAGAAGCTTATTAAAGCAATAAAGTCAATAGGCTATAAAAGAGAAAACAAAGTACAGAGAAAATAAAGGCAAAAATAGGTAAGTCAAAGGAGAAAAAAATTACTAAAAGGTATGCAGAAAAGCTCTATTGCAAGTGTGGACCTAAAGACTTACAAAATAAGGGGAATTCTCCTTACCTTTTAGTCACAGTGTTAAATTATACATTCCCAGTATTTCATAAAAGTTCTTTAATTTGGTTCTTTTACTGTAATTGAATAGCTAGTCAAGCAACACATGAATAAGGAATTGAGGCTGATTTGCTGCTTTGATGTACTTAATGATTTCCATCCCTGTTGATTTGTTTTGGATTTATGGAAACTATGCTTCTTATCAATATCATAAACACTTTCAGTTTTGAATTCATTTTTATAGAATATGTACAAAATGCAATACATATTCAAATAATTTCAGAAAGACAGGGGCAATCCACTGCACAAACCCAGATAGTTTGGCTGGACAAAGGGGAACTGTTAGCTGGTAAGAAATGGCACAAAAAGAGTTGGAATCAGTGATTTAACTGGAGGCAAAAAAAAAAGAAAAACAACAGTATTTAGTACATGAGAAGTGATAAGAATGTTACTAAATAGTGTCCAAAAGAATAAGACATACAAAAGGGGAAACTCAAAAACTCATACAGACATCCATGTCATAGAATCCTACCTAGGCAGATGCTAGAGTTAGGCTGCAACTGTGTCTAAAAGATCACAGCAAAGAGTAAAGAACATTCATTACAGATCTTACAGTAAACTGGAAAAACATATCCTTTGTCCTAGACAAATTTTCCTGGTTTGGAGAGTGCTTTTGTTCGAGGAGCAAACCTATGTGACATGAATACCTAATTTCTCTCCCTCTAAGAACCAAGAGTTTTCCATTTGGAAAAAATGTCTTTAACGTCTGTAATTGAATTTTGTTCTCCACAACCATTCTCATACAGCTCAGAAATTCATCAGGTGACAAGACGGACCTTTAAGCCTATCCAAGATTTTGGAATAAAGATTATGTTAGCTGCAGATTTTCTGTTTGTATTCAAACTTAGAGAAGTTCAAAAGAAAAACAACCTTCATGAGGAAGTGATGGTGCCACAATCAAGGAAAGAAATGTCATGGGATTTTAATTTTAATTCCAGTTACATATAGGTTATTATGAAAGACCTTTCAAATGCCAGTTTGATCTCTGAAGGAAGGAAGCACACAGTAAGAGAGTTTATCTTATCATTCTTACTCCCTTGAGGGTCTTCACACTTTACATTATTTTCTTGTGTCACTTTTCGCTTTTGATCTTTTCTTTTTCAGTTGGAACAGGAAAAAAATGAAAATTTTTATTGTTTACAAAACTTTAATTCTCCTTTCATCTGGGTTTAGCAAGCTCAGCAAATAATATGTTAAACTCACTCTAAAACAATGTGAATTTCAAGGGGCATTAAATCTTTCTGATTTAGTCATAAATCAGAAATATTGAAATATTATTTGTTAGAAAATGCTTGATGTCCAGAAATCTTATGAACCATTTTATCATCTTTTAAAAATTTGATTCAGCAAGTTGATTTTCATGGGTAGTAAATAAAGTTTATATCTGGAAAGCTGAAATCACAAAGTCTCTCAATATGGTTATTATAGTTTATATCATCAGTTGTTTCCAAACAGACTTGATATGCTCACAATAAAAGTGCTTTCTATAGGGCAGTTAAAAATAAAGGTAAAAATTGAGGTAAAAGATTTACAGAAAAAATAATTATATGTGGAGAGTTATAAATGTATTAAACTTATTCTGAGCTTTCTGACCACTAAGTCAGTTCAGTCACTCAGTCGTGTCCGACTCTTTGCGACCCCATGGACTGCAGCACGCCAGGCTTCCCTGTCCATCACCAGCTCGCCGCGGCTACTCAAACTCATGTCCATCACTTCAGCGAGGCCATCCCACCACCTCATCCTCTGTCGTCCCCTTCTCCTTCCGCCCTCAATCTTTCCCGGCATCAGGGTTTTTTCCAATGAGTCAGTTCTTTGCATCAGGAGTTTCAGCTTCAGCATCAGTCCTTTCAATGAATATTCAGGGCTGATTTCCTTTAGGATGGACTGGTTGGATCTCCTTGCAGTCCAAGGGGCTCTCAAGAGTCTTCTCCAATACCACAGTTCAAAAGCATCAATTCTTCAGCTCTCAACTTTCTTTTTAGTCCAACTTCCACATCCATACATGACCGTAGCTTTGGCTAGATGGACTTTTGTTGGCAAAGTAATGTCTCTGCTTTTTAATATGCTGTCTAGGTTGGTAATAGCTTTTCTTCCAAAGAGCAAGCGTCTTTTAATTTCATGGCTGCAATCACCATCTGCAGTGATTTTGGAGCCCAGAAAAATAAAGTCAGCCACTGTTTCCAGTGTTTCCCCATCTATTTCCCATGAAGTGATGGGACTGGATGCCATGATCTTCATTTTCTGAATATTGAACTTTAAGCCAACTTTTTCACTCTCCTCTTTCACTTTCATCAACAGGCTCTTTAAGGTTTTCTTCACCTTCTGCCATAAGGGTGGTGTCATCTGTATCTGAGATTATTGATATTTCTCCCAGCAATCTTGATTCCAGCTTGTGCTTCATCCAGCCCAGCATTTCGCATGATGTACTTTGCATATAAGTTAAATAATTAGGGTGTCAATATAAAGCCTTGATGTACTCCTTTCACGATTTGGAACCAGTCTGTTGGTCCATGTCCAGTTCTAACAGTTGCTTCCTGACCTGCATACAGATTTCTCAGGAGACAGATCAGGTGGTCTGGTAATCCTATCTCTTGAAAAATTTTCCACAGTTTGTTGTGATCCACATAGTCAAAGGCTTTGGCATAGTCAATACAGCAAGAGTAGATGTTTTTCTGGAACTCTCTTGCTTTTTCAATGATCCAATGGATGTTGGCAATTTGATCGCTGGTTCCTCTGCCTTTTCTAAATCCAGCTTGAATATCTGGAAATTCACAGTTCACGTGCTGTTGAAGCCTGTCTTGGAGAATTTTGAGCATTACTTTGCTAGCATGTGAGATGAGTGCAATTGTGCGGTCATTTGGGCATTCTTTGACATTGCCTTTCTTTGTGACTGGAATGAAAACTGACCTTTTCCAGTTCTGTGGCCACTGCTGAGTGTTCCAAATTTGCTAGCATATTGAGAGCAGCACTTTCACAGCATCATCTTTTAGGGTTTGAAATAGCTCAACTGGAATTCCATCACATCCAGTAGCTTTATTCTGACCACCAATGCAAAAGTCAAATCAAATGATTTTACTTGGAAGATGTCTGACACTTGGCTTTATCTTCATCTTGGATAGATAGTACATGCATCATATTGTGAGAGCAAAAGCTAACAAAAAGCAAAGAAACAAACAAACCAGGACTACCTTGCTTAGCAATAGTTTCCAAAATAAATGAAAACTTGAACCTTCTTATAAAGTACTTCTTAGCAGAAATAGTTTAATTTCTGTCTTTTGAAATCATGGATGAAAATTGTTTTTTTCACTGTAAACAAACTGATAGAAAACTGGGTTATTTGGTAATGGCATGGAAATTATCACAAAATATTTAATTTTTATTTGGACACCAGTTTCTTTTAAATCCTAAACTGCCTTTCGATCTTTTTTTTTTTTTTCCCAAACAAAGTATTGTCTTTTAAAAAAGTTTTTGTTACTGAGACTTCATTTTGGTATTAGTTCTACAATGTTTATGTGATTTAAAAATAAAAAGAAATTTTTATTTTGTTTCTAATTGCTAATTACAAAAGCAATATATTCCCTACTAAGCAGTCAAGAATGCCTACATAAAGAAAACCTGAAAACAATGAAAATTTCATAGTAAAGCAATTATCCTCCCATTAAATGTTTTTTTAAAAAAAGGAAGAGAAAGGATATAAAAAGAATAACACCTTGGGATCTTTTCAACTCTTTGAGTATATGTATACACTTTATAGCATAAGGTTGTATTAAAAGTGAAGTCACTCAGTCCTGTCTGACTCTTTGCAACCCCATGAACTGTATGTAGCCTGCCAGGCTCCTCCATCTATAGTATTTTCCAGGCAAGAATACTGGAGTGGGTTGCCATTTCCTTCTCCAGGGGATCTTCCTGAATCCAGGTCTTCCTCATTGCAGGCAGACTCTTTACTATCTAACCCACCAGGGAATCTCTCAAGTTGTATTGTGTTGTGTTTTATTTGTTAAAACAAATGGAACTTGAATTTGGAATATTGAGACAAAAATCAACTTCAGAGATGCCTTAATTTTACTGGATTAATATTGGTAGATTTTATTTGCCATGTGATGTTCAAGGACTACAACTTAACGAATTTTATAGATGAACTCTGAACTCATGTTGGTAAGGGGGAATAACGGAATGACTTAGATTACCATAGAGAATAAACTCTTTTTGCAATTAAAAGACATTCAGTCACTGGGTTAACTTACTCTCAGCTTTTTCCTCAACTTTCTTTGGCCTTCCTTACTTTTCCTGTCCCTGCATTCCTTTCCCTTGGGGCACCCTATTCTATTACTCCAAATATATGTTTCTTTCTAGTATTATCACTTTCTAAATTCCTATGCTATTTACTTGTATATTTCATTATTTTTTCTCTCCATCAACAGAGTATAAATCCATGAAGAACACTTCTTTTAAAAATATTTTGTTCACTGATGTGTCTAAATATAGCAGAACCCAAATGAATGATTTTTAAAAAGTGATCAGTCCAATAGTGTCTTTATAATATTTATTGTTATTGAAATAGATTCATTTGATGAAGAAAACTCCCTAGGCTCTTAGGAGCAGCAAATTCATTGCGTGCATGTCACTATTTCCCCCTCCTATCTTACAGCAGATGCCATAACATTCATACACTTTTTTCCAGTTCTAATCAACAACATTCTTTTCTATTAAACGTAGGCTATATCAGTTCAATTCAGTTCAGTTCAGTCGCTCAGTCGTGTCCAACTCTTTGCGACCCAGTGAATCCCAGCACGCCAGGCCTCCCTGTCCATCACCAATTCCCGGAGTTTACTCAAACTCATGTCCATTGAGTCAGTGATGCCATCCTGCCATCTCATCCTCTGTCGTCCTCTTCTCCCCCTGCCCCCAATCCCTCCCAGCATCAGGGTCTTTTCCAATGAGTCAACTCTTTGCGTGAGTTGGCCAAAGTATTGGAGTTTCAGCTTCAGCATCAGTCTTTCCAATGAATACCCAGGACTGATTTCCTTTAGGATGGACTGGTTGGATCGCCTTGCAGTCCAAGGGACTCTCAAGAATCTTTTCCAACACCACAGTTCAAAAGCATCAATATTTCGGCACTCAGCTTTCTTTACAGTCCAACTCTCACATCCATACATGACCACTGGAAAAACCATAGCCATGACCAGACGGACCTTTGTTGGCAACGTAATGTCTCTGCTTTTTAATATGCTATCTAGGTTGGTCATAACCTTCCTTCCAAGGAGTAAGCATCTTTTCATTTCATGGCTGCAATCACCATCTGCAGTGATTTTGGAGCCCCAAAAAATAAAGTCTGACACTGCTTCCATTGATTCCCCATCTATTTCCCATGAAGTGATGGGACCATATGCCATGATCTTAGTTTTCTGAATGTTGAGCTTTAAGCCAACATTTTCACTCTCCTCTTTCACTTTCATCAAGAGGCTCTTTAGTACCTCTTCACTTTCTGCCATAAAGGTGGTGTCATCTGCATATCTGAGGTTATTGATATTTCTCCTGGCAATCTTCATTCCAGCTTGTGCTTCTTCCAGCCCAGCGTTTCTCATGATGTACTCTGCATATAAGTTAAATAAGCAGGGTGACAATATACAGCCTTGAGGTACTCCTTTTCCTATTTGGAACCAGGCTGGTGGTCCATGTCCAGTTCTAACTGTTGTTTCCTGACCTGCATACAGGTTTCTCAAGAGGTGGGTCAGGTGGTCTGGTATTCCCATCTCTTTCAAAATTTTCCACAGTTTATTGTGATCTACACAGTCAAAGGCTTTGTCATAGTCAATAAAGCAGAAATAGATGTTTTTCTGGAACTCTCTTGCTTTTTCAATGATCCAGCAGATGTTGGCAATCTAATCTCTGGTTCCTCTGCCTTTTCTGAATCCAGCTTGAACACCTGGAAGCTCATGGTTCACGTATTGCTGAAGCCTGGCTTGGAGAATTTTGAGCATTACTTTACTAGTGTGTGAGATGAGTGCAATTGTGCAGTAGTTTGAGCATTCTTTGGGATTGCCTTTCTTTGGGATTGGAATGAAAACTGACCTTTTCCAGTCCTGTGGCCACTGCTGAGTTTTCCAAATTTGCTGGCCTATTGAGTGCAGCACTTTCACAGCATCATCTTTTAGGATTTGAAATAGCTCAACTGGAATTCCATCACCTCCACTAGCTTTTTTCATAGTGATGCTTTCCAAGGCCCACTTGACTTCCCATTCAAGGATGTCTGGCTCTAGGTGAGCAATCACACCATCATGATGATCTGGGTCATGAAGATCTTTTTTGTACAATTCTGTGTATTCTTGCCACCTATTCTTAATATTTTCTGCTTCTGTTAGGTCCATACCATTTCTTTCCTTTATTCAGCCCATCTTTGCATGAAATGTTCCCTTGGTATCTCTAATTTTCTTGAAGAGATCTCTAGTCTTTCCCATTCTGTTGTTTTCCTCTATTTCTTTGTATTGATCACTGAGGAAGGCTTTCTTATCTCTCCTGGCTATTCTTTGGAACTCTGCATTCAAATGGGAATATCTTTCCTTTTCTCCTTTGCTTTTGGCTTCTCTTCTTTTCACAGCTATTTGTAAGGCCTCCTCAGACAACCATTTTGCCTTTTTACCTTTCTTTTCCATGGGGATGGTCTTGATCCCTGTCTCCTGTACAATGTCACAAACCTCCGTCCATATTTCATCAGGCACTCTGTGTATCAGATCTAGTCCCTTAAATCTATTTCTCACTTCCACTGTATAGTCATAAGGGATTTGATTTAGGTCATACCTGAATAGTCTAGTGGTTTTCCCTACTTTCTTCAATGTAAGTCTGAATTTGGCAATAAGGAGTTCATGATCTGAGTCACAGTCAGCTCCCAGTCTTGTTTTTGCTGACTGTATAGAGCTTCTCTATCTTTGGCCGCAAAGAATATAATCAATCTGATTTCAGTATTGACCATCTGGTGGTGTCCTTGTGTAGAGTCTTCTCTTGTGTTGTTGGAAGAGGGTGTTTGCTATGACCAGTGCATTCTCCTGGCAGAACTCTATTAGCCTTTGCTCTGCTTCATTCTGTACTCCAAGGCCAAATTTGCCTGTTACTCCAGGTGTTTCTTGACTTCCTACTTTTGGATTCCAGTCCCCTATAATCAAAAGGACATCTTTTTTGGGTGTTAGTTCTAAAAGGTCTTGTAGGTCTTCATAGCACTGTTCAGCTTCAGCTTCTTTGGTGTTTCAGGTTAGGGCATAGGCTTGGATTACCGTGATATTGAATGGTTTCCTTTGGAAATGAACAGAGATCATTCCGTCATTTTTTTTTTTTTTCATTCCGTCATTTTTGAGATTGCATCCAAGTACTGTATTTCAGACTCTTTTGTTCACTATGATGGCTACTCCATTTCTTCTAAGGGATTCTTGTCCACAGTATTAGATGTAATGGTCATCTGAGTTAAATTCATCCATTCCAGTCCATTTTAGTTCACTGATTCCTAGAATGTCAACATTCACTCTTGCCATCTCCTGTTTGACCACTTCCAATTTGCATTGATTCATGAAATACATAGTTGTCAGTAATTATGTATGTCGGGGAAGTGTGTAATTTCCTCAGTTCTGTCTCACCACAGCAAAGATTTGAAATGATAGACCAGTGTTACAGCTCGTTAACAGCTCAGTTTTATTTAGCAAATAAATGATAGTATACCCTCAAGGCGTCAGGGCAAGATGACCCCAAAGGAGAAGCCTCAATCTGTCTTGGCTTCCTCTTTTTATATGTTTGTCTGCTCCCTCCTTGAGCCTGCCCTATGCAAATTGGGCTAGCCAAGAAGGGGGCGTGTTTGTTTCACTTGAAGTTCTCACTCCAGTCCATGGATTTTCTTTTGTTCTGTTTTCCTAGACTTTTCCATTTCTTTTTCTTTTAGCCACCGCCAATTTGGACTCCTTTTTCCTATTCTAACTACCTGACATTCCCCCCTCAAGAGATGGGAGGCCCAAATCTTTGGGAGTACGGGCATCACTGTGTCTCTGGCTACTTTCTGCTGAACTGGGAGGGTGAGGGGCATTGGGCTTCCTCCTCTTGCTAGTCTCAAGCCTCAGAGTCCTTATAGCAGTGTGCATCTCAGGGTGAGGAATATTTTCTGTGGTTGGGTGAAGTTTTATACATCCTTATTGAACTAGAACTGCATTTTGTAGCTTATTGACCTGGGGAGAGACAAATGGGCTAAACAGTTGATAATATGTGGAGCAATCATAAGCAGCATCAATATGATGATAACAGGGATTAGTAGGGAAATTAGCCAACTCCAAATCCCTCCTTGCCAGGGGAAGGATCCCCCAAAAAAGATATTGTAGCCACCCTGAGAGTTCTCCAGCTCATTCTTTGATATTCCATAGGATCTGAATGTTTATCTTGAGGACTGTGAGACTTTCTTTAACTTAGCAGGAGGCATTTACCCAGAAAGAACACATCTCATTTAAGATGGCTCAAGACCCTCCTTGTTCAGGGATCAGGAGATCTATCTCCTATCTATTTTGGAATACAACCCCTGCCAAGTTATGTTGGATCTTTAGAGCTATCCCAAGAAAACTTATCCCTAGAAACTTAATTTGGGGGGTGTTTCTTTTAATGGCACTCATTTCTAGTCCTAAATAGGCATCTGAGATCTCCCAGGGGTTCACAGGTGTATTGAATGTCCTCTTCTGTTTTCTTTCATGGCTTGACTCATGAATACTGAATCCAGGAATCATGTCCTGGCACCTTGACTGCTGTGGGGGTAGAAAGTATTACAGGGTAGGGGCCCTTCCATGTGGGCTGGAGTTCAGCCTTTGGGAACCCAGCTTTTTAGATTTTAATCAAGACTTGAGTCCCTGAGGCATATAGTGGTGGCTGGCTCTTTAGAATCTTTTGGGTCCTGGTTGACACCCCACAATTTCTTGTTGGAATTGCCCAATGGCCATGGTATAGGACCAGAGGGTCTGAGCTTCTACATCTAGGAAGAGGTCATTGACATAAACAAAAGGCCTCCCATATAGCATCTCATAAGGACTAAAACCAAGCTGTCCCTTGGGGCAATACAGATGCAGAGGAGAGCTATTGGTAAAGCCTCCTTCCAACCAAGGGAGATCTCCTGGGTTATCTTTTTAAATCCTGGTTTTAAGAATTGGTTGGCTCTTTCTACTTTTCCTGAGGCCTCCAGGCACAATGGAAGTAATAAGTAATACCCAATGCTTTGGAGACCCCTTGGGTGACCTTAGAAGTAAATTATGTCCCATTGCCAATTTGTAATGACCTGGGCAGACCAAATCTTAGAATGATTTCATGGGGCAATTTTTTTACCACCTCCTTAGCCTTCTCAGTCTGGATGGGAAAGCCTTCAATCCATCCTATGAGTGTATCTGTCATGACTGATAGGTATTTATACCCTTGAGAAACAGGCATCTGAGTGAAGTCTATCTTCTAATCCTCTCCTGGCTAGGTCCCATGCAGGTGGATGGTCTGAACCAGCTGGGGTCTTCGAGCTCCTTGGGGGTTGTTTAATTGGCAAGTGGGACAAGAGGAGACCACTTGCCTTATAGTCATTTGGAGGCCTGTTCCTCTGAAGGACATTTCTAATAATCTTTGGAGGGCCTTCTCTCCTAAATGAGTGATGGCATGTAAGGAGTTAACCAACTTCCATTGAAGGTTCCCAGGCAGAAAAAGGAGTCCCTCCTTTTGGAACCACCCCATATGATCTTCTTGAAAGCCCTCACTCTTAACTTTGAGAGTCTCACCTTCAGCATATGAAGAAGTTTCTGTCTCATTAGTCTGTGGAACTAAGGTGGCAACCCCTTTTAGGTCATTGTTCTGTAATGCTGCTCTCTTTTGGGGGCCCTTTACAAAGGGAGGCTGAAACCTCAGTGGGCAGATGGACTACCTCCAAGAGCCTAAGGATTTGATCACCTATTTGACTGGGGACCCTCGGGTGGTCAAGTGACCTCTTTCTTTCCAAGTAGCAGCATGTGCATGTAGCACCAGAAAGGTATACTTGGAGTCAGTGTAAATGGCTACTCTTTCCTTTTCCCAGCTCTAGAGCTCTAGTCAGGGCTATGAGATCAACTAATTGGGTTGAAGTACCTTGTGGCAAAGGTTTAGCCTCTATGGTCTCAGATTGGAGATTACTGCATATCCAGCTCTTCTTTTTCCATGCAAGACAAAGCTGCTTCCATCAGTGTACCAGATTTCCTCAGGAATGGTCAGAGGATCTTCTGACAATCCGTCTCAGGGTTTTTTTTTTTTTTTTTTCCCCAGTGATCCAAAGATTCTAGGTAAGAATGAAAAGGGAGAGAACACTACTTGATATCTGAGGATCCTTTGATCAGACTTCCATAAATGGCCTCTCCGATTCAAGAGTTGTTTCACTTGGTGGCTGGTAAAAATTTGCCTGCAAGAAACAGTTTTAAAGCATCCTCTATCAGTACCGTAATAGCTGCAAGGTTTTGAAGGCAGGGAGAGATGTCTTTCCAATAAAGGAGTAGAACACTCAGGGACCACTAGAAACTGGTGGGAAAATATTTGTCCATCCCAGCAACAAAGAAGTGCTCAGGTAAATCTTTTTGTAATTGTTTTCCTGTAGCACCCAAACTGGTACAGGTTTTGGAGGAGAAGGCTCTGGAGTAGGAGGTCAGGACAGAGTAGGTAGCCCCTGTGTGAACCAAGAAATTATCGAACCTACCTGCCATATCCAGCTGCACCCTTGGCTCGAGCCCCGTGATGGTTATCTGTGACAGGCAGGCTGACTGGAGCAGGCTGTTTCAGTCCTGTTGAACCACCGTGAGGGAAGGCTTGGTGCTTGACCTTGAGGCTCTTGGGGACCAAGGGCAGACTGCCGCCCAATATCCCAATTGATGGCATTTGTAGCAAGCAGTTTTAGGAGACTTATGATTTGGATATTCTTTGCCTCAGTGTCCCGCCTGTCTACAGATTAGGCATTTGCCTCATGCCTTGTCCTTCAAGGACTTAGGTTGTGCCATATGGCTTCCCTGGAAGGCCACCAGCATCTGGGCATACCTTGTCTCTTTTCTTCTCTCTCTTTCCTGGGCCTTGGCCCCCCTCTCCCATTCTCTGTTATAAAAGGTATTGGTGGCTGTCTGGACCATCTCATCTAAAGAGGCAGTAGGGTCCTGATATTATAGCTGTTGTAACTTTATCCTGATGTCTGATGCACACTGGGAGAGGAATCTGTCCTTTAAAATCACCTGTCCCTCATAAGAGTCTAAGTCCAGATTAGTAAACTTTTGGAGGGCCTTTCCAGAAAGGCAGTAGGGTTCTCGTTGGGCTCCTGAGTTACTGCTGAGCCTAGGCACAGTCCCACCACTAATAGGCCTTCTCCTGTTTCCATGGGTGGACTTCCTTAGGGATGAGTCTCTCTGAAGATTATCCTACCCAGTACTGTTGCAGCCTGAGAGCCCTGCATCCCAGGGTCAGGGTGCAGATCCCCAGGAAGGTTGAGGTGTGACAACCTCCTGGAGATTAAATCCCTGGGCAGGTCGAGGCATGTTGACCACCTGGGACCCCCGAACTTGTGTATCCTCAGGCAGGATGAGGCATGACCACTTCCCAGGGACCAGATCCCTAGGTAGGTCAAGGCAGGTCGACTTCCTTGGAACTCCATACTGGAGTTGGGAGTCCCCAAGTTCTCCAGCATGACCAGTGCTGGGTAGGATTAAGGAGTTGTAATCTTAACTCATTGCTGGTCTGTTCACCATGGATGGGAATAGATATCATAATGTAAAGCAATCCAAGCCTGTGCCCTGAGATTGGGAACCTGGTGAAGCAGCCATAAGCCTTATCCTCCTACTGCTCTGAGGAATATAAGTCACTGATTTCCTCCCCTTGTCCTCCATAAGAGCAGTTTAAGGTGTTTCCAATGGTAAACATTTCATTGTCATAGACCCACTTTAGGTAATAACAGAAGTAATGACAAAGGAGTGGGTTATCTGGTCCTGTTAGGGGCATTAAGAGTATTTTAATAATAAGTGAGGTGGAGCAATGTTGCTTACAAGGGGCATGGTCCTGGTTGTAGGCGTTAGTAAGTGGCTTAAGAACAAATTGATAAGAGGCAACAGACCAGATGTTCCATAAAAGTGGAGTGGAGATTTGATCCAGGAGTATGTTTGTAACTTTAGGAGAAGGGTGGTAGTAAAGGTTTGGGCCCAAACAGCCTTCAGGGCTGACTCCCAAGGTAACAAACATTATCCCTGGAAGCCCAATTGCCCTTGAAGGGATGCCACCAACAGGTGGACTTCTAGCAGGCATTGTGTGCCTGTCTTCTGCCTTAGTGGGTCCACTGAGAGATGCTGTTGACCACATGTCGTAGGGAACATGGAAGATGAAGGCCTGAATCTCTAAAGGGATTGGATATTATACAGTATTTCCCTTCCAAGGGGCTAGCCAAGAAGGGGCCATATTGTTTCACCTGAACTTTGCACTCCAGTCCACAGATTTTCTTTTCCTCCATTTTCATGGCCTTTTCCCTTTCTTTGTCTTTTAGCCACCACCATTTTGGACTCCTTTTTCCTATTCTAACTATGTAACATATATATTTTCCTGGAGTAACAGGCAAATTTGGCCTTAGAGTACAAAATGAATCAGGGCAAAGGCTAATAGAGTTTTGCCAAGAGAACACACTGGTCATAGCAAATACCCTCTTCCAGCAACACAAGAGAAGATTCTACACATGGACATCACCAGATGGTCAACACTGAAATCAGATTGATTATATTCTTTGCGGCCAAAGATGGAGAAGCTCTATACAGTCAGCATAAACAAGACCAGGAGTTGACTGTGGCTCAGATCATGAACTCCTTATTGCCAAATTCAGACTTAAATTGAAGAAAGTCGGGAAAACCATGAGACCATTCAGGTAGGACCTAAATCAAATCCCTAACGATTATACAGTGGAAGTGAGAAATAGATTTAAGGGACTAGATCTGATGGACAGAATGCCTGATGAACTATGGACAGAGGTTCATGACATTGTACAGGAGACAGGGATCAACACCATCCCAAAGAAAAAGAAATGCAAAAAAGCAAAATGCCTGTCTGAGAAGGCCTTACAAATAGCTGTGAAAAGAAGAGATGCCAAAAGCAAAGGAGAAAGGGAAAGATATTCCCATTTGAATGCAGAGTTCCAAAGAATAGCCAGGAGAGATAAGAAGGCCTTCCTCAGTGATCAGTGCAAAGAAATAGAGGAAAACAATAGAACAGGAAAGACTAGAGAGCTCTTCAAGAAAATTAGACATACCAAGGGAACATTTCATACAAAGATGGGCTCAATAAAGGAAAGAAATAGTATGGACCTAACAGAAGCAGAGGTGGCAATAACACAGAGAACTATACAAAAAAGACCTTCATACCCAGATAATCATGATGATGGGATAACTCGCCCAGAGCCAGACATCCTGGAATGTGAAGTCAAGTGGGCCTTAGGAAGCCTCACTACAAACAAAGCTAGTGGAGGTGATGGAATTCCAGTTGAGCTATTTCAAATCCTAAAAGATGATGCTGTGAAAGTGCTGCACTCAATAGGCCAGCAAATTTGGAAAACTCAGCAGTGGCCACAGCACTGGGAAAGGTCAGTTTTCATTCCAATCCCGAAGAAAGGCAATGCCAAAAAATGCTCAAACTACCACACAATTGCACTCATCTCACACACTAGTAAAGTAATGCTCAAAATTCTCGAAGCCAGGCTTCAGCAATACATGAATCATGAACTTCCAGATATTCAAGCTGGTTTTAGAAAAGGCAGAGGAACCAGAAATCAAATTGCCAACATTTGCTGGATCATTGAAAAAGCAAGAGAGTTCCAGAAAAATATCTCTTTCTGCTTTATTGACTATGACAAAGCCTTTGACTGTATGGATCACAATAAACTGTGGAAAATTCTGAAAGAGAAGGGAATACCAGACCACCTGACCTGCCTCTTGAGAAACCTGTATGCAGGTCAGGAAACAACAGTTAGAACTGGACATGGACCAACAGCCTGGTTCCAAATAGGAAAAGGAGTACCTCAAGGCTGTATATTGTCACCCTGCTTATTTAACTTATATGCAGAGTACATCATGAGAAACGCTGGGCTAGAAGAAGCACAAGCTGGAATGAAGATTGCCAGGAGAAGTATCAATAACCTCAGATATGCAGATGACACCACCCTTATGGAAGAAAGTGAAGAGGAACTAAAAAGCCTCTTGATGAAAGTGAAAGAGGAGAGTGAAAAAGTTGGCTTAAAGCTCAACATTCAGAAAACTAAGATCATGGCATATGGTCCCATCACTTCATGGCAAATAGATGGGGAAACAGTGGAACCATGGCTGACTTTACTTTGGGGGCTCCAAAATCACTGCAGATGGTGATTGCAGCCATGAAATTAAAAGACACCTACTTTTTGGAAGGAAAGTTATGACCAACCTAGACAGCATATTAAAAAGCAGAGACATCACTTTGTCAACAGACGTCCATCTAGTCAATGCTACTGTTTTCCCAGTGGTCATGTATGGATGTGAGAGTTGGAGTATAAAGAAAGCTGAGCACTGAAAACTTGATGCTTTTGAACTGTGGTGTTGGAGAAGACTCTTGAGAGTCCCTTGGACTGCGAGGAGATCCAACCAGTCCATCCTAAAGGAAACCAGTCCTAGGTGTTCATTGGAAGGATTTATGTTGAAGCTGAAACCCTAATATTTTGGCCACCTGATGTGAAGAGATGACTCATTTGAAAAGACCCTGATGTTGGGAAAGATTGAAGGCAGGTGGAGAAGGGGACGACAGAGGATGAGATAGTTAGATGGCATCACCGACTCAATGGACATGAGTTTGGGTAAACTCCGGGAGTTGGTGATGGACAGGGAGGCCTGGCATGCTGCAGTTCATAGGGTCGCAAAGAGTCGGACACAACTGAGCAACTTAACAGAACTGAACGTATATATCAAATAATTGTCAATAATTAACATAAGCTCTTATATATGTGTGTAAGTGTGTGTGTGTATCACAGCAAATATCTTTGATTTCTTCACTTAACTTTTCTTTAAATATTTGTGGTGAGTTCTTTGAAAATTTCTTTCAATATAAAAGATAGTAGGGAGTGAATGATCATGGCTTTACCTGAGCTTTTATTTGGTTGTCTGTCATCCTAAAGATGCATGTCACTTTATTGACAGGTCTAAAATAATTTTAGAAAGGAAAATATAAGAATTGGCCTCTTAACAAATACCTCGAATGTCATAAAAAATGGCCTGCCTGAAAGGAGAAATTCGAATTGGTCTCTAGAGACTCCCCGTAGTACAGCAAGAAAGCAGAGCTGAATGTGCAGGAGACTGCAGCAGATCTGAGAATGTCATTGCAATGACCCAAGCCTTTGAAGTGGGGAGTGAACAAGGAATTACGTGCTTCCAGAAGTAGAATAAAAGTGCTCCTCCAAGAAAAAAGGCCCCAATTTACTTAATTACTGACCCTTATTATCTCACCTTGCAAGCTCTAATTATGTAAAGCAAATGTCCTGGTGGTTCCCTTTAATAGTGCTATTTTGGAACAGGACAGCCATTAAATCACTTAATAACTGGAGATGTTCTCTGTCAGGAAGACTCCTCTAATCCAAGGCGTATTCCATCAGACAAGGGACAAAGTCAACAAAAGAAAGGATCGTTTTTCATAATTTCCTTCCAGTTTCATGTCTATTTAACTCTACTACTCATGTTTTATGTAATGAGATGGAGAAAACTATATTGAGTAAAAATTTTCTGGGGAAGAATGTTGTATATGCTTTTAAGAAATGCTTTAATAGGCATTAAAGTAATAGGAATGGTTTTACTACCTCAGAGTGACTGGAAATTTCATTTTGTAAATGATGGAAGATTTGATCCAGGAGGGAAGATATTCAACAGAGAGACTCTCCAAAGGAGAGTGGTGAGACTGGGTCAAGCTGTTCCCTGCCTGCATCCCATCAAGGCCAGCCCACTTTAAGCAGTTATTTTTGGACCATAATTCCTTGTTATCCTGCCTCCTTCAGATAAAAAGACGATGATGGCCATGCAGCTATAGTACTGCCTCTGTATGGGGGCATGCCATCTTTCTGCAAAATTAATCACTAAATCAAATACCAAAAGAACTTTTCTAAGTGGTTTTCTCACCTCCAAAAAAGTCATTTTCTTCTTCACTGAAATTGATCAGCCAGTTAATTTATATTTATTCATCACTTACACAGTGACCCCCCTATAGTTTCCTTGTCAATTTGCACCTGTTCAGCTAGCACACTTTTATTAAGGCTATTTATGGGGTGTGGAGGATCATTTCTTCCTACATTAAGATTTAATTGTAGGATTATTTGGATGTGGCTTGTACAAAAGTGCAAAACTCTGTTTTCTTTCTCAAAAAAAGTTACAGCATTCCTATAGGAATAACACCAGGTCACATTTTTTTTCTAAATTTTTTTTTAATGTTTGACCTCAAGCAAGATATTAAGGATGGGCTTCATTATACAGTGTATCGCTAATGTTTTACTTGTGAAACCTGAGTTACTCCAGGCTTTCTACCAGATTGTAGGAACAGATGGACAGACAATAACAGCAAAAAGCCAAATCTCACTAATGTCTCCTCTTCCACCACCATCACCTTAAGACAAGACCTCCAAGCTGCTACATAGGGTACTCCCCTCACTCTGCCCTCAGTAATGTTCTGGAGGTCCTCAGGGAACTCTGGAGGCATATGCATGTCCTTCCTGCCAAGCTTCATAACTGCCTTACTGAACACCTTAGCATGGTGACATCTGCTACTGCTGCTGCTGCTGCTAAGTCGCTTCAGTCGTGTCCGACTCTGTGTGACCCCATAGACGGCAGCCCACCAGGCTCCCCTGTCCCTGGGATTCTCCAGGCAAGAACCCTGGAGTGGGTTGCCATTTTCTTCTCCAAGGCATGAAAGTGAAAATTGTAAGTGAAGTTGCTCAGTCGTGTCCGACTCTTAGCGGCCCCATGGACCACAGCCTACCAGGCTCCTCCGTCCATGGGAATTTCCAGGCAAGATTACTGGAGTGGGCACCTGCTAGATGCTACCAAATCTGTTGGTCCCTTGCCCCTTTCCACTAGTGTCCCCTGGGCACCAGCATGTCTGGTGGACACTCACAATTTGCCACTGTGCATCTGCTGCATTTGGGCGTGTCAGATGAGCACCATCAACTCCTGTCCCTATTGAGTCATTGAAGTCTTTTATATTTTCAGTGCAACATAGTTTTAGTTTAAAAAGTAGGAGCCAGGGCTTCCCTGGTGGCACAGTGGTAACGAATCCACCAATGCAGGGAACATGGATTTGATCCCTTGTCCAGGACAATCCCACATGCCTCAGAGTGATTGAGCCCATGTGCCACAACTATTGAGCCTGTGCTCTAGAACCTGGGAGTTACAATGACTGAACTCATGTGCCAGTACTACTGAAGCCCGGACACCCTGGAGCCTGAGCTCCACAACAAAAGAAGCCACTGCGGTGAAAAGGCTGCGCACCTCAGGGAGGAGTAGCCCCCACTCACCACAGTTAGAGAAAAGCCCATGCAACAACGAAGAACCAGCACAACCAAAAATTATTAATTTTTTTTTTTTTTATTAGGAGCCAATGCCATTCTCCCCTTAGGTTAAATGCTATTAAAGAGCTCGTATACACTACTACTGTTATTGTCAATATTTTACAGTTTAAATGAAATTAGACTTCCTGGGTGGCACTAGTGGTAAAGAACCTACCTGCCAATGCAAGAGATGTTAAGAGACGCAGGTTTGATCCTCGGGTTGGGAAGAGCCCCTGAAGAAGGAAATGGCAACCGACCCCAGTATTCTTGCCTGGAGAATCCCATGGACAGAAAAGCCTGGAGGGCTCTGGTCCACAGAGTTGCACAGAGCCAGACAGAACTGAAACGACTTAGCACAGCACAGGTCTTGCTCAGGTATGCAGCACTACCTGACTTTACAATCTGTGCCCAAATGTAAGAACTGAGTAGTTGTTAGCTCTTGCACTGTGGGCCAATTCATTGGTAAAGGGCTTCACCTCCTTAGAGGAGAAGGCTTTTTCTTCCCACAAAGACTACATCATCTTATTAGGCCACTGAGCCCTGAGCTCCTAGGACTGCATCTGCAAAAAAATAAAAGGTGAAAGTGTTAGTTGTATCTGACTCTTTGCAGCCCCATGGACGGTAGTCTGCCAGGCTCCTCTGTCCATGGAATTCTCCAAGCAAGAATACTGGAGTGGGTAACCATTCCCAGTGGGGAGCCATTCACTTCTCCAGGGAATCTTCCTGACCCAGGGATCAAACCCAGGTCATCTGCATTGAAAGCAGTTTCTTTATTGTCCAAGCCATCAGGGAAGCCCTGGTGCACCTGGAAAAAGGAGACGCTTTTTCTAGTTGTTGGAGAAGGAAATGGCAACCCACTCCAGTATTCTTGCCTGGAAAATCCCATGGACGAAAGAGCCTGGTAGACTACAGTCCATGGGGTTGCAAAGAGTCAGACACAACTGAGCGACTTCACTTTCACATTTTCTAGTTGTGCTAATTTGCATAACAGTGCCATGAGGGTGGACACTAGGGTGGACATACCCTAGGGTGCATGCATTCATTTAGTGGGGCTAGAGTAAGGAACCAAATCAAGGAATAGGCATCATGTAGGACTCAGAACCATCCTTCCTTCCATCCCCCAAACAGAAAACCTAGGCTTTCTTACTTAACCAAGTGTATGGTGCAAGACTCCACCTTTTCCTCGATGAGTTACCCCAGGAGCTTCTAGGTCCTCATGCAAAGAAATTTGGGGTGAGCCCTCTCACCTAATTTATAGATATGACAGAAGCTAAAACCCTGCTGTCATTAAATAGTCCTATATAGTATCTGAATGTTTGATGTAATTTTTATAAAATCCTTTCTGAAAAAAAATATTTTATATTTTGAATAACACCTTGCTCCATAATTGAAGTAAGAGTAAGTAATAAATATTGCCAGATACAAACCGTACTTCTAGGGTCCACATTCATCTTGGACTGTATTCTCCTGCACCTTAGATACACCAGGTCTGATGAATGGAGTGGCAAAAAGCATGGTGACACAACGTGTTCATTTACAGGTGGTTAGGCAACATTTGTTGACTTGATTTAGTCAGAGGAGCATTAAATTCAACATCAGAAGACTTGGGTTCTAATCGCCACTGGTTATGGCCATGACCAGTTTTTGCTTGCTTGTTTTTAAAGAACAACAGGTCTTTGTTTAATTAATTTTTTATTTCTTTTTGGTTGCACTGGGTCTTTGTTGCTGAGCCAGCTTTCTCTAGTTGCGGTGACCTGGGGCTACTCTCTAGTTGTGGCGTGTGGGCTTCTCATTGTGCTGGCTTCTCTCATTTCAGCACACGGTCTCCAGAGCGCAGGTTCAATAGTTGTGACACCTGGGCTTAGTTGCCCTGGGGCATGTAGGATCTTAGCTCCTTGACCAAGGATGAAACCTGTATCCCCTGCATTGATTGGCAGGTGGATTCTTAACCACAGGACCACCAGGGAAGCCTCTGGCCAGTTTTCTAAGCTACAAAATGATGGCAAAACCAATTTTTTCTTATTTCACTTGGTCTTTGTGAATACTGAATGAGTATACTTGAGAAACTATAAAAAGCAGTGGATAATGTAAATTATTGTTATCATCTGCTATCCACAAGGACATAGGAAACATTTTATAATGAAAATTCTTCACATAATAGTGCTTAATTATATGGGATCTTTTAAAGTATATAAATAGAAAAAATTGATATTGATGAAAATGTAGATTTAAATTTAGATATAATCTCCCCATTATTGCAGCATATTTTCAAAGACTAGTTTTATTAAAATTAAATTTCAAAGTATAATTATTCCTTTCATTTAAAAATTATTACACAACTTATTAGTGTCACAGTGTGTATACATATTAACAATCCATCTTCAAACCTCATGAAATATTTGAAAAATTCACTGAAGGTGTACTGTAGGCCCTTGGATCCATTCCTGACCAGTTGCATGCAGTTAAGCAGATTCTTTCTCTTCAGATCTTCCCTTCTGAATACTATGATTATAAGAATTTAATTAAATAAATTCACCCAAACACTAGCACATAGTCTTGTGAACGTTAGTAACAGGTTGCCTTAAAAGCTGCACTCTTTCTTAGGACCTGGACCTGCTGTAGATATCTTTCCCCATTTCTCCTTTAGGTAACTCATGAAACTAAAAAGACTATTTTCTCAGAGAGATATTCTGAGTTGGAAGAGTGCTGAACAGAGGCAAGCTGCTCTGGAAATAAGAAATAAGCTGACTAAAGTCAAATGCACATTAGAGGTGGTAACAAGATAAGGTTAATTCCTGAAAGACTGAAATTGAGAGGGCCACAGAAGAATCAAAGTCAGGTTAAGTGACAGAGTACTGCTCATTTACCTCTAATGACATTTTGAAAATCTTTATGTACTTATTTATGTACCTATATATGAAAGTAATGCCTTTTGCTCTGGTACATAAATCTTTTTGTATTTCTTCTGTATTAGCTCTGAACTTCCAAACAGCCAAGGCAAAAACAAAAGCAATGGACCATATCAGACCATATCACTATCATTATCTGCTAAAAGAAGCATTAACAATTCTTCTGCATTGAAACATATATTGTATGGAAGCCATTTCCAAAGACAATCATGTCAAGAGAGTAGCAAAAAAAGCCATCAGTAGATGCCTTGATAAGACAAATTTGTCAGTCAGTCACTCAGTCATGTCCAACTCTTTGCAACCTCATACACTGCAGCACACCAGGCTTCCCGGTCCATCACCAACTCCAGGACCTTGCTCAAACTCATGTCCATTGAGTCAGTGATGCTATCCAACCATCTCATCCTCTTGTCATCCCCTTCTCCACCTCCTTCAGTCTTTCTCAGTATCAGGATCTTTTCTAATGAGTCAGTTCTTTGCATCAGGTAGCCAAAGTATTGGAGTTCGGCTTCAGCCTCAGTCCTTCCAATGAATATTCAGGATTGATTTCCTTTAGGATTGACTGGTTTGAGCTCCTTGCAGTGCAAGGGTCTCTCAAGAGTCTTCTCCAACACCACAGTTCAAAAGCATCAATTCTTCAGCATTCAGCTGTCTTTATGGTCCAACTCTCAAATCCATAGATGACTACTGGACAAACCATAGCTTTGACTAGACAGACCTTTGTCAGCAAAGTGACGTCTCTGCTTTTTAATATGCTGTCTAAGTTTGTCATATTTTTTCTTCTAAGGGGCAAGTGTCTTTTAATTTCATGGCTGCAGTCACCATCTGTGTTGATTTTAGAGCCAAGAAAATAAATATTTGTGGAAAGTATTAAAAGTAATTTCCTATTTTCTTAAATATAGGAAAGTCAATTGGAATAGCAGTCAATTGTTTTTGTTAAACAGTGTATGAAAATAGGAAGACTTCTTTAAGTGTTACTCTTGAATTTCATACCATTCTTCACCCATGACCCACTATTTTATTTCTAAATCATGCATCCATTGATTCTTATGATGTTTTGGTTTTTGTGTTTCTTGGGAAAGCTAGCAGGACTTTTGTAAACTTTTATTCTTGTATTTCCACATGAGGTTGCCCATAATTATATAGGAAACCTCCATGAATCCTTCATTCTTCCTCACCTATTATTGACACTTTGTGTAACTATTGTACAGTAACAGAACCAGGAAATTGACAATAGTGTAATCCACAGAGCTTATTCAGATGTCACCATTTACACACGGATGTGTGTGTGTGTGTACGGTTCTATGCAATTTTATCTCATGTGTAGCTTCAGTAACTACCACCACAATCAAATACAGAACTGTTTCATAACCACAAGTTTCCTTCTTGCTACCCGTTGTAGCCATACTCACCCTTCCCTCCAATTCCTAACCATTAACCTGTTCCCATCTTTATAATTGTAATTATAATTTATAATATATTTATTTAATACACATAATTTATAATTTCAAGAAGGTTATAAAAATGGAATCAAAGCAGCTTTGGCTTTTTTCACTCAAAATAATTTCCTTGAGATCCCTTCAAGTTGTTGTGTGTATGAAATTGAGTTTTTTAAAATCTAAATGAAGTCATCTGTCTTCAGAAGTCTTATTTGAAAGTCAGTCCATGTAATTGTAAGTGATTATCCTCATTTGGAAAAAAAAGAAACTACTTTTAGGTGAGACAACTATGTATCCAAAGTCATCTTGCTATTCCTATTTTATTTACGTAACACTGATCCTTAGCTGTTCAGATAATTATACACAGAGCATCTGACTGGCTACCAAAAAAATCTTGTTCTTGTATCAGTCTTCTAGATTAATTAGCTCGTATGTCTTACATTACAGTTCATTAGAGCATTCAACTGAAGTTTCTATTACAAAAAAATCTATGCATTTTAAGGGAAATATAGATTACTTCATAAATATTTCATCTCCAGCTAATGTAGTAAACGATGGATGGCAACATTCTTAAAAGACAGGCAGTTTGCAGTAGAAGGTACACTTCTTAATCTCTCTCTTTTTTTAACTTTTTTCTTAATTTTTAAAAGGAAACTGCAATGAACACAGAGAGAGAAAGTGTACATTCTCAACCTTTTCAAGGTCCCTGCATCTTGTCACTCTAACTGAAATTTGGTCTTTCCCTGAGAACTCTGTCTCCCTCAAGTATGACCTGTTTACTTTCCACACCTCCTATATACAAAGTCTGGAGATGAATTGAATCACTTCCAGAACATTCTTCTCCCTCCTGGAACACTCCAGCTTTGAAGCTCCTGCCATCAAGGCATTTCAACTGCTGTCTCTCCTTACTGTCACCAGCTGTGGCTTTGCAGATTACTCACCCTCACAGGTATTGAAGATTCAAATACCCATGAAAATGGTCCTTCCAACATTCTGAACTCAGAGTACTGTGGCCTCTTCTACTCCAATGATCGTGTCCTTTAACTTTACTTCAGCCACCTACTCATGTGGACATGACCCTAGACATTGTCATTCTTAGTAACTGCATATCCTCTAAAGTCTCAAATTCAAACATCATAGCATTTCCTAACTTTCTGCCTCACCCACTTTAGCCACTTGATCCAACAGCTCTACAAACCTCTGATCCCAGATCCACTTGATTCTTCACAGCCCTTTTGTGCCCTCACTTCACACTTTTCCTGGTTTAACTTCCACCATCCATAATGATGATCACACCCCTACATACCTTGCCCCTTTTTGAATACTACATCTGTAGTGTTCACATGCCAACCTCAACCTTGGTGAAACCCATTGTTCAGTCTATGTTGTGACTGCACAGCTGAGAGTGGCTGAAAAAACAGTGACTGGGCTGAATTTAAATTTGTGGCCTTACATAGTGTATTATTATGTTTAATAATATTTTATATTAATATATTATGTTAATAATAACGATGTTTCTCTCAGTCATTTACTTTCACTCTCTACTGGATGATTATCTCACACTTTCTCTTCTACTCTGAAATCTCCAACACTTCCTGCCTCATCTCACTCTCAGAGGACATCCTTGCTTTCCATTTCACTGAAAGAATAAAAGAAATTAGAAGAGAGATTTCATAAGCACTCTTCTCCTCTCTGCCAGATTATTCCTCTGCTCATATATTCCACCTTTCCTTTGGTTTTTCCACTATGGAAAAGCTGGCTGCAGCCACCTTGCTCACTTGTCCATGAATTCCATTCCCCTTCATCCCCTCAAGTGTGTCCCTGGTGGTTCAAATGGTAAAGAGTCTGCATGCAATGCAGGAGACCCGGGTACAATCCCTGGGTTGGGAAAATCCCCTGGAGAAGGAAATGGCAACCCCTTCCAGTATTTCTGTCTGGAAAATCCCATGGACAGAGGAGCCTGGTGGGTTACAGTCCATGGGGTCACAAAGAGTCGGACACAATTGAGCGACTAATACTTTCACTTCCTCAAAAACATAGTTCCTGCAATTCCTCCACCCCCAGCATTGTTAATTTTCCCTCTCTACTTGATCATTTTCATCAATATATATCCTTGTTATAATTTCTTCTGTGTATTAAAAAAAACAAACCCTCTTGATGCCACTGTTCCTTCTAGCTCTTCCCCAATCCTCTGTGCCCCTTCTCAGAGAAGCTCTTTGAAAGCATTGTCTCCACTACTGTCTCCAATTCCTCTTCTTCTTGAGCCTACTGGCCTTCCACTTTTACCACTCCACCAAAGCTCCTCTGATCAGAGCAGTAGTTCACCCCCTGCCCATTTCATAACTGAATTCTCAGCCCTTAAATTAATTGACCTATCAGTTGCATTTGACAAAACTGATTATTCTCTCCTCCTTCAAATGCTTTCTTCAGAACTCTACATTCTCCTGTTGTTGTTGTCATCTTTTTTTTAATCTCTTCTTTTATTTTTGGAAGCTTAGACATCTGTTTATATTTTCATCATTTACTAGAGGATCTCATCCAGTTTCATTACTTTAAATACCATCTATATACTGATTACCCCCAAATCTGTTCTCTAGCGTAGTTCTCTCCCCTGAACTCCAAGCTCATATACCTAAGATCCTAGTGAAATTATTCTTTTGTATGTCTCATAGTTAGCTCAAACATAACATATCCCAGACTGAAATTCTGATTTCCCTTTCCAAAGTCTCTTCCCCATGCAGTATTCCCCATCTTAGTGAAAAGCTTTGGAATCTTCCTTGACTTGCCACTTTCTATTACTACCAACATCCCATCTATTAATAAATCCTGTCTCCTCTATCTTCAGAATAGTCTCAAATTCTAGCCACTCTTCACTTCACCTCTACAGATAGCAACCTAGTTTTCAAGCTGCCATTAGATTATATAACTCAACTAGATTATATAATAACAGTAGCTTCAGAATTCACTTACCAACTTTGTCTTATCCATCTTACAGTGTTTTTCTGCAACATAGCTACAGTTATCCTCAGAAATGAGATTATCTCACTTCCTGCCCCAAACCCTCCAATTCATTTCTGTTTTACTTGGAGTAAAAGCCAATAAGCTTACAAAGTCTGGTAAGGTCTTACATTATCTGGCATCCAGTACATCATTCAAACAGGGAAGTTCAAACAGAGTTCTTCTCCTTTGTCCAATATTCCCAAGATCAAAATGGACTGTTATTTATCTTTGCCTGAGTCTGGCTTACAGAGCTTTGTCCAAAAAATAATATAAGGCATCTTTTGGGAGCTGGTCTCATAGCTCAGTTGGTAAAGAGTCTGCCTGCAATGCAGGTGACCTTGGTTCGCTTCCTGGGTTGGGAAGATCCCCTGAAGAAGGAAATGGCAACCCACTCCAATATTCTTGCCTGGAGAATCTCATGGACAGAGGAGCCTGGCAGGCTACTGTCCCTGGAGTCGCAAGAGTCAGACACGACTTAGTGACTAAACTACTACTACTTCATCACTCTCTTCATCCCTAATCATTCTCCCATTTCCATGTTCTCTTCTAGCTCTTCCAGTCCCCTTGCTGCTTCCTGAAGATGATAAGCACGTAAGGACTTTATACCTGTTTTTCCACCACCTAGATACCACTCCCACTGGCTACATTCTGGGCTCACGCCTTTAATTTCCCTGATTCTCTCCTCAGCTGAATGCTCTCACCAACCCCAACCACCTGTCGTTTTTGCTTCATGTATCACTTTAAACCTTATCATCTTCAGATATGCCATTGCGTGCTTGTTTATTCTCAGGATTTTCCTTCCCTCACAGAATATAAGCTCTATAAGGGCAGGAACGATGCTCAGCACCTTGAATAGGGCCTAGCACAAATGGCAACCCACTCCAAAACTCTTGCCTAGAAAATTCCATGGATGGAGGAGCCTGGTGGGCTACAGTCCATGGGGTCACAAAGAGTCAGACACGACTGAGTGACTTTTCACTTTCACTTTCACAGCACAAAATAGGTTCTCAGTATTTCTTGGAAAATATTTGTTTTTAATGCAAAAATGTAATAGTTACCCAAATTATCTTTAAAGATGAATAAATGTATTGTTTTGTTCTGTTTTGGCCAAGTCGAACACCTTGTGGGGTCTTAGTTCCCCAACCAGGAATTGAACCAGGGCCTTCAGCAGTGAGAGCATAGAGACCTAACCAGTGGACCAACAGGGAACTCCCTAGACATGATTTTCAACACAAAGAATTGAAGGAAATACATTTACATTTCAGGTTAATTTAAAAAAAAATTTATCATTAATTAATTTCAAGCTAACAGAAAAGTTGCAAGAATAATACAAATAACTCCCAACTATCCTTCACTATACTCATAACCAGTAACATTTTCATAACACACAAGGCAATAAATTGCATACACCACTCTCCTTTATTCCTGAACACTTCAGTGTACGTACTGGCTTCTTAATATCTTCCAAATTCAAAAGGAAATAATAAGTAAATTTTAAAAACCATAAACAGACTAACATGGAACATTATAAGCCCACAGTGCACTTTTTTCTGGGTTTATGAATAATTAAGATTATTAAAAGTATTTATATACTGAGTTCTGACTCAGTTACTTGATGAGCAATCTATATTCTTTGTGACATTCTCTCATAAGAGTGTATAAAAAAACCGAATAGTATAAAATATCTTGGTGTACTTGGGCAATAAAAGAAGACATGTCGTATAGAAAAGGTAATTTGAATTGGAGCTGTTTGTCTTATGAATTAATATTGCTACCAGAAAAGATAAACGCAGATAATATGTGACAAGTACAACAAGAGATGATCCCAAAGCTCTAGGAAAACAATTCAGTGATTTCAACAAATCCCTATAGCAGTTCCCAAGTAGAAGAGGTTATGCTGAGTAGAGATAAGGGGTGAGAGAGAAAGAGGCATTTGAGCTTGGGTTCCAATGAATAAGAAAAGAAAAGGAGCGAATATTTCCCCAGAACACAGAGCAAGAGCAGGGGCACAGAGGTAAGAAAGTGAAATCTGTGCCCGGGGAGCAGCAAGGAGACCAGTCCGCTTGGAATGTGAATATAAATGAAACAGAGCAGCTAAGAGAGTGGCTGCAAAAGAGATGGGCGGGGCCTGATCCAGAAGGATGCTGCCTATTGGCCCTTGGGTTCTGAACACACTAAAAGTGAACGGAGAAGTGGGAAATGGAAAACACCGAAGGTATTTCAACAGAAATTTAAAGCACTGGGAATGGGGCTCTAGGAATATGTTTAGAAAAAGAAGAAATTGAAAAATGCTTGTGAGAATATCTCAGTGATCCAGCTGTACTAGAGCTCTTGGGAAGGTAAACTATTAAGAATTTGTTCAAGGAATGAGAAGAAGTCATATGTTATCTTAACCTTTTAGGCCTAGATATTGAAAAAAATGGCAGCAAAATAGTAATTAGAAACTACCTTAAAGGGTAATCTGATAAGAAACTGGACCGCAGCATCTTTGTTCATCAGTTCACTAGCAGCTAGCATAGTACCTGGTGGTCATTCAGTCCATATTTATTGGGAAAAAAAAATGAATAGGTTAAGATAATGAATTAAAAGATAGGTTTACAGCAAATTACATTTTAAATATAATTGTATTTATTTGTTTATGGCTGTGCTGGGTCTTTGTTGCTTTGCAGGCTTTTCTCTAGTTGCGGTGAGTTGGGGCTACTCTTCGTTGTGGTGCTCAGGCTTCTCTTGTGGAGAATGTGCTCTAGGGCAGGTAGGTTCAGTAGTTGCAGCTCCCAGGCTTATAGCACAGGCTCAATATTTGTGGTGCAGGGGCTTAGTAAGGGCTTCCCAGGTGGCACAGTGGTAAAGAATCTGCCTACCAGTGCAGGAGACATAAGAGACTCAGGTTCGATCCATAGGTCGGGAAGATCCTCTGGAGGAGGAAATGGCAACCCACTCAAGTATTCTTGCCTGGAGAATCCGATGGACAGAAGAGCCTGGCAGGCTACAGTCCCATGGGCTTAATTGCTCCACCGCATGTGGGATCTTCCCAGACCAGGGATGGAACCCATGTCTCCTCACATTGATAGGCAGATTCTTTACCACTGAGCTACCAGGGGAACCCAGGACAAATCATATTTTTAAGAGTGTGTAGAGATAACCAGCAGACGGAGAGAAAGAACTGAATCTTGGGGGATTGTCAAGTTTATTGTGAGAATCAGTTTGTGAGATCATGTTGAATTGATCTAACACTTATTGGATCTTTTTAAATTAACTAGGACTTGAGATTAAAAAAATAATAATAATAGTAAACTACTGTTCCTATCCTGGATGTGCTAATGGTTTGTTTAACTGGAAATTCATATTCAGATTGTTTTTCTGAATAAAAGTGATCGTTTGATTAGATCTTCAAAGTAGGAAAAGACAGAAGTTCAATAGACTATTAAAGAGCACCTAATTAATGTGTGAGAGGAAGAATAACTAAATGAGAGATAGACAAAGACTTCTCAGAGAGGTCAGAATGGATATAATGGGAAAATCATTATCAGGGGGCTTCCCTGATAGCACAGTTGGTAAAGAATCCGCCTGCAATGTGGGAGACCTGGGTTCCATCTCTGGGTTGGGAAGATCCCCTGAAGAAGGGAAAGGCTACCCACTCCAGTATTCTGGCCTGGAGAATTCCATGGACTGTATAGTCCATGGGGTCACAAAGAGTCAGACATGACTGAGCGACTTTCACTTTCACTTTCAATAGGAAAATGGAGGAGATGTAATGTCACAGAAGCCAGCAGAAGTGAAGATTTCAGTGCATGTGATAGTGTTGAGAAATCAGATTATTGAAAAGCAAGTTACTGGTGACCCAGAAAATGTTAACAGTAAAAGCAGATGCTAAAATGGAAAAAGGTTAAGAGATGCATGGGGAACTAAAGACATGAATGTCAGTTACCCTCAGAAAAAACTTGGCACTGAAAGAAAAGGCAGGAAAAAAGGACACTTGGGGCTTCCTTGATAATCCAGTGGTCAAGAATCAAGCTGCCAATGCAGAGGACATGGGTTTGATCCCTGGTCGGGG
This sequence comes from Cervus elaphus, assembly GCF_910594005.1. NCBI lineage: Eukaryota > Metazoa > Chordata > Mammalia > Artiodactyla > Cervidae > Cervus > Cervus elaphus. Next base: position 36,313,019 of record NC_057822.1, read on the forward strand.
AAGATCCCACATGCCTTGGAGCAACTAAGCCCATGCAACACAAGTACTCAGCCCTGCAACAAGAGAAGCCGCCACAATGAGAAGCCCAGTGACAGCAACGAGAGAATAGCCCCCTGCATGCCACAACCAGAAAAACCTCAAGCAGCAATGAAGACCCAGGGCAGTCAAAAATAAAAAAAAATTTTAAGCTAATTTAAGAATAAAGGAAAATTGGGACTTCCCTGGAAGTCCAGTGGTTAAGACTTCATCTCCCACAAAACAGTAATGTTTTCACACTTACCCAGTTTATCCATTTATATGTTCATTCATTCAGTGAAAATATTTATTTTCATTATATTAAAAAAAAAAAAAGACTTTACTTTCCAATGTAGGGATTTGATCCCTACATTGCAGATTTGATCCCTGGTCAAGGAGCTAAGATCCCACATGCCTTATTGCCAGAAAACCAAAACATATACCAGAAGCAATGTAGTAACAAATTCAATAAAGACTTTAAAAATGGTGAACATCAAAAAAAATCTTAAAAAAAGAAAAAAAGAATAAGGGAAAATCAACTGCCATTTAGGATACATAAAACTGATTTTTTTTTTTAGAACAGGAGGATTTGGGAACAGAAAAATTGACAATCACCTTTTTTTCCGTGCTCCTTCCATGTTCTTTACATATTTACATATATCCATATCACACCACAGTATTAGGTCTGTGTCTCAGTCTCCCCTTCTTGACTGAACTCTTTGACTATCTCTCCTTTGAAGACCTGGCACCTGGCACGTAGCGGTCATTCAGAAATTTGTAGAGCTTGAACTGAAAATTCAAAAGAAAATAATTGAAGGAACTTGGTCCTAAAGGAAGTAGAAGACTTTTGGGTGGAAGAGAAAACTTTGAAAATAAAGCAAAAAGGACACCTCTGCCTCTGAGGCAAGGGGAGAAAACTGGACCCGTAAAGTATAGAGAGTGTAGGAAAGCTGAGGAAATCCTATCAAATGTGCTGGATCTGGTTAAGAAGGAAGTAAGTGCAGGGAGGCATACATTTGCAAGACAGTTAGAGAAAATGGGATAGGGAATTAATTAAAAGCTTGTTCAGATCCAAGCTAGGAGTGCTAACTTCATAATACTTGGCTCAGTTGTTCTCAACCTTGGATACATATTAGAATCAATTGGGTAATTTTTTTTTAAGATAATTTATGTTCTGGCTTACAGAAACTGTTATTTAAGAGATCTAGAAAGACACCCTGGCTTTGTTATTTTTAAAACCATCAAGTGTTGCTAATGTGAGATAAGAACTTCTGACTTCGGTATTTAAACAAAAAGTGCTATTGTTCATGTCTATAAAGACAGTGAACAGGATAATTCTATATATTACAGTTCACTGACTTTCATCCCTGCTTTAGCTACTTTGAAAGAAATTATCAATTATGGTGCTGGTTTTTCCCTACAGGCTCACAGACTTCTATGAAGTGGTATCTTAAAGGTATCCTCTTCTTGCGGGAGGTCAGAGCCCCTCTGCTGGCCTGAATGCCATTTGTTATTTTATGCAAATTAAAATGCAAAACGTCATATGTTCCTATTGAATACCAGATAGCTCAGAGAGAGCAATGGAAAGAGCTTGCTTTATTTTATATTTTTACTAACACTGATACAAATAAGATCACTTCACATAGTCCAGCTCAATAAAGCTATAATCCCATCATCAGTAACTGGAAATGAACCTGTATACTTGACAAACTGGTTAAAGGAGACTAAATGTAGTGTTAAGGATAATGTATCTGTGGCCAAAAAAAGGGAAAAAAGGGAAACTCTAAATAAGACACCAATCTCTATTTAGCTCTGACACAATGGCAGAAGTCAGTTCACTATAGACAGAAATTTGCAATATGTTTCAGGAAATTTTAATTTTTCTTTTCTTTTGTTTCAATTGCATACTTAACAAGCAATAAAAAGATCTGATACAATCCAGTTGTTTGAAAACTGATTACAAAGCAAATTTCTTTCATCCAAATATAGTGGGAAGAATAATTTTTAGCCTCCTGTTACCTGTCAGACACTGAAGTAAATGTATCATTTCATCTAATCCTTATACCATCACCCAAAGGTGACAGCTCTTATTACTAGTGTTTTACAGAAGAGGAAATTAACTTTCACAGAGCGTGTAAAAATGATAAAATCAGGGTTGAACACAGATCTGTCAACGAGCCCAAGTGCTTACCCATGATGTTATACTGCGTGCGCATGCTCAGTCATGTCTGACTCTGCAACCCCATGCACTGTACCTGCCAGGCTCCTCTGTCTGCGGGATTTTCCCGGCAAGAATACTGGAGCGGGATGCCATTTCCTACTCCAGGGGATCTTCTGACCCAGAGATCAAACCCACATCTCCTGTGTCTCCTGCATTGGCAGACAGGTACTCTGCCACCTGGGAAGTCAATGATGTTCTGTTACCCATCAGAAATTAAGGCTGAAAGCAATTCCTACACGCAAGGCTCTTGATTATTCTAGGGTGTTTTAGGGTGTGGTTCTTTCTCTGGACAGTCTTTACTCTTTTGTATTCCCACAAACTTTTTGAAATGAGAACTCACTGAGAAAGAGTTCTGGATCTTCTTTTGTACAGAGCAAGAAAATGCTGATACTAGTGCGGTTTTGTCGTCCCTGTCTTTTTCTTTTTTTAGGTGTGCATTTCAACCCACTTGCATAACAAGCTATTTGTAGGGATTATGAGACAAAAGGTCGAGGAAGTAGTCAATATAAGTATATTGAAGGACAAAGGCTACATGACTACATGAAGTGCCGCTACAGTTTAGATTTATGCTACTCTACTGCCATCTTCTGGTTTTGTTCCGAAATGCATTTTATAAATGTTAATCTGGTCGTGCAGATAGACTAGAAATATGTTCACAGCATTCTGTATCACAGAATGTGAATTCTAAAGGTTGCAACAGATAGTATAACTTTAGACTAAGCTCTTAATGTTTATGGATTAGATTACTTGTTAATGCAATTATGCATTCTTTGAACTTAATGCCCAGCATTATTGAGGCATCATAGTAGGCTGCATACAAGCTGAGAACACTATCCATTATTTTACTATGTGGTTCAGTCACTCAGTCATGTCTGACTCTTTGCAACCCCATAGACTGCTGCATTCCGGGTTTCCCTGCCCTTCACCATCTCCCAGAGATTGTCAAACTTATGTCCATTGAGTCAGTGCTGCCATCCAGCCGTCTCATTCTCTGTCATCCTCCTTTTCTCTTGCCTTCAGTCTTACCCAGCATCAGGGTATTTTCTAATGAATTGGTTCTTCGTATCAGATGGCCAAAAGATTGTAGTTTATGCTTCAGCATCAGTCCTTCCAATGAACACTCAGGACTGATTTCCTTTAGGATGCACTGGCTGGATCTCCTTGTAGTCCAAGGGACTCTCAAGAGTCTTCTCCAACACCACAGTTCAAAAGCATCAATTCTTTGGCGTTCAGCTTTCTTTATGGTCCAACTCTCACATCCATACATATGTTTTATTATACTTAAAATATACTTAAAACTATACCTATAATACCATCCAATAAACTTATTCTATATATAGGATAACAAGACAGATTTGAAATCAAAACTTTTAATGCCTTAGAGTTGGCATATCTATACTACAAAGGAGGAAGCAAGTTAGTAACCTGCTAATTGAAGCTAACTACATTTCTACTTGGTTACATCTGCCTGGTGGATTTCACTTTAATTACTTACCAATATTCAAATATTAGGGTATTTATTATAAAAATCCTAATTTTTACATCTTCAAAAACTGGAAGATCGGCAATTGAGTGTACATTCCCACCTGGTAACAACGAGCTAGCCCTGAGTAGAGGCTATCCTGTTTGGCTGGGACACGGATTCCCAGTCTGCTTTAGTTGTCACTGTATCTCTCCATATAATCCATTTTATATATAAAATTATTCTTTCTCCAATGTAATATTCAGTTCAGTTCAGTTGCTGAGTTGTGTCCAACTCTTTGCGACCCCATGGACTGCAGCACGCCAGGCCTCCCTGTCCATCACCAACTCCCAGAGTTTACTCAAACTCATGTCCATTGAGTCAGTGATGCCATCCAACCATCTCATCCTCTGTCATCCCCTTCTCTTCCTGCCCTCAATCTTTCCCAGCATCAGGGTCTTTTCAAATGAGTCAGCTCTTCACATCAGGTGGCCAAAGTATTGGACTTTCAGCTTCAGCATCAGTCCTTCCAATGAACACCCAGGACTTATCTCCTTCAGGATGGATGGTTGGATCTCCTTGAAGTCCAAGGGACTCTCAAGAATCTTCTCCAACATCACAGTTCAAAAGCATCAGTTCTTCGGCACTCAGCTTTCTTTATAGTCCAACTCTCACATCCATACATGACTACTGGAAAAGCCATAGAATTGACTAGACAGACCTTTGTTGACAAAGTAATATCTCTGCTTTTTAATATGCTACCTAGGTTGGTCATAACTTTCCTTCCAAAATGTAAGCTTCATTTAATTTCATGGCTGCAATCACCATCTGCAGTGGTTTTGGGGCCCCCAAAAATAAAGTCTGTCACTGTTTCCACTGTTTCCCATCTATTTCCCATGAAGTGATGGGACCAGATGCCATGATCTTAGTTTTCTGAATGTTGACCTTTAAGCCAACATTTTCACTCTCCTCTTTCACTTTCGTCAAGAGGCTCTTTAATTCTTCTTCACTTTCTGCCATAAGGGTGGTTTCCTCTACATATCTGAGGTTACTGATATTTCTCCTGGCAATCTTGATTCCAGCTTGTGCTTCTTCCAGCCCAGCGTTTCTCATGATGTACTCTGCATATAAGTTAAATAAGCAGGGTGACAATATACAGCCTTGACGTAGTCCTTTTCCTATTTGGAATCAGTCTGTTGTTCCATGTCCAGTTTTAACTGTTGTTTCCTGACCTGCATACAGGTTCCTCAAGAGGCAGGTCAGATGGTCTAGTATGCCAATCTCTTTCAGAATTTTCCACAGTTTATTGTGATCCACACAGTCAAAGGCTTTGGCATAGTCAAAAAAGCAGAAATAGATGTTTTTCTGGAACTCTTGTGCTTTTTCGATGATCCATCAGATGTTGGCGATTTGATCTCTGGTTCCTCTGCCTTTTCTAAAACCAGTGTGAACATCTAGAAGTTCATGGTTCACGTATTGCTGAAGCCTGGCTTGGAGAATTTTGAGCATTACATTACTAGCTTGTGAGATGAGTGCAATTGTGTGGTAGTTTGAAGGCAGGATTTCCTTAGAAGAAATAGAGTAGCCATGATAGTCAACAAAAGAGTCTGAAATGCAGTACTTGGATGCAATCTCAAAAATGACAGAATGATCTCTGTTCGTTTCCAAGGCAAACCATTCAATATCATGGTAATCCAAGCCTATGCCCCAACCAGTAATGCTGAAGAAGCTGAAGTTGAATGGTTCTATGAAGACCTAGAAGACCTTCTACAACTAACAACCCCCCCCCCCAAAAGATGTCCTTTTGATTATAGGGGACTGGAATGCAAAAGTAGGAAGTCAAGAAACACCTGGAATAACAGGAAAATTTGGCCTTGGGGTACAGAATGAAGCAGGGCAAAGGCTAATAGAGTTTTGCCAAGAGAAGGCACTGGTCATAGCAAACACCCACTTCCAACAACACAAGAGAAGACTCTACACATGGACATCACTAGATGGCCATCACCGAAATTAGATTGATTATATTCTTTGCAGCCAAAGATGGAGAAGCTCTATACAGTCAGCGAAAACAAAACCAGGAGCTGACTGTGGCTCAGATCATGAACTCCTTATTGCCAAATTCAGAGTTAAATTGAAGAAAGTAGGGACAACCATGAGACCATTCAGGTATGACCTAAATCAAATTCCTAACAATTATACAGTGGAAGTGAGAAATAGATGTAAGGGACTAGACATAATAGCAGAGTGCCTGATGAACTATGGACAGAGGTTCATAACATTGTACAGGAGACAGGGATCAACACCATCCCAAAGAAAAAGAAATGCAAAAAAGAAAACGCCTGTCTGAGGAGGTCTTACAGATAGCTATGAAAAGAAGAGAAGCGAAAAGCAAAGGAGAAAAGGAAAGATATAGCCATTTGAATGTAGAGTTCCAAAGAATAGCAAGGAGAGATAAGAAAGACTTCCTCAGTGATCAATGCAAAGAAATAGAGGAAAACAATAGAATGGGAAAGACTAGAGATCTCTTCAAGAAAATTAGAGACACCAAGGGAATATTTCATGCAAAGATGGGCTCAATAAAGGACAGAAATGGTATGGATCTAACAGAAGAAGAGGATATTAAGAAGAGGTGGCAAGAATACACAGAAAAACTGTACAAAAAAGACCTTCACGACCCAGATAATCACGATGGTGTGATCACTCACCTAGAGCCAAACATCCTGGAATGTGAAGTCAAGTGGGCCTTAGGAAGTATCACTACGAACAAAGCTAGTGGAGGTGATGGAATTCCAGTTGAGCTATTTCAAATCCTAAAAGATGATGCTGTGAAAGTGCTGCACTCAATATGTCAGCAAATTTGGAACACTCAGCAGTGGCCACAGGACTGGAAAAAGTCAGTTTTCATTCTAATCCCAAAGAATGGAAATGCCAAAGAATGTTCAATGTAATATTAAGACATATAAATACATATCATACATCCAATTCTAGTTCATCCTCTTAACTCTGGCATAGTCTTGTATTGTAGAATTATGACACAATATACATTCTTACATTATTTATCCTTTAGAATATTACATTATTTATATATTATTTTATACTAATGAATATTTAGGATACTTCTAATTGTTCTCCTGTTTTAAACAATTCTTCAGTAAATATTCCTATAGAAAAAACTTTATTGGCACAAGTGGTTTTTCTGTAGCGTAATGGATCTTAAACCTTAGTGTGCATCAGAATCACATGGAGGGCTGATAAAAATACTGTTGATGAGCACCACCCTCCAGGTTTTTCCTAATTCAAAGGGGCGTGCAGTCCTAATTTGGAGGAATCCTCATGACCCCATGGACTGTAGCCCTCTAGGCTCCTCCATCCATGGGATTTTGCAGGCAAGAATACTAGAGTGGGTTGCCACTTCCTCCTCTAGAGCATCTTCCCGAACCAGTGAACAAGCCAGTGATTGAACCAGCATCTCCTGCATCTCCTGCATTGGCAGGCAGATTCTTCACCACAGAGCCACCTGGGAAACCTCCAAACAGTGAAAGTCGCTCAGTCGTGTCTGACTCTGCGACCCTCTCAAGTATTCTCTCTCCAGACCAGAATACTGGAATGGGTAACCGGTCCCTTCTCCAGGGGATCTTCCCAACCCAGGGGTCGAACCCAGGTCTCCTACTTGGCTGGCAGATTCTTTATCACTGAGCCACCTGGGATTCAGAGGTGGGGACCTATAATTTGCATTTCTAACAGTTCTTCAATGACTCTGATGCTTCTGGTCACTTTAAGAACTATTCTTATACAATTTATACTGAGGAGTAGCCTCACTTCAAGATAAATATAACTTAAGTATTGCCACATTGCACTTCCAAAGACAGCATAACAATTGCTAGTCTCACTATCCATTTTTATAAATTATCTCTGTTCAACATTTGGTACTGTCATATTTATAATGTTTGCCAGTTTGCAGGGCTTTAAATATTATCACACTACAGTTTTAATTAGCAGTTTTCTGGTTACTGATGAGTTTTACCATCTTTTAATGTATTTATTGGTCATTTGGTTTTTTCTCTCCTGTAAATTGCCTATTCATACCCACTGTCTATTTTGGAGAGGGTTGTTTGACATTTTCTTATTGATTTGTGGGAGTATTTTTAATATTCTGGGTAATAATCCAATATGTCTTTCATACATAGAATATTTCAGTTTTAACATAATAAAATGTACCAATCCTTTCCTTGAAGCGTTTTTAAGAATGTTTTAAGAAAATCTACTTTGAGACCATAAAGGTATTCTCTTTTCTTCTAAATGTGTTATAGCTTTTTTTTATACCTGAAATTGATTTAGGAATAGTGTGAGCTAAGAATTTATTTTATTTTTCCATAGAGATAAAGAATTATCCCAGCCCCATTTATGGAATAATTCACCTACTTCACACTACTTTTTAGTGCCATGTCTGTCATATACTGGGGTCTTCCTCGGTGGCTCAGTGGTAAAGCATCTGCCTGCAATGCAGGAGCTGCAAGAGATGCTTCCTGGGTCAGGAAGATACCTGGAGGAGGCAATGGCAACCACTTCCAGTATTCTTCCCTGGAGAATTCCATAGACAGAGGAGCCTGGTGGGCTACAGTCCATAGGGTTGCAAAGAATCAAATACAACTGAAGTTAGTTAGCACACACGCATTGTCATATATTAAGCTTGCATAAATAGGAAGGTATGTTTTGAAGCTAAGTTGTTCTCTTGGTCAATTTATTTATCTCATTAAAATTCACTTTCTTAATTAATATTATTTTGTAAGTCTCTCTCCCCAACTTGTCCTTCTTCAGAACTGTCTTGATTTTTCTTGATCCATTGTTATTTCATATATATTGTAGACTTTTTGCTTTGATGGGAATTTTATTCAATTTACAAAATAATTTTGGAAAAAGAAACATTCACTCTTCTCAACCAGCAGTAGTAATCTTGGGTTTGGACTAGCGATTAAATTCACAAGAAAAAATTGCCTTCATCAGCCCCAAGTTTACTGAATTTGAAGAAAGAATATACAATAGCCAACAATAGACTGTGTGACAACATAAGAGAACTTTGGTGACTAAGAGGTCTGGCCACTCAGACCATCAGCACTGGAGTCCTTCAGGTTTTATAAGCTCCTAAAGCCTCAGGGAAAATGACTAATGCCCATTCTTCGATGAAACTGCATATCATCAGCATAATTGCTCATCAGTTGCAGGTTACATAACAAAGTCTTGATAATAAAGAACAGGTGCTTGGTCTGGTACACAGTCACCTCTTTCACATTCCCGTTTTCTGACTTGCTGATGTATAAGAGCCCAACCGAGTGTTCAATATTGATCTCATACTTTATGAGATCTTATGTCTAATAATTGGTTGCAGTAGTTTTTTGGGTTTTTCCATATAGGTAATCCTTATCTACTAACAATAACTTTTGTACTTCCTATTCAATCTTTAGAACTTTTATTTCTTCTCCTAATTTTATGACTCTAATGACTGGAATTTAATTTTAGATAGAAGTAATATTAGAAAGGAAATTAAGGAAATACTTGTGAGGTTTTGACATTTATTGTAATATTTGCTGCAGATTATATTGCACACACCCCTTTATTGGGTTTAAGATTTCTGGGTTATTAAAAGGTTTTTATCATGATTAAAATTGGATTCTATCAAATGACCTTTTTATTCTTTATCATTTTTTTTACATTAATCCACTTTGTCTCATCTTGATATAGGTACATGACTTTCCACTGGTTCAGTCTTATCTAACATATTTATTATATTTTTACTTCCGAAGTGCCCAGGTTCTTAAGTGTTAAGTTTGTCTGCTATAAACAGCTTATAGCTGAATTTAGGAAGACTACCATTTCTGTACACTATTTTTTTCCTGCTACCTTACTAAATTATTGTATTGTATATAGAGTTACTTTACTTAATTTCTTGGGTGTTAGATATAGAATAATACCTGCAATTATTTTTCCCTTTTCAATTTTTACATATATATTTTCTCTTGACTCCAGTAAAATATTAAATACTATGGCAATAATGGGCAACCTGGCCTTATTCTAACTTATAGCCATTCTTGTGGGTGCATATTTGAAACCTAACCCAAGTGAGTTCAGGTCAATAGTTATGAATCCTTAGGAGAATATTTTTCCCATACTCAGAGCCAAAGTTGAGATGCATAAGTTTCCTGATCACTTTCCTGCTTGGGCTTTTGGGCAAATTTTTTTCCTTTCTTTTAAATTGAGATATAATTACCTTTTAACATTATATTAGTTTTTGGTGTACAACATAAGGATTTGCTGCATGTATATATTGCAAAATGATCACCACAATAAGTTAACATCCAGCACCACACATAGTTACAAGTTCTTTTTTCTTGTGATAACTTCTAAGATCTACTTTCCTAACAACAGCAGAATTTTTCTTTGTCTTTTCACTTAGATTTTAGCCCTTTAAGGGTTCCAGTTTAATGTAGGATCTTAGTTTCTGTCGACACCTTTTGGATAATCACTTAAACTCAAGGTCGGAGAAGTTCTAAATTGTCAAGGTCAGGGAAATTCCCTACCTGCTTCCAAAGGCAATGAAATTTCTGACGCCCACATCCGGTTTTTTTCTTTTCATTTTCTGTTTCTTTTTTGGCTGCACCTGATCGTAGCTGTAGCATGTGGGATCTAATTGCCTGACCAAGGATCCAACCTGGGCACCCTGCTTTGGGAGCATGGAGTCAGCCACTGGATCACCAGGGAAGTCCCATATTTCCCTTTATTTTTGACAGCTGGGTTTTCATTGACTCTTCTGTAAACTCAAGTATAATTTTTAACTTAACTTCAAAAATGTAATACATTGCTATAGCATTAGAAATTTAAGTAAGACATCAAAATTCTCTCTCACTCATGTTCACCATCCATTTAGTTTTCAATACTACCCTTCCCCTCAGAAAAACCCACAGATAAGAACTATTGCTTCTTGTATATCTTGTCAGATTTTCTTCATACCTGCAAAATCAAATACAAAATATCTTATCTCCCCTTGTTACTCAAACGGTAGCACACCACAGACATTATCCTATATCTTCCCTTTTTTTCCCTTAACAAATATATCTTAGAGATCTTTCCATATTGTACATAGAATATGTCCTCATTTTTATACACCCATGACATATTGTATGACTGAATATAACTTAGCTACTCAATTTCATATATGTGCAATATTTACATTTTCTTTTACTACAAACTATGTTACAAAGAATAATTTATATATTGTTCACTTACCAGATATGCAAGTATAGCTATAGGATAAATTCCCCCAAATTTCATTACTGGTCAAAAGGTATAGGCACTTGTGTGATTTTGATAGTTATTATTAAATTATATTTCTTAAAGGTTGTAACAATTTGCACTTCTCATCAACAATGTATAATCTTAGTGGTACTTCCTCTTACTTACCAAAAGTCCATGGCGGAAAATTAACAGGAATAATTAGCTCTGAGTTTGGGCTCCTTCAGATTCCGGCACTCCCTACCAGCTTACATGTTGTTCTTCAATTGCTAAGTCGTGTCAGCTCTTTGAGACCCCATGGACAGCAGCATACCAAGCTTCCCTATTCTCCACTGTCTCCTGGAGTTTGCTCAAATTCATGTCCATTGACTTGATGATGCTATCTAACCAGCTCATCATCTACTGCCCTCTTCTCCTTTTGCCTTCAATCTTTCCCAGCATCAGGATTTTTTCTGATGAGGTGGCTCTTTGCATCGGGTGACCAAAGTATTGGAGCTTCAACTTCAGTATCAGTCCTTCCAATAAATATTCAGGGTTGATTTCCTTTAGGATTGACTGGTCTGATCTCCTTGCTGTCCAAGGGACTCTCAAGAGTTTTCTCTACCACCACAACTCGAAAGCATCAATTCTTCAGCACTCAGCCTTCCTTAAGGTCCAACTCTCACATCCGAGAGAGACTACGGGAAAAACCACAGCTTTGACTATATGGACCTTTATCAGCAAAGTAACGTCTCTGCTTTTTAATACTCTGTCTGGGTTTGCCACAGCTTGTGATGTACCCATGTAGTGGTCCCCTGCAACTTCAGGGCAGCATAGGTGGTGAGGATCCCTAAGTGAGGTCGATTCCCTGCCTAAGGAGTGGTGGCCTAATCTTGCAGGCTGCCTGTTTTCCAGGTTTCTGGGTTCACTCAGCCTTCTGGCTGGGTGTGGGACCAGGTCAGTAGGTGCAGGCAACACCTGGTTACCATATTTCTTGAGCATTTTCATGGTTTCTCCCACCTTGAGGGCAACTTGAGTTGTTCTGTTTCAAGGGTGTTAAGGTGTCCCTCCTCTCAGAGTTGGAGAATGGGTCTACCACAGGAAAGTGAAAGAAACTGAAAGTTGCTCAGTCATGTTCGACTCTTTGTGACCTCATGGCCTATACAGTCCATGGAATTCTCCAGGCCAGAATACTGGAGTGGATAGCCTTTCCCTTCTCCAGGGGATCTTCCCAACCCAGAAATCAAACCAGCATCTCTTGCATTGCAGGCGGATTCTTTACCAACTGAGCTATCAGGTGAGGAAGGGGATAATGAGTGTTCTGAGCATAAAATAGACCTCAAACTCAGCCTAAGAGACCCCAATCATTGGGGAAAGTAGAATCAACTAAGCCTTGAAATGGACTTTTGCCAAACTATGTCAGAAACTCAAGAAAATTGGATTAAGTTGCATCTGATTACCCTGCTTTATCTGAGATTGGCCCCAAAGGAAAAGTTAAAGTCGAGTGCATTTGAAATCACATGAGTGCACTCAATTTTAACTTATCCCTTAGCTTCATATGAGGGGCCAAATTCATATAGAGCAGGGCAATCAGAAGCAACTTAATCTGATTTTCTTGAGTTTCTGGCACAGCTTGGCAAAAGTTCATTTCAAGGTTTAGTTGATTCTCTCTACTTTCCCCAATGATTGGAGTCTCTTAGGCTGAGTTCAAGGTCTATTTTATGCCCAGAACACTCATTATCCCCTTCCTCACTTGAGACACAAATTCTGAACCATTATCACTTTCTAGGGATCTAGAAAACCCAAACCTAGGAGTTATTTCTTTCAGTAATGCTTTAACCACTTCAGCTACCATTTGTCTTCTGAATGCTTCTCCCCACCAAGAAAATGTGTCTACTAACACCAAGAGATACCTGCAATTGTCCAGTACTCTCAGGATGACAGTGAAATAAGTCTGCCAGTCTTCTCTAGGACATGTCTCTCTGGTCTGAATATGCCTCATCTGGGGAATTACCATGTGGGAGCTATTCTTAGTGGCAGTGTATAAGATCTAGTTCCTGACCAAGGATCGAACCCAGCTCCTTGCATTGGGAATACAGTCTTAGCCACTGGACCACCAGGGAATTTTGGACAATTCTTCTTTCTTGCAGCTTGTTGAGCCATCAGTGGGGCTCATCAAGAGGCTCATTGTGAGAAGAAAGCCTTACATAATTAATTTGTTGAGATCATGGTAACTCCTGGCTTTATAAAAAGCATCATCAGTCAGGTAGCTGAATCATGTACCATCTGCACAAGGACCAACTACAACACCAGACACCCCGCCACCACACACACACACACACACACTGCCAGAAGCCCCCTACCTTGTAAGGATCAACTGTAGTTAGAATCTTATAGTATATAGCCTTTGAAGATTGGCTTTTTTCACTGAGTAATGGTAGCTCAGTCAGTAAAGAATCTACCTGCAGTGCAGGAGACCTGGGTTTGATCCTGGGTTGGGAAGATCCCCTGGAGAAGGAAATGGCAAACCATTCCAGTATTCTTGCCTGGAAAATCCCATGGACAGATGAGTCTGGTGGGCTACAGTCACACCAGACTGTAGGGATCAGTCTGGTATGGGATCACAAGAGTCGGACATGACTTAGCAACTAAACCATCACCAATATGCATCTAAGTATCTTCCATGACTTTTCATGGCTCAATAGCTCATTTCTTTTTAGCACTAAATAATATTCTACTGTCTGGATGTAGCACAGTTTATTTATCCAGCCACCTACTGAAGGACATCTTGATTGCATCCAAGTTTTCAAAATTATGAATAAAACTGCTTTTGACATCCATGTGCAGGTTTTTGTATAGACATAAGTTTTCAACTCCTTTGGGTAAATACCAAGAAATGTGACAGCTGGATTATATAATAAGAGTACGTTTAGTTTTGTAAGATGGAGAAGGAAATGGCAAACCATTCCAGTACTCTTGCCTGGAAAATCCCATGGATGCAGGAGCCTGGTGGGCTGCAGTCCATGGGGTCACTAAAAGTCGAACACGACTGAAGTGAGTTAGCAGCAGCAGCAGCAGTTTTGTAAGAAACTGTCATGCTGTTTTCAAGAGTAGCAGTACCATTGTGTATTCTGACCAGCAAAGAATGAGAGTTCCTTTTGCCCCACATACTCAGCAGCATTTGATGATGTTGGTGTTCTGGATTTTGGTCATTCTAGTAGGTTTGTAGTAGTATCTCATTGTCATTTTAATATAGGCACTTTTCATTGGATTTAAGGTCCACCTAGTTAATCCAGAATGATTTAATCTTGAAATCCTTAACAATTTCATCTGAAAAGACTCTTTTCCCAAAGAAATTTACATTCACAGGTACCAGGGGTTACGACATGGACACGTATTCTGGGAGACTACAATTTAATCCACTACCAATGCTATTGTATTTTAAAAGATCATTAGAGATAGATGACAAACTAATAGAGAATTTTTGATAGTGGGACTGTAAAAGATAGTGATGTCTGTAATACAATGGAAGTATTATCACTAATATTTGGTAACTGCATGCAGAAGTAAGAGAAATTAGCCCAAGGATTCAAGTCTAAGTGGGCTAGAGAACAATAGTACATCAACATATTTGGGAAAGTTGCAGGCAAAGAAGAATAAAAGAAATGGTAAATTTGGTCTCGAACACACTTTATGGACTGATGAAGAAAAAAAATTTTTTTAACTGAAATGGAAGGGGGGTATATTGAAGATGTCTGTCTAGCTGACTTTGAAGTATAAAATCTTTGTTTTGAATCTAGAATTTTCAGGAGTTGTATTTTGAATTTCATCTTGGGTCTGCAGAGCCAAATCTCTACCATACTTATCACTTTTATTCCAAAGATATGGTTCTTGGAAGATGAGTTTCTAGAAAAATCATTAGTATTTTGTTCCCATTAACAGAAACAATTATGTTCCACCACTATCATAATTATCTTGAAGAGTTTAATATCATGCAATTTCTTTAGGGTATCAATAAGAAAATTAAAATTCAATTCAGTTCTAAGTTCATGCCATGTTTATTTTGTTAGAGTTTGATTACTTTCAGATGAGGTATCCGAGTATGAATTCTCTTGTGAATCTCTATTGATCAAGGCATTTTTCAAATCAGAACATCTCTACCACATGACCAGCAAGAGAAGAGGTGATTGATATTAGCTTTCTAAAAATAGATGCCTTTAGTTATGAATAGTTCTTTACATTTTACAGTGAAGATTGAGCAGTTTCTTGCATGACAAGTTTTCCTCTCTCCTACAGCTTCAATTAAAAGATGCTTGCTCCTTGAAAGTGTTAGGTGGTTAGAATAGGAAAAAGGAGTCCAAAATGGTGGTGGCTAAAAGACAAAGAAAGGGAAAAGGCCATGAAAATGGAACAAAAGAAAACCTGCAGACGGAAGTGAGAACTTCAGATGAAACAAACACTCCCCCTTCTTGGCTAGCCCAATTTGCACAGGGCAGGTTCAGAGGGGAGGAGACCAATGTACAAAAAGTGGAAGCCTAGAAGGATTGAGGCCTCTCCTTTGAGGTCAGCCTGCCTTCATGCCTCAAAGGTGTACTGCTGCTGCTGCTGCTGCTAAATCACTTCAGTCATGTCCAACTCTGTGCGACTCCACAGACAGCAGCCCACCAGGCTCCCCCGTCCCTGGGATTCTCCAGGCAAGAACACTGGAGTGGGTTGCCATTTCCTTCTCTGGACAAGAAGCCTAGTGTGCCAGAAACTGGGACAACAAAAACAAGCTTGGCAGAAAGTTCACACGGCTCAGTCTCAGATTCCAGAAGACCTCCAGTTATGATGAGGTCCTCACCTCTATGGTTGGAAGCATATATGCCTAACAAAATCTTAATTCCTTTACAATCTTTCATTTCCTGTTTCCTTGAACCCCCTGTGAACAGGCAAGAGACAGTGGGTGCAACTGTGAGACTCTGGCAGGAGCTACTCTCCAGTGTGTCCTGAAGGCTCCACTCTCTGTTGTGCCCTATTAACTGTTACCCAAGTGGATGAGGGTTCTTCTGTCCTTCATCTTCTTTGTGCCAAGGATCAGGCCAATGAAAACTGTGAGCGCTAGTCAGATATTTAGCAGACTTTCTGGCAGATTATGAAGGGGATTCCTCAGCACGTTTTTCCCACTGCTTTTTCCTCCCATCCTTTAGCTCCTCTCCCATCTATGCCACTACTTACAAAGTGTTGGGCAGGTCCTCATCTTTCCATTTCTTAACGTTGTGTTTGAAACTGTTTACCTAAGATTGGGACTCAAACCCACGTGGCAGGGACTTTGTACTATGTGTAGTCACTGAGTTGTATCTGACTGGGACTTGAGCGCAGCCAAAACCCATGGTGCATGGTTTCAGGCCCTAATGAAGCTCAGGTTGTTGATGTCTTGTTGCAAAACAAACTCAGTGAGAGACACAGAAAGACATAAGAGGTAGATTTGTTTGGATTCATAGAGAAGCACACTCCACAGAGTCTGTGTCATTGCCGAGGGTGTATGTAGTGGCCATGAAATGTGGTGTGGTTAGCTTTTATGAGCTGGGTAATTTCATATGCTAATGAGTTGGAGGATCACTCTAACAATTGGGGAACCACCCACTCCTTGGTCTTTTGATAGTGCCTTAGAATAGTCATGGTGCCTCTCCGTGTGCCACTTAGCTTGCAGATTGAGAATCTAAAACTAAAACAAGAAAGTTTCGTTGAATTTGACTTGTCTTCCATCTTGGAACCATTTGATTTTAATTGGTTTATGTTATACCCTTGGGCTATGTCATTCTTTGAAAAGTTGTTCCCTGTCCCCTTCCCTCCTGTTTCATGCTCTTTTCCTGAGCCACATCCGGGCTCACAATGTTGCCTCTACAATCTTCTGAAGGGACAACCAGAAAATAGCTAGCCCTTAGGAGGGAAATACTGTATAATATCCAATCCCTCTAGAGATTCAGGCCTTCATCTTCCATGTTCCCTACAACATGTGTGTCAACAGCACCTCTCAGTGGACCCACTAGGGCAGATGACAGGAACACAATGCCTGCTAGAAATCCACCTGTTGGTGGCATCCCTTCAAGGGCAATTGGGCTTCCAGGGATAATGTTTGCCACTTTGGGTGTTAGCCCTGAAGGCCATTTGGGCCCAAACCCTTACCACCCTTCTCCTAAAGTTACAAACATACCCCTGGATCAAATCTCCACTCCACTTTTATGGAACATCTGGTCTATTGCCTCTTATTGATTTGTTCTTAAGCCACTTACTAACTCCACAACCAGGACCATGTCCCTTGTAGACAACATCGCTCCACCCCACTTATTATTAAAATACTCTTAATGCCCCTAACAGGACCAGATAACCCACTCCTTTGTGATTATTTCTGTTATTACCTAAAGTGGGTCTATGACGATGAAATGTTTACTGTTGGAAACACCCTAAACTGCTCTTATGGAGGACGAGGGGAGGAAATCAGTGACTTACATTTCTCAGAAAAATAAGAGGATAAGGTTTATGGCTGCTTCACCAGGTTCCCAATCTCAGGGCACAGGCTTGGATTGCTTTACATCATATCTATTCCCATCCATGGTGAACAGACCAGCAATGAATTAAGTTACAATGTAATGAGTTACAACCCCTTAATCCTACCCAGCACTGGTCATGCTGGAGAACTTGGGGATGCACAACTCCAGTATGGGGTTCCAAGGAGATCGACCTGCCTTGACCTGCCAAGGGATCTGGTCCTAGAAAGTTTGTCACGCCTCAACCTGCTCTGGGATCCACCAGTCCGAGGGTCCCAGGAGGTTGACATGCCTTGACCTGACAGGGACCCAATTCTCAGGAGGCCTACATGTCTCACCCTGCCCAGGGATTTGATCTCCAGGAGGTTGTCATGCCTCAGCCTCCCTGGGGATCTGCACCTTGACCAAGGATGCCTGGCTGTCAGATTACAACAGTCCTGGGTAGGATAAGTTTCAGAAAGACTCATTCCTAAGGAAGTCCACCCATGGAAACAGGAGGAGGCCTATTAGTTATGGGACTGTGCCTAGTCTCAGCAGTAGTTCAGGAGCCCAACGAGAACCCCATTGCTTTTCTGGAAAGGCTAAAAGATACCCTCCAAAGTTTACCAATCTGGACTTAGACTCTTACGAGGGACAGGTGATTTTAAAGGACAAATTCCTCTCCCAGTGTGCATCAGACATCAGGATAAAGTTACAACAGCTACAGTATCAGGACCCTGCTGCCTCTTTAGATGAGATTGTCCAGATAGTCACCAATATCTTTTATAGCAGAGAACAGGAGAGGGAGGCCAAGGCCCAGGAAAGGGAGAGAAGGAAAGAGACAAGGTATGCCCAGATGCTGGCCACCCTCCAGGGAAGCCATATGGCACACCGCAAGTCCTTGAAGAACAAGGCATGAGGCAAATGCCTAATCTGTAGATAGGCTGGACAATGGGCCAACAAGTGTCCAAACTGTAACAAGCCTCCTAAAATGGCTGGCTACAAATGCCATCAGTTGAGACATTGGTCAACACCCTACCCTTGGCACCCAAGAGCCTCAAGACCAAGCACCAAGCCTTCCCTCACAATTGTTCAACAGGACCGAAACAGCCCACTCCAGCCAGCCTGCCTGTCACAGATAACCATCACAGGACTTGAGCCAAGGGTGCAACTGGATGTGGCAGGTAGGTTTGAGAATTTCTTGGTTCACACAGGGGCTACCTACTCTGCCCTGACCTCCTACTCCAGAGCCTTCTCCTCCAAAACCAGTACCATTTCGGGTGCTACAGGAAAAACAATTACAAAGCCTGAGCACTTCTTTGTTGCTGGGATGGACAAATATTTTCCCACCAGTTTCTGGTGGTCACTGAGTGTCCTACTCCCTTATTGGAAAGAGATTTTTTGAAATCTTGTAGCTATTGCAGTCCTGATAGAAGATGTTTTAAAACTCTCTCTTGGGGGCAAACTAACTACTTTTACCAGCCACCAAGTGAAACAACTTCTGAATGGGAGAGGCCACTTATGATGTCTGATCAAAGGATCCTCAGATATCAAGGATTGCTGATGGAAAATCCAGGCCTGACTATATCCCCTTGTGAGGCTCTTAACCCAACTACCCTCCTGCCTACCCCCAAGGGCTCTCTTCCCTTTCATTCTTGCTTAGAAACTTTGGACTACTGGGCAAAACCCCAAGAGGGATTGTCAGAAGATCCGCTGACCAACCCTGATGAAATCTGGTACACTGAATGAAGCAGGTTTGTCTTGAATGGAAAAAGAAGAGCTGGATATGCAGTAGTCTCCAATTTTGAGACCATAGAGGCCAAACCTTTTCCATCAGGTACTTCAGCCCATTTAACTGAGCTTATAGCCCTAACTCAAGCTTTATAGCTGGAAAAAGGAAAAAGAGTAGCCATTTACACTGACTCCAAGTATGCCTTTCTGGTGCTACATGCACATGCTGCTATTTGGAAAGAAAGAGGTCACTCAAAGTGTCCCCAGTCAAGTATGGTGATCAAATCCTTAGGTTCTTGGAGATAGTCCATCTGCCTGCTGAGGTTTCAGTCTCCCGTTGTAAAGGACACCAAAAAGGGAGCATGCAAGTGGCAAAATCAGGCAGCTAAGAGAGCAGCATTACAGAGTAATGACCTAAAAGGGGCTGCCACCTAAGTTCCACAGACTAATTTGCCAGAAACACCTTCATATACAGAAGGTGAGACTCTTAAAGCTAACAGTGAGGGTTTTCAAGATCATACGAGGTGGTTCCAAACAGAGGGACCCCTTTTTCTGCCTGGGAACCTTCAATGGAAGTTGGTTAATGACTTACATGTCATCACTCATTTAGAGGAGAAGGCCCTCCAAAGATTACTAGAAAGGTCTTTCAGAGGAATAGGCCTCCAAACGACTATAAGGCAAGTGGTCTCCTCTTGTCCCACATGCCAATTAAACAACCCCCAAGGAGCTTGAAGACCCCAGTTGGCCCAGCCTGTGCAATGGCATGGACCTACCCAGGAGAGGATTGGCAGATGGACTTCACCCAGATTCCAATTTCTCAACAGTATAAATACCTATTAGTCATGATAGATGCATTCACAGGATGGATTGAAGGCTTTCCCACCCAGACTGAGACAGCTGAACAGGTGGTTAAAAAAAAAAAAAAAAAGCTGCTCCATGAAATTATTCCAAGATTTGGTCTGCCCAGGTCATTACAAAGTGACAATGGAACATAATTTACTTCTAAGGTCACCCAAGGGGTCTCCAAAGCATTGGTCATTACTTATTACCTCCATTGTGCCTGAAGGCCTCAGTCTTCAGGAAAGGTAGAAAGACCCAACCAATTCTTAAAATCAGTGATAAAAAAGATAACCCAGGAGACCTCCCTCGGTTGGAAGGAGGCTTTACCAATAGCTCTCCTCCACACCCGTATTGCACCTAAGGAACAGGTTGGTCTTAGTCCTTATGAGATGCTACATGGAGGCCTTTTGTTTATGTCAATGACCTCTTCCTAGATGTAAAGGCTCAGACCCTCTGGTCTTATACCAAGACCATTGGGCAATTCCAACAAGATATACGCTTGTGGGGTATCAACCAGGACCCAAAAGATTCTAAAGAGACACCACTATATATGCTCAATAACCTCAGATATGCAGACGACATCACCCTTATGGCAGAAAGTGAAGAAGAACTAAAGAGCCTCTTGATAAAAGTGAAAGAGGAGTGAAAATGTTGATTTAAAATTCAACATTCAGAAAACTAAGATCATGGCTTCAGGTCCCATCACTTCATGGCAAACAGATGAGGAAACGATGGAAACAGTGACAGACTTTATGTTTTGGGGGATCCAAAATCACTGCAGATGGTGACTGCAGCCATGAAAATAAAATATGCTTATTCCTTGGAAGAAAAGTTATGACCAACCTAGACAGCATATTGAAAAGCAGAGATATTACTTTGTCATCAAAGGTATGTTTAGTCAAGGCTATGGTTTTTCCAGTAGTCAGGTATGAATGTGAGAGCTGGACTATAAAGAAAGCTAAGTGCTGAAGAATTGATGTTTTTGAACTGTGGTGTTGGAGAAGACTTTTGAGAATACTTTGGATAACAGGAAGATTGAACTAGTCCAACCTAAAGGAAATCAGTCCTGAATTTTCATTGGAAGGACTGATGCTGAAGCTGAAACTCCAATACTTTGGCCATCTGATGCGACATACTGACTCACTGGAAAAGATCCTGATGCTGGGAAAGATGGAAGGCAGGAGAAGGGGATGACAGAGGATGAGATGGTTGGATGGCATCACCAACTCAATGGACATGAGTTTGAGTAAACTCCAGGAGTCAGTGATGACAGGGAGGCCTGGTGTGCTGCAGTCCATGGCATCACAAACAGTCAGACGTGACTAAGTGACTGAACTGAACTGAACTGATATGCTCCAGGGACTCAAGTCTTAATTAAAGTCTGGAAAGATGGGTCTCCAAAGGCTCAACTCCAGCCTACATGGAAGGACCTCTACCCTGTAATACTTTCTACTCCCACAGCAGTCAAGGTGCCAGGACATGACTCCTGGATTAACTACTCACAAGTCAAACTGTGGAAGAAAACAGAAGAGGACATTCAATACACCTGTCAACAAGCTGCAACATGCAGTGCGAGTTGAACAAGGATATATAAAACTACACGCAACCACAGAAGATATCACTCAACCTTAGATGGGCACCACTATGACTCTGAGGCTTGAGACTAGCAAGAGGGGGAGGTCCAGTGTACCTTGCCATCCCAGCTCAGCAGGAAATAGCCAGAGATACCTCAACAGCCTTACTCCCAAAGAACTGGACCTCCCAATTCTTGAGGGGGGAATGTTAGGTAGTTAGAATAAGAAAAAAGGAGTCAAAAATGGTGGTGGCTGAAAGACAAAGAAAGGGGAAAGGTCTTGAAAATGGAACAAAAGAAAAGCCCTGGACCAGAGTGAAAACTTCAGGTGAAACTTACACTCCCCCTTCTTGGCTAGCCCAATTTGCATAAGGCAGGCTCAGTGGGGAGACCAGTGTTTAAAGGAAGAAGCCTATAAGGATTGAGGCTTCTCCTTTGGGGTCGGCCTGCCCTCACACCTCGAAGGTGTACTATCCTTTGCTTAATAAAACTGAGCTGTAACAGAATTGTAACACTGGTCCACCATTTCGAATTTTTGCTGCAGCAAGACAGAACCGAGGATATTACACCCTCCCCTGAGAAAAGAACAATTTTTGAAATTAAAATAAGCTTGCTCCTTAGAAGAAAAGCTATGACAAACCTAGGCAGAATATTAAAAAGCAGAGAAGGGGGGGGGTGCTTCTAAGATGGTGGAGGAATAGGATGAGGTGATCACTTTTCCCCCCCACAAATTCATCAAAAGATCAATTGAATGCTGAGCAAATTCCACAAAACAACTTCTGAACACTGGCAGAGGACACCAGACACCCAGAAAGGGAGCCCATTCTCTTCAAAAGGAGGTAGGACAAAATATAAAAGACAAAGAGACAAAAGAGTTAGGGACAGAGACCCATCCTGCGGAGGGAGTCATGAAGGATGAGAAGCTTCCAAACACCAGGAAACACTCTCACTGGCGGGTCTGTGGGGAGGTTTGGAATCTCATAGGGTAACATAACTGGGAGAAAAAAACAAAAAACCCACAGATTACATGCCTAACCGCAACTCCCAGTGGAGAAGTAGCCCAGACGCTCGCCTCCTCCAGCAGCAAGAAGGGGCTGAACAGGGAGGCGCAGGCTGCGCGCTTAGGGACTGGGCCTGAATGCCCTGTGGACAATCTGAGGGAGCTAACGTGAGATAGAAACCCAAACTGTGGGATAGCCAGAGAGAGAGAAAAAAGAGAGTGAGAGAACTTTCCTGTGAAAAGCTCTAACTTAAGGCACTGCCAGGCCTGCTCATAGAACAAAGGACTGAGCGAATACCAGAGGAGAGCTAGCCAGCTGCGGACTGGCCGCTCACCCACCGGAGGCAGAGAGGCAGGCAGGTGGCAGCCAGAGCTGGAAGGCGAGGGGCAATCTCAGCCCCAGAGATGGCATCCTCTACCAAACTGCGAGCAGGCCCCCAGTTGCTGACCAAGTCTTCCTGGGATCCTGGATGGTGACATGCTCCAGGAGGGTCGCAGTCAGAGATCAGCTCCCCAGAGGAGATACACAGCACACCTGAGACAGCGCTATTACTGCGCACCCAGGAAACCGAGTGGCTGGGACCGGGGAGGTGATAAGACGCACCACACACCTGGGAGAGTGCACTCACCAAGCACCTGGTCGTCTGAGCTCCTCGGACCTGGGAAGGGCACAAAGCACAGACCCAACTGAGTCTGTGCCTTTGTGGAGCACACAAGGACCTGAACCTGAGCAGTTTCGACCTGGGAAGTGCACACAACTCAGGGCCCGCTTTAGACAGTTCCCCTGCACAGCAACCTGGAGCCCGAGCAGTGTAGACCGGGAAAGCACACATGCTGTGAGCAGGGGCAAACCCAGTGTGGCCCAGACACTGCGATCACTCCCCACACACACCAGTGATATTTGTTTGCAGTGCTCCTCCCGAGCCTAAATAAATAACCACCTTTGCCCCCTTGTGTCAGGGTGGAAATTAGACACTGAAGAGACTTGCAAACAGAGGAAGCCAAAATAAACAAAGAAGAGGGAACCTCTCTGCAAGTGACAGGTGCAACAGATTAAAATGCTGTAGTTAGCACTGACTACATTGGAAGGGGCCTATAGACCTTGAGAATTATAAACTGGAACAACAAACTATCTGAAACTGAACTGACCCCACACAGTCCTCAACAGCTTCAGAGAAATACCTAGATATATTTTACTATTGTCATTTTTTTAATTTTTTAATTTTTAAGTTCTTTATTATTCCTTTCATTTTCATTTTTATAACCTATTACCTTGCCAAAAAAAAGACCCTATTTTTAAAGCAAATTTCATATATATATATATTTTATAATTTTTGTGATTTTGCTTTGTTTTTTAAATATTGTATTTTTGAGAATCTAACCTCTAGATTTTTAATCTTTGCTTTTTGGTATTTGTTATCAATTTTGTAACTTTAAGAATCCAATCATCAGTACCCATTTTTAATTAAGAGTGTGATTACTGGCTTAATTGCTCTCTCCCCTTTTGACTCTCGTTTTTCTCCCCCAGGTCACCTCTATCTCCTCCCTCCCCCTTCTTTTCTCTACCTAACTCTGTGAATCTCTTTTGGTGTTCTGGGCTGTGGAGAACACTTAGGGAACTGATTACTGGCTAGATTTGTCTCTCTCCTTTTGATTCCCCCTCTTCTCCTCCTGGTCACCTCTATCTCCCTCTACCCTCTTCTCTTCTCCATGTAACTCTGTGAAGCTCTCTGGGTGTCCCTCACTGTGGAGAATCTTTTCACCATTTACCTAGATGTTTTATCATTTGTGCTGTATAGATGGAGAAGTCCTCAGGCTACTGTAAGAATAAGACTGAAAGCCAGAGGTGAGAGGCTTAAATCCAAAACTTGAGAACACCAGAAAACTCCTGACTCCAGGGAACATTAATTGACAAGAGTTCATCCAAAAGCCTCCATACCTTCACTGAAACCAAACTCCACCCAAGAGCCAACAAGTTTCAGAGAAAGACATACCAAGCTAATTCTCCAACAATGCAGGAATATAATCTTGAGTATTAAAATACAGGCAGCCAAAAGTCACACCAAACCCACAGACACCTCAAAACTCACTACTGGACACTTCATTGCACTCCAGAGAGAAGAGATCCAGCTCCACCCATCAGAACACCAATGCAAGCTTCCCTAACCAGGAAACCTTGACAAGCCACTTGTCCAACCCCACCCATAGGGAGGAACCTCCACAATAAACAGGAACCACAAACGTCCAGCATACAGAACGGCCACCCCAAACACAGCAATCTAAACAAGATGAAAAAGCAAAGAAATATTCAGCAGGTAAAGGAACATGATAAATGCCCACCAAACCAAACAAAAGAGGAGGAGATAAGGAGTCTACCTGAAGAAGAATTCAGAATAATGATAGTAAAAATGATCTAAAATCTTGAAAACAAAATGGAGTTACAGATAAATAGTCTGGAGACAAGGATTAAGAAAATGCAAGAAATGTTTAACATGGACCTAGAATAAATTAAAAAATCAATCAATAATGAATAATGCAATAACTGAGATCAAAAACACTCAGGAGGAACCCAACAGTAGAATAACTGAGGCAGAAGATAGGATAAGTGAGGTGGAAAATAGAATGGCTGAAAAAAATGAAACAGAGAGGAAAAAAGAAAAAAAGAATTAAAAGAAATGAGGACAACCTCAGAGACCTCTGGGACAATATTAAACACTCAAACATTTGGATCATAGGAGTCCCAGAAGAAGAAGACAAAAAGAAAGGCCATGAGAAAATACTTGAGGAGATAATAGTTGAAAACTTCCCTAAAATGGGGAAGGAAATAGCCACCCAAGTCCAAGAAACCCAGAAAGTCCCAAACAGGATAAACCTAAGGCAAAACACCCCAAGACACATATTAATCAAGTTAACGAAGATCAAACACAAAGAACAAGTATTAAAAGCAGCATGGGAAAAACAACAAATAACACACAAGGGGATTCCCATAAGGATAACAGCTGATCTTTCAATAGAAACCCAGGCCAGAAGGGAATGGCAGGGCATATTTAAAGTGATGAGAGAGAAAAACCTACAGCCCAGATTACTGTACCCAGCAAGGATCTCATTCAAATATGAAGGAGAAATCAAAAGATTTACAGACAAGCAAAAGCTGAAAGAATTCAGCACCACCAAACCAGCTCTTCAACAATTGCTAAAGGATCTTCTCTAAATAGGAAACACAGAAAAGGTTTATAAACTTGAACTCAAAACAACAAAATAAATGGCAACAGGATCATACTTATCAAATATTACCTTAAATGTAAATGGATTGAATGCCCCAACTAAAAGACAAAGACTGGCTGAATGGATATCAAAACACGACCCCTATATATGTGGTTTACAAGAGACCCGCCTCAAACCGAGGGATACATACAGACTGAAAGTGAAGGACTGGAAAAAGATATTTCACACAAATGGAGACCAAAAGAAAGCAGGAGTAGCAATACTCATATCAGATAAAATAGACTTCAAAATAAAGGCTGTGAAAAGAGAGAAAGAAGGACACTACATAATGATCAAAGGATCAATCCAAGAAGAAGATATAACAATTATAAATATATGTGCTCCCAATATTGGAGCACCGTAATATGTAAGGCAAATGCCAACAAGTACGAAAGGGGAAATTAACAGTAACAGTAAATGGAGAAATCACAACAGACAACACAGAAATACAAAGGATCATAAGTGACTACTATCATCAACTATATGCCAATAAAATGGACAACTTGGAAGAAATGGACAAATTCTTAGAAAAGATTAACTTTCCAAAACTGAACCAGGAAAAAACAGAAAATCTTAACAGACCCGTCACAAGCACAGAAATCAAAACTGTAATCAGAAATCTTCCAGCAAACAAAAACCTAGGACCAGACAGCTTCACAGCTGAATTCTACCAAAAATTTAGAGTGGAGCTAACACCTATCCTACTCAAACTCTTCCAGAAAATTGCAGAGGAAGGAAAACTTCCAAACTCATTCTATGAGGCCACCATCACCCTAATACCAAAACCAGACAAAGATGCCACAAAAAAAAGAAAACTACAGGCCAATATCACTGATGAATGTAGATGTAAAAATCCTTAACAAAATTCTAGCAAACAGAATCCAATAACATAATAAAAAGACCATACATCATGACCAAGTGGGCTTTATCCCAGGGATGTAAAGATTCTTCAATATTTGCAAATCAATCAATGTGATACACCACATTAACAAATTGAAAGATAAAAACCATGTGATCATCTCAGTAGATGCAGAGAAAGCCTTTGACAAAATTCAATACCCATTTATGATAAAAAAAAAAAAAAAAAAAAAAAACACCTCTCCAGAAAGCCGGCATAGAAGGAACATACCTCAATATAATAAAAGCCATATATGATAAACCCACAGCAAACATTTTCCTCAATGGTGAAAAATTGAAAGCATTTTCCCTAAAGTCAGGAACAAGACAAGGGTGCCCACTCTCACCACTACTATTCAACATAGTTTTGGGAGTTTTAGCCACAGCAACCAGAAAAGAAAAAGAAATAAAAGGAATCCAGATTGGAAAAGAAGAAGTAAAACTCTTGCTGTTTGCAGATGACATGATCCTCTACATAGAAAACCCTAAAGACTCCACCAGAAAATTACTAGAGCTAATCAATGAATATAGTAAAGTTGCAGGATATAAAATTAACACACAGAAATCCCTTGCATCCCTATACACTAACAATGAGAAAGCAGAAAGAGAAATTAAGGAAACAATTCCATTCACCATTGCAATGAAAAGAATAAAATACTTAGGAATAAATCTACCTAAGGAAAATTATAAAACACTGATGAAAGAAATCAAAGATGACACAAATAGATGGAGAAAAATACCATGTTCATGAAGAATCAATATAGTGAAAGTGAGTATACCACCCAAAGCAATCTGTAGATTCAATGCAATCCTTATCAAGCTACCAATGGTATTTTTCAGAGAACTAGAACAAATACTTTCATAATTTGTATAGAAATACAAAAAAACTTCAAATAGCCAAAGCAATCTTGAGAAAGCAGAATGGGACTGGAGGAAACAGCCAGCCTGACTTCAGATAATACTACAAAGTTACAGTCATCAAGACAGTATGGTACTGGCACAAAGACAGAAATATAGATTAATAGAACAAAATAGAAAACCCAGAGATAAATTCACGCACCGATGGACACCTTATCTTTGACAAAGGAAGCAAGAATATACAATGGAGAAAAGACAATCTGTTTAACAAGTGGTGCTGGGAAAACTGGTCAACTACTTGTAAAAGAGTGAAACTAGAGCACTTTTTAACACCATACACAAAAATAAACTCAAAATGGATTAAAGATCTAAATGTAAGACCAGAAACTATAAAACTCCTAGAGGAAAACATAGGCAAAACACTCTCTGCAAAACACTCTCTGACATAAATCATAACAGAATCCTCTATGACCCACCTCCCAGAGTAATGGAAACAAAAGCAAAAATGAACAAATGGGACCTAATTAAACTTAAAAGTTTTTGCACAAAGAAGAAAACTATAAACAAGGTGAAAAGACAACTTTCAGAATGGGAGAAAATAATAGCAAACAAAGCAACTGACAAAGAATTAATCTTAAAAATATACAAGCAGCTCCTGCAGCTCTATTCCAGAAAGTAAACGATCCAATCAAAAAATGGGCCAAAGAACTAACCAGACATTTCTCCAAAGAAGACATACAGACAGCTAACAAACACATGAAAAGATGCTTAACAGCACTCATTATCAGAGAAATGCGAATCAAAACCACAATAAGGTACCATCTCACTCCAGTCAGAATAGCTGCTATCAAAAAGTCTACAAACAATGCTGGAGAGGGTGCAGAGAAAAGGGAACCCTCTTACACTGTTGGTGGGGATGCAAACTAGTACAGCCACTATGGAGAATAGTTTGGAGATTCCTTAAAAAACTGGAAATAGAACTCCCATATGACCCAGTAACCCCACTGCTGGGCATACACACCAAGGAAACCAGAATTGAAAGAGACACATGCACCCCAATGTACATCACAGCACTGTTTACAATAGCCAGGACATGGAAGCAACCTAGATGTACATCGGCAGATGAATGGATAAGAAAGCTATGGTACATATACACAATGGAGTGTTACTCAGCTATTAAAAAGAATGCATTTGAATCAGTTCTAATAAAGTGGATGAAACTGGAGCCTTTTATAGAGTGAAGTAAGTCAGGAAGAAAAACACCAATACAGTATATTAGCACATATATATGGAATTTAGAAAGATGGTAATGATGACCCTATTTGCGAGACAGCAAAAGAGACACAGATGTAAAGAAAAGACTTTTGCACTCTGTGGGAGAAGGTGAGGGTGGGATGATTTAAGAGAATAGCATTGAAACATGTATATTATCATATATGAAATAGATTGCCAGTCCAGGTTCGATGCATGAGACAGGGCCGGTGCACTGGGATGACCCTGAGGGATGGGATGGGGAGGGATGTGGGAGGGGGGTTCAGGATGGGGAACACATGTACACCCATGGCTGATTCATGTCAATGTATGGCAAAAACCACTACAATATTGTAAAGTAATTAGCCTCCAACTAAAATAAATTAATTAATTTAAAAAAATAAAATAAAAAGCAGAGACATTACTTCACCTGCAAAATTCCATATAGTCAAAGCTATGGTTTTTACAGTAGTCATGTGAGATCTGGACAATAAAAAAGGCTGAGCACCGAAGAACTGATTCCTTCGAACTGTGGTACTAGAGAAGATTCTTGAGAGTCCCTTTGACTGCACAGAGATCAAACCAGTCAATCCTAAAGGAAATCAGTCCTGAATATTCATTGGAAGGACTGATGCTGAAGCTGAAGCTCCAATACTTTGGCCACCTAATGTGAAGAAATGACTCATTGGAAAACACCCTGATGCTGGGAAAGATTGAATGCAAAAGGAGAAGGGGATGACAGAGGATGAGATGGTTGGATGGCATCACTGACTCAGTAGACATAAGTTTGAGCAGACTCCAGGAGATGGTGAAGGACCGGGAAGCCTGGCATGCTGCAGTCCACAGGGTCTCAAAGAGTCAGAGAAGACTGAGTGACTGAACAACACCACCTGGGTGGGGGCCTTAGTTCCTACAGAAAACTCAAAGGTATTTTGTTATGTATATTCCTTGAGGAAGAATCAGGCCCC
The DNA here is from genome assembly GCF_910594005.1 of Cervus elaphus. Taxonomy (NCBI): domain Eukaryota; kingdom Metazoa; phylum Chordata; class Mammalia; order Artiodactyla; family Cervidae; genus Cervus; species Cervus elaphus. The sequence continues at coordinate 36,342,874 of NC_057822.1, forward strand.
TGCCCTAAAGCTGCATTATTGTTTTTGGATTGTTTCTCCTTTGTTTCTGCATTCCCTCCCTTCCCTAATAAATAGCTCTTTGAATTCCCAACCCAGGGATCAAACCATCATCTCCAGGCAAGAATACCATTTCCTACTTCAGGGGATCATTCCACTCCAGGGACCATTGCAATGGCAGGAGGGTTCTTTACAACTAACACCAACTGGGAAGCCTGAATGAAGCCTATTTCCCACAAACAAGTAACAAGAGACATAGAAAATCCAGTCATGGTCAATACAGAGTATTTTTATGAGGAAAAAAGTGCATTAATTAAACCTAATTTTTAAAATCACCTGTGAGACACGATGAGTGAGTCAGTGAGTGAAAGTTGCTCAGTCGTGTCCGACTCTTTGTGACCGTGTAGAAAAAGCAAAAGAGTTCCAGAAAAACATATATTTCTGCTTTATTGACTATGCCAAAGCCTTTGACTGTGTGGATCACAATACACTGTGGAAAATTCTGAAGGAGATGGGAATACCAGACCACCTGACCTGCCTCTTGAGAAATCTATGTGTAGGTCAGGAAGCAACAGTTAGAACTGGACATGGAACAACAGACTGTTTCCAAATAGGAAAAGGAGTATGTCAAGGCTGTATATTGTCATCCTGCTTATTTAACTTATATGCAGATTACTTCATGAGAAACACTGGGCTGGAAGAAGCACAAGCCGGAATCAAGATTGCTGGGAGAAATATTAATAACCTCAGATATGCAGATGACACCATCCTTATGGCAGAAAGTGAAGAGGAACTAAAAATTCTCTTGTTGAAAGTGAAAGAGGAGAGTGAAAAAGTTGGCTTAAAGCTCAACATTCAGAAAACTAAGATCATGGCATCTGGTCCCATCATTTCATGGGAAATAGATGGGGAAACAGTAGAAATAGTGACAGACTTTATTTTGGAGGGCTCCAAATTCTCTGCAGATGGTGATTGCAGCCATGAAATTAAAAGACGCTTACTCCTTGGAAGGAAAGTTATGACCAACCTAGACAGCATATTAAAAAGCAGAGACATTACTTTGCCAACAAGGGTCCGTCTAGTCAAGGCTATTTTTTTTCCAGTGGTCATGTATGGATGTGAAACTTGGACTATGAAGAAAGCTGAGTGCCAAAAAATCGATGCTTTTGAACTGTGATGTTGGAGAAGATTCTTGAGAGTCCCTTGGACTGCAAGGAGATAAAACCAATCCATCCTAAAGGAGATCAATCCTGAATATTCACTGGAAGGACTGATGCTGAAGCTGAAACTCCAATACTTTGGCCACCTGATGTGAAGAGCTGACTCATTGGAAAAGACCCTGATTATGGGAGGGATTGGGGGCAGGAGGAAAAGGGGATGACAGAGGATGAGATGGCTGGATGGCATCACCGACTCGCTGGACATGAGTTTGAGTACACTCTGGGAGCTGGTGATGGACAGGGAGGCCTGGTGTGCTGTGATTCATGAGGTTGCAAAGAGTCGGACACAACTGAGCAACTAAACTGAACTGAACTGAATTGAGACTATAGTCTGCCAGATTCCTCTGTCCATGGAATTCTCCAGGCCAGAATACTGGAGTGGGTAGCTGTTCCCTTCTCCAGGGGATCTTTCCAACTCAGGGACTGAACCCAGGTCTCCTGCTTTGCAGGCAGATTCTTTACCATCTGAGCCACCAGGGACGCCCTTGGAGACATGATACATGTTAACAATATTGAATCCTGGACCTCATCATCAGATATTCTGATTAAACAAGTGGTGCTGCTGTAGTTATTCTCAGACCATTAAGTCACACTGAAATAGTGTTTTATTATTATCTTCACTGTCAGAGACTCAGCAAGACCATGTAGAGAAGGGTCTCATTGCTCCATACGGACACAGAAAAGAAGGGGACAGGGCATAGACTTTAAAAGAATGATATAGGACAATACATAAACCAAATGGATCCAAGATGGTGGACAAGTTAACTTCCACTGTTGTAGCCACGCGTACCGGGAAACAAAGTCACTCAGAAGAACAGTGCGGACAGTCAAGTGCAGTTTATTACACCGGCAGGTCCAAGGCATAGTCTCCTCCTAGCCAAGGACCCCAAACAGTTTCTGTGAAAACCTTATATACCTTAAGTGCACGTGCACAAACCCACCTCCCTAGATTCCTTGAAACTTGCCCAAACAAAGAGGGAGAGATACAATCACAATAAACCCATAACTTGTGTGTCATGAGCTTAAACAGTTAAACAATTGGTCATTAATCAATAGGTCTGAGATCACCCTCCGATAAGCACAACAAAATTTATGACCCTGTCCGGTGACAGGGGTGATTAGTGTGTTTTCCTTTAGACAGTGGATAATCTTGGTACAGGTCCTGAAGCTCTTTTGTCCAGAGGGGGTCTGTTCTTTCGTTGGTATGTCATTTCCATAGACACCGAGCACAAAGTTCAGAGCCCACCGGGAGGGTGACCATGCGTGTAGCTTATGTAGGTCAGGCTTAAGATGGAGTCCAGATCCCTCGGTTTCCTTCTTCATTTCTCCTTCTTGATGTTCTTAATTTGCATGATGAGCATCATTTATTGCTACGTACTGTACTCTAGTCTTCGGTTCTCAATATGGGAGAAGGACATCAGTCTCCAGGTTACAAAATTTACAATACATTGTAGAATGCAAGGTCCACAAAGCAGAATCATTAGGGCAATTATGACAACAGTAAATATAGTTTTTCACCAGTCACCTTTCACCCAAGTCAGGACCAAGGTCCAAAAAGGAATATTTTCATTAGACATTGTTTTTATCTGGTTTTTTATATCATTCAGAGCAGTTGATACATTGTCAGACAGGTCGGGAATATACACACAGCATTTAACCTTAATATTATGGTACAGGTTCCTCTTTGAGGCATGGTGAGTATATCTAGAGTCATTTTCTTTTGGATCATGGCTTTTCTCATTTGGATCTGTTCTTTATTTAGGGCTTAGATGGCTTTTGTATTATCTAGGAGGGCTTGTTTTGTAAAGTTGGTCAAGGCCTCTACCTTGATCATAATGTCTGTCGCCCCTATGGAGGGTATATAGGTCAGCGATATATTCGTACCGTTGGAACACAGACCTTGTCCACCTTGTATGTAAATAAGGTAGATTCACTGGGGCTTGGCGTAGGATAGGCCTTATGTTGTCATGAGCAAAAGCGAACCCCAGTGTGCAGCAGCCTACTCTGCCAATTGGGAGCCAGGGCCAGAGGCTGGGCCCGCAGAGCCATTGAGTTCCATTGGGAGCCACCCAGTGGATTTCAGGGTTATATTTTCAGTCTGAGCCTGGCCAATGGATAGACTGGTTGGGATGGTAGGTGACCTCGAATGTCTACATTGTTCAGGAGACAGATATTTCATATATTTTTGTTCTTTTGGCTCTAATGGGCAGTCACCAAGCCCGACCCTGTGTTCCTTTTGTTCCCAGCATATAGTGGCAGGAACAACCAACTGGCCCTTTTCTGGGGTCATCTAGAAGTACTCGTTCCAGACCTGATAAAATTGTTCAAAGTACCAAGAGGCTTGTCCGGTCTTACTAGTTAGGGAGCCCCTTTCCTTTTTGTTTTTTTAAGTACAAGGTATAAGCTCGTGTTCCTTTTATAAGACTAGCATTTATGTCAAATGTGATTTTGTGTCTTAAGTCTGTCAGTGGTTCTAACTCACACCAAGAAAGCAGACAGAGGTTATGATTGGCAAGAGAAAGGAAAGTCTCTTTCTGCTGTCTCAGAAAGGATCAGGTTGGTTTAAAGTCTTCGTGACAATAGTGATGCCACTCACCAAGGAAGTCCATCCATCACTGATAAGGGCATAGCTCCATATACCCAACAGTTGGAGCTGTTGTGGAAATCCGTGTAGGAGTGTGTCCATGAGATAAAGACATTGTCCCGGGCTGAAACACCAGTTAAGTCAAAAATCGTGCTGACGAGGCTGAGTAGCAGGAGTTGGCTATGTAGTTTATTCTGGAAGGGGCTCGTCCAGGATCTTTATTTTTTTTTTTTTAAGATGATCTTGGTCTCTCGGGGGTTGGTGGGGTCTCTCTGCATAGTCCACTCTGTGTTTTTTGGGTCTGCATGGTACGCTTTCTTTGTCCTTGTATGATGAATCCAGGGGGCAATACCTGCAACTTTAAATGCAGTAGGGGTGGTTAGAATAACAGTATAGGGACCCTTCCATGGAGGGGCTAACAAGTCATGTTTCCAATCTTTGACCCATACTTGGTCACCTGGTGTAAACTCATGAATCTGTAAGGGGAACAGTACTCTTTTCTGCATAAATTTAGTTACCTAATTAATTATCTTACCCACTTGTTCCATCTGCTGCGATATTCCATCTCTCTCTCCCTGAGACAAATTAGTTGTTACCCGTTTTATTATGGGAGGGGGTCTCCCATATATAATTTTATTTGGAGAATAGCCATGGGATTGTGGGGTCATCCTAAGCCTGAATAAGGCCATAGGGAGTAAATGCACCCAGGAGCAGTCAGTTATTATGATCCATTTGAGATGGATATTCTCAGATATCCATCTGAGAATATGAAAGATATTCTCTTTTAGAGTTTGGTTGGTCTGTTTTACCATTTTGGAACTCTAGGGTCTGTATGCAGTGTGCAGTTTCCATTTTATATTTTATATTTATATTTTATATTTCCATTTGGTATATATGGCTTTGCTTACTTGTTGTACCAAGTCAGATATAAAGGCTGGGCCACTGTCTGATCTGATGCTGGTGGGAAATCCAAATCTCAGGACTATTTCCGTAAGCAAGCACCGGACCACCTCTGATGTTTTCTCAGTCTGGGTGGGGAGAGCTTTTACCTATCTCGAAAATGTACATACTATTACTAGCAGGTAGCGATGATGTTGGTGTGGTTTTATCTCTGTGAAGTCCACTTCTAGATGTTCAAAGGGCAGTGTGCCCTTTAGCTGAATTCTTGGGGGTTTCTGTGTTGTGAGGCAGCATTGACTTGGGAGCAGGCGGCACAGTTTTGAGATTCTGTTCTGCATAAAGAAGAGAGGCAGGGAACCAGAAAGTACTTCCGAATTAGTTTTTCCAGTTTATCGTGACCCAGGTGGGTCACTGATGTGCCTGGCTTACTAGAGAGGGTGCCAACTCTTCTGGCACCAGTAACTTGTTGTTCGGTAGTGTCCACCATCTCTTTTCCATCCTGGTTGCTCCTTCTGCTTTGGCTAGTTGGTCTTGAGCCTCAGTGTACGTTGGGGAGTCTAGGACCAGTTCAGGTAATTTTGTCAAAACAAGTGTCGTTATAGAGGCCTGTCTGGTCATTTTTATGTCTTTGGACGCTTGTTTAGCAGTTTCATCTGCTAGTTTGTTTTTCCGAGCTTGGGGGGTGGGGGTGTCTTTTTTCTGACGTCCATGGCAGTGCATAACTGCAACTTTTCTTGGGTCCCAGACAGCATCTAATAGGGTTAGGATTTTCTCCTTGTTTTTGATGTCTTTTTCGTTAGCCGTCAGTAGGTCCCTCTCTCGATATAGAGCTCCATGAACATGTAGAGTGGCAAAAGCATACCTGGAGTCGGTAAAGATGTTTACTCTCTCCTTTTTGGACAGCTGGAGTGTCCAAATCAAGGCCCATAATTCGGCTCACTGAGCAGACCAGTGTTGTGGTAGGGGGCCAGCCTCAATGACGGTCTTTCTGTAACCATGGTCTAGCCTGATAATCACTGTCCTTATTTTATTAGGCTAGTGCGGCCTGTGTATAGGACCCAGTCAGGACTCTGAATCAGTTGGTCCTGGAGGTCGGGCCTGCTAGCGTAGACTTTTTCTAGGACCTCTTCATAGTCACGAGATGGCCTGCCCTCTCCCACTGGGAGGAGTGTGGCCGGGTTCAAACCTTGGCAAGGCTCACTGAGGAGGTTAGGGTTTTTGCATAATAGCCCCTGGTATTGAATAGTTTGGCAGTCTGACAGCCACTTGTGAGGGTCTCCCGTGAGGAGGGCGTTGACCTCATGCGGGACTCTCACAATCATGTCTTGGCCCAAAGTTAGTTTAGTAGCTTCACGTACCAGCAAGGCAACAGTGACAACTGTCCATAAGCATCCAGGCCACCCGATGGTGACACTGTCAAGTCATTTTGAGAGGTAAGCTATCGGCCTGTCCCATGTCCCCAAGGCCTGAGTTAACACCCCCATGGCTGTTTTATCCTTTGATTACATAGAGGGTAAAAGGCTTAGTGAGGTCTGCAAGCCTAGGGCAGGGGCTGAGGCAATTGCCAACTTTAATTCATCAAAGGCTTTTTGTTATTTTTCAGTCCAGTTTAATGGGTTTTTTTCAGGCCCCGTTAGAAGTTCGTATAGGGGCTGAGCCATTTGGGAATATCTTGGAATCCAAATTCTGCAGAACCCCGTGGCTCCAAGGAATTCCCTGACTTGTCGCTGGGTCTTAGGCATTGGGATTCCTAGAATTACTTCCTTTCTGGACTGGCCTAACCACCTTGTGTCTTTTTTTAAGACAAACCCCAAATAGTTTACCTCTTCTTTGTAGATTTGTGTCTTCTTTTTTGATACCCAATATCCTGTCTCCATTAGGAGCTGAAGCAGTGTCTTAGTCTCCTCTCAGCATTCTTTGCAGGTTTCAGCATCCAGTAGCAAGTCATCCACGTACTGTAGAAGCCAACATCCATACTTTTCTGGCTGGAGTGACTCCAGGTCCAAAGCCAGTGTTTTTCCAAAGATGGTCGGGGCGTTCTTAAACCCTTGTGGGAGGCGAGTCCAGGTGAGTTGTTTTTTGGTGCCTCCACTTGGGTCTTCCCATTTAAAAGCAAAGATGGGTTGTGACATTGGGGCTAGGCACATGTTTAAAAAAAGGCATCTTTAAGGTCTAAGCAGGTGGAAATCTTTGTCTTTGGTGGGAGGAGGCTAAGCAAGGTATAGGGGTTTGGAACAGTCGGATGCAAAGTTATGGTAGCCTGGTTGACTAGCTTGAGATCTTGTACAGGCCTATAGTCTTGTCCTCCTTCCTTTTTGACTGGCAGAATTGGTGTATTCCAAGCCGATTGGCATTTTACCAGGATGCCCACCTGTTTCAGTGTATTAATGTGGGGCAATATGTTGGCCCGGGCTTCCATGGGCAGTAGGTATTGACGTTTTCTCACTGGGGTGGTGCCTGGTTTAAGTTGTATTATTACTGGGGCCTGATGTTTAGCCGGCCCGAGGGGCTTATCTTTGGCCCAGACCTCAGTAAATAACTGAGTTAGTTCTCTCTCAAGTTTTCTTGTTCCATTTAGTTCATCCTCTGGAGGTTCATGTAACCTCCATTTGTCTTGAGGGGGTATACAGAGAGAGAGCAAATAAGTTGTAGTGCCCACCTGGAAGGTGGGTCTCTCTTCAGGAGAGAAGGTCACTTGTGCTCCTAGCTTGGAGAGTAAATCTCTCCCCAACAGGGGCACTGGGCACTCAGGGATATAAAGGAACTCATGAGTCACTTGGTGTCCCCCCATCTGACATTTTCTGGGCTGGCAAAATGATTTAATCATTTTTTCTCCTAATACCCCAGTTAGGGTGGTAGTCTTGTTGGTCAGTAGCATCACAGGCTTAGTCACTACTGACAGTTTTGTTCTGATATATATCATAAAGTCAATGTCTTGGTCCCCTATTTTTAAGGCTATCATGGGCTCTTGGGGACATAATGTCTTTCAGTCCTGGCGTTCCTATTCAGTCTCTAGGTTGGTGAGCCCAACAACTGTGGAGGGTTTTCCATTTTTTTTTCCCCCCAGGACATTCATTTTTTCAGTGACCAAACCATTGCGTGCATTGGGGCCTCCATTGGGACCAATTAAGGGGCTGTCTTGACTTTGAGCTGAAGGAGGTTTCTTTCTTTTAGAACTTGTGAAGTCTTAGAAGGACTTTTCTAGTGCAGCAGCTAGCATTGCAAATCTATGGTCTGTTTTCTTTTGTTCCTCTTTATATCTTTTCTCGTATTTTTTTTAATTTCTGTGTCTCTGTTTCAGAACACCGTATCTGCTATTTCAATTAGCTGGGAGCTGGACATAGATAATATCCCTTTGGTCTTTTGAAGCTTTCGTTTAATGTCAGGACATGTCTGTGAGGTAAATGCCTAATTGATAACAATCGGGGAGTCCATAGCTTTTGGGTCTATGGGTGTATAAAGTCTATAGGCTTTGCAAAGTCTTTCATAAAATTCAGAAGGTGACTCGCTCTCCTTCTGAACTATCTCAACAGGCTTTGACATGTCCATAGACTTACAGGCTCCCTTCTTTAATCTTTGTATAATAGCTGTCTTATTTCTATCTAGTTGAATCCTCCTTTTTTCTGTATTATAGTCTCAATTAGGCTTATCAGTGGGGAAGTCTTGTTCTACCCACCTTTCCAGGTTTGTAATGTCTCCTGGAACCATTTTCCGCAACCATTTTTTTTGTCTTTGTATTGATTTTATACCTCTCTTCTGTGCTGAAGAGGGATGGTAATAATTGTATGGCATCATCTCAAGTTGTTCGATGGGTGTGGAAGATAGTTTTCGTTAATCTGGTCATGTCTTGTAGTTCCACAGAGTAAGGGGGAGGGGGTATGTTTTTGTCAGTTTAATATATCAGTTGACAAGAAGCTGCTGCTGCTAAGTCGCTTCAGTCGTGTCTGACTCTGTGCGACCCCATAGACAGCAGCCCACCAGGCTCCCCCGTCCCTGGGATTCTCTAGGCAAGAACACTGGAGGGGGTTGCCATTTTCTTCTCCAATGCATGAAAGTGAAAAGTGAAAGTGAAGTCGCTCAGTAGTGTCTGACTCTTGCTACCCCAGGACTACAGCCTACCAGGCTCCTCCATCCATGGGATTTTCCAGGCAAGAGTACTGGAGTGGGGTGCCATTGCCTTGTCCCGTTGACGAGAAGGGCTGGTAGTAATAAGCTACAGGGGCTTGATGGTAATTACCGTCTTCTCCTTGCACCGGAGGTTGTTGGACCTCTCTAAGGGGCATCTGTAAAGGCATCTTTTCTTCCGGCTCTTTGGCAGAACGCAGTCTCTGTTTAATTCCAGTATTTTCTCCTTCTTGTCTGGTGGTACTTACCCGGAGCAGAGGGTAAAGCTTAGGACCTGCAGTAACAACATCTGCGGTGGTCAAATCTGGTGGGCTGTATTCCGTTGTTTCCCCAACCGAGGTTGGAGCCTGCCAGGGTGGCGGCTCTACAACCTGGGGGGCCGTTGGGAGGGCCGGAGAATCTGGGAGGCCTTCCGGTCTCCGGTTGACTCCTGGTGAGGAGGCTCCTGATGCCATGGCGACATTGGTTGGCTGGACCATCATCCAGTATGGCGGTAGGGGAAGTTCTTTTCCTTCTGAGTCCTGTAAAATTTCCTTCTCGTCCTTGGTTACTTTTTGAGTCATTAATATTTTTTTTCTCCACCATGAGTGTAAAAACAGGCCCATTTGGAGTGGGGGGGAGGGGGTCCTGGGCTATTTCTAGCCAAGAGTCTATGTAGGGGAACTGATGGGGTGTCTGGGTTTTCCTGTAATTATGACATAAACTGTCTTTATTAAGTTTAAGTCCATGGTCCCCTCTGGTGGCCAGCCGACTCCCATTGAGGGCCATTAGACTGCAAAGCCAACTGGCTATCTTCTTCCTGTGGTCCCCGTCAACCCCCTTTTAAAAATTCTTAATCATATTTTTCAGCAAAGTTGTCTTAGATCCATTTCTTCCCCTTTCTCTTACCTTCTTGTTGGCCTGCTTCTTGTGGATCAAATACCTCACGTCTCCGGGCTTCTCCAAAAGGCCAATTCATCTATCTTAACCAGCTGGTGGAGATGGTGGGTCTGAAGCAGATGGGTACCTCCTGGGTGAGGGCATAATATAAGCACACAAGAACCGGTTTCCTTTACAAAGAACCCTTTGGCGACCGCTCGGTAAATTTACTCTGAGACGGCGTGGACACACCTGCTAAATGGCTTTCAAAAATTTTTTCCTCTTCCCTAGCATGCTTGTAATGGAGAAAGCAATGGCACCCCACTCCAGTACTCTTGCCTGGAAAATCCCATGGATGGAGGAGGCTGGTAGGCTGCAGTCCATGGGGTCGCTAAGAGTCAGACGCGACTGAGCGACTTCACTTTCACTTTTCACTTTCATGCCTTGGAGAAGGAAATCGCAACCCACTCCAGTGTTCTTGCCTGGACAATCCCAGGGACGGGGGAGCCTGGTGGGCTGCCGTCTGTGGGGTCGCACAGAGTCGGACACGACTGAAGCGACTTAGCAGTAGCAGGCTCGTAAACCTGTGTACCGAGCGGTTATCGCCACCTGCCTGAATCAGGCTCTCACGGGTCCGTGTCTCCCTTTTAGCCCCTCTCAGGGGGGTGATCAGGCCCCCTCTTCCACCCTGTTGGATGGGTTCCTCCTCACCTGAGCGCTCAGTTCCCTGGCTGCCATTCACTATCTGTCAATGCGAAAGAACCCAGCGTTGGGTAGCTGAATCCTTCCAGAGGGGCTAGGTGCCTTCCGCCCTCTAGGAGATTCAAGCCGCAAGCCTTGGGGTGGCCTCAAACGAGACTTGTCTCCTTAAAGTGAGGAGCTTCCTGGCCAATGCACCAAATGTTGTAGGCACGCGTACCGGGAAACAAAGTCACTCAGAAGAACAGTGCAGACAGTCAAGTGCAGTTTATTACACCGGCAGGTCCAAGGCATAGTCTCCTCTTAGCCAAGGACCCCAAACAGTTTCTGTGAAAACCTTATATACCTTAAGTGTACGTGCACAAACCCACCTCCCCAGATTCCTTGAAACGTACCCAAACAAAGAGGGAGAGATACAATCACAATAAACCCATAACTTGTGTGTCATGAGCTTAAACAGTTAAACAATTGGTCATTAATCAATAGGTCTGAGATCACCCTCCGATAAGCACAACAAAATTTATGACCCTGTCCGGTGACAGGGGTGATTAGTGTGTTTTCCTTTAGACAGTGGATAATCTTGGTACAGGTCCTGAAGCTCTTTTGTCCAGAGGGGGTCTGTTCTTTCGTTGGTATGTCGTTTCCATAGACACCGAGCACAAAGTTCAGAGCCCACCGGGAGGGTGACCATGCGTGTAGCTTATGTAGGTCAGGCTTAAGATGGAGTTCAGATCCCTCGGTTTTCTTCTTCACCACTAGACCCTGAGCCTCAGTATACACTCATTGTAACACATCAGCAAGCTAAGGGATAGTGGTCCTCACAGTCACCATGACAGTTCCAAGTTGTTGTTGTTCAGTTGCCAAGTCATGTCCAACTGCTCTCAACTACATGCACTGCAGCATGCCAGGCTTCCCTGTCCCTCACCACCTCCCAGAGTTTGCCCAAGTTCATATCCATTGAATCGGTGATGCCATCCAACGATCTCATCCTCTGTTGCCCTCTTCTCTTCTGACTTCAGTCTTTTCCAGCATCAGGGTTTTTACCTGTGAGTCAGGTGGCCCAGTTTCTGGAAATCTCCACCCCCTTCTTGCAAATAGTTGCAATAATCCTCCCATGCATTAGCCTATGAAATTACCCATCCCATAAAAACTAATCATGCCATATTTCAGGGCCTCTAACCTTCTGAGGTGGCCCACGCTCTGTGGAGTGTGTTTCTCTTTAAATAAATCCACTTTTTACCTATCACTTTGTGTCTCACTGAATTCTTTCTGTGATGAAACCTCAAGAACCTGAGCTTCATTAAGTCCTAAAACCAAGTGTGTGATCTCAGTTGGAAGCCACAAAGGTTCAAGTCCCAAACTGGGTTTTAGCCAGGTTCAAGTCCAAGCACATGGGTTCAAGTCCCAACCTGAAGTAAATGGTTTCAGTAATAACAGATTACTTGATCAGCTAATCAGCATCCTGAAAAAACAACTTTGGTCCCAGGAAGCGAGTAAATACCCTGGCACAGACTCCTAATAGTTGAGGTGGCTTAAAAAGGTTGGTTATCAAGTCCAGAATTCCAGAAAGCCTGCAAGGAGTCTTGGGCTTCCCCAGCTAGCTAATAATATTCACATGCTTTTGTTTGCAATTAAAACTTTCTTTAAAATAAAAAGAAAACTTCTTTATACTGCATTCAATTAGTTGTTGGTTCTTCATTTCTAACAAGACATGTCTTTTTTTCACTTGCACCATTGCAGGCCCTTGATAATGATCTTCGATTATTAGAATGGCCTTAATGTCCTGCTTTACCCCCTTAGAAATCCACTCTGAAAACTCTTCAGTGTTCAATCTTTCAGAGATTTCCTATTGCCAAAAAACCACATCCACAAATTTCAAAAGTGCATACTTCGTTAAATTGAAATGTAGATTATTGGACTTCCCTGGTGGTTCAGTGCTAAAGAATCCACCTGTCAAGGCAGGAGACACAGGTTTGGGATGACCCCACAAGTCACCGAGCAACTAAGCCTGGATGCCACAGCTATTGAACCTGTCCTCTAGAGCCTGGGAACCACAACTACAGAGCCCAAGTGCAACAACTACTGAAGCCTGCCCACTCTAGAGCCTGTGTTCCACAACAAGAAAGCCACCACAATGAGCAGTCCACGTACTGAAATTAGAGAGTAGCTCCCATTCTCTGCAACTTGAGAAAAGCCTGCACAGCAACAAAGATCCAACACAACCAAAAATAAATAAATAGACGTGTGTTAGTCATTCAGTCATGTCCAACTTTTTGCAACCCCATGGACGGTAACCCGCCAGGTTCCTCTGTCCATGGAATTCTCCAGGCAAGAATACTGGAGTAGGTAGCCATTCCCTTCTCCAGCGGATCTTCCCAACCCAAGGACTGAACTCAAGTCTCCTGCCTTGTAGGCAGATTCTTTTTTAAAACAAAGAACTGTAGATTATTAAACAGTATTTGATGGCTTGAACAAAAAGGAAATGGCAAGACATGAATTCAAATAAAATACTATTGAAGAGCAAAACTAAATTTTTAAATTTTCATACTGAACATGTTTTAATTTTTGCCAAGAAATGGCTACTAATTTTTGCGAGAAAAAAAAATGATAACATCACATTTCTTTGAAAATAGTGTTTACAGTCATCTATGTGAAGTAAATCAATCTGCAATGTTAGAAAATAAACTTCATGGAACAGTATGGAGGTTCCTCAAAAAACTAAAAATAGAACTACCATATGATCTAGCAATCCTACTCCTCGGCATACATCAGAGAAAATCATAATGCAAAAGAATACATGCACCCCAACGTTCACTGAAGCATTATTCACAATAGCTATGGAAAGAACCTAAATATCCATCCACAGAGGAGTGGGTAATGAAGATGTGGCACATATATACAATGGAAGATTATTCAACCATAAAAAGAATGAAATGATGCCATTTGCAGCGGCATGGATGGACCTGGAGCTTATCATACTAGGTGAAATCAGACAAAGACAAATATCATGATTATTGCTTATATGTGGGGTATCAAAATGATACAAATGAAGAACTTTCTTACAAAAGGGAAATAGACTCACAGATGTAGAAAACAAACTTACCAGAGGATAAAGGGAAGGGAAGGGTAAATTGGGAGATTGATGTTGACATAGACACACTACTATATATAAAATAGGTGAGTTTTGGAAAACAAAATAACAACAGAAATAAAATCGATAACTAATAAGGCCTACTATATACCACCTGGAGCTCTACTCTGTAATGACCTATATGGGAAAAGAATTTTTAAGAGTGGATATATGTATATGTATAATTACTTCACTTTGCTATGCAGCATAAACTAAAACAACATTGTAAATCAACTATACCCTAATAAAATGTTTTAAAAATGGAGTATAAGCTACACAAATTTTGTTTTGTTTTGTTTTGTTTTTTCATTTATTTTTATTAGTTGGAGGCTAATTACTTTACAATATTGTAGTGGTTTTTGCCATACATTGACATGAATCAGCCATGGATTTACATGTATTCCCCATCCCGATCCCCCCTCCCACATCCCTCTCCACCCGATCCCTCTGGGTCTTCCCAGTGCACCAGGCCAGAGCACTTGTCTCATGCATCCAACCTGGGCTGGTGATCTGTTTCACCATAGATAATATACATGTTTCCATGCTGTTCTCTCGAAACATCCCACCCTCACCTTCTCCCACAGAGTCCAAAAGTCTGTTCTCTACATCTGTGTCTCTTTTTCTGTTTTGCATATAGGGTTATCATTGCCATCTTTCTAAATCCCATATATATGTGTTAGTATGCTGTAATGTTCTTTATCTTTCTGGCTTACTTCACTCTGCATAATGGGCTCCAGTTTCATCCATCTCGCTACACAAATTTTGAATTGGCATGTTGTGCACCAGCCTGGAGGACAACCCACGCCAGTACTCTTGCCTGGAGAATCCCATGGACAGAGGAGCCTGGCGGGCTATACTCCATAGGGTCGCAAAGAGTCAGACAGGACTGAAGCGACTTAGCACGCAGGTACGTTGTGCACCTGACACTAATATTGTAGATCAACTACTTCAATTAAAAAAATAATAATAAGGGGAAAAAATCCTAAAAAGGAAAAAAAAAGGAAAAGAAAAGGTACTTCATGTAAGTTTGTGAGCTTGTATTTGGGTGGATTTCTGAGGCTCCAGAACTTACACCAGTTCCTCAAAGCGGTTCAGAACAAGGAAAAGAACTGCTTAGATACACAACAACGCCGTAGGAAAAAAGGAACAATTTCCAGCTTGGAGTCTTTCCTTTGGTAAGATTCCGGGGGGGCGTGTCCCAACGTGGGGCGACTCACCACCGCAGGCACCGGGGATGGGAGGCCGCGGACACCGCTCCGGAAGCACGCCCAGGTACCAGGGCGGCTGCGCGACGCTTTTCGGGCGGGACTGCCCCGGGGGAAGGTTCAGGGATAGTGGCCCGGGCCGGCCCCTCGCCCTGCGCGCTCTGAGTCCCGAGGAGACGTGTCCGTTGACCCCGCGGCAGCCCTCGCAGCCCCCGCCATGGCCACGCGCCTCCTCCGCGGGACCCTGCGCTTGTGGGGCGGCCGCGCTGCACCGTGCCTGCCGCCGGCCTCGAGGTGAGTGCCGGCCGGGCTCCAGCTAGTCCGGCCCGGGGGCTGCAGGGCCGGGCGGCGACCCGCGCACCACTCCTGGGGGCCGGAAAACAAGGGGGCCGCGCTCTCGGGGCCGGCGGTCTCGCCACCAGGGGCTGGGGCTGAGCTGTGGGGGCGGAAGTGGGTGGGAGAAGAGGCTGGGCCTTGCCCCTGGACTCCCAGGACCTGGTGGGACCCACAGCGGTTAGCAGGGCGGGCGCCGGGCGAGCAGCCTCAACGCGAGCACAGCCAAAGGCGGCGGGAGGCGCGGGGGTGTCCCCAAATACTCCTGTGGCTCCGGTCTAGCCCCTCTGGATCCGAGGGCCGCAAGGGGCACTGTGGGGCCGCAAGGGGCACTGTGAGTCCGCATTTCCTTGAGTTCTTGTGAAGCGTCGACGCACCCTTGGGCACAGTTGGCAAGAGTTCGAGGCACGACCTCTGGTCCAGTTAGATCTGTGGCAGAAGGCACAGCCAACTTGTGAACTTGAAGCGGGACTTTCACTGCCTCCCAAATCTCTAGAAAAGCAAGCACGTGCAGCGAGCGATGCTGGCCCAGAAAAGACATCCCAGGACAGGAAAAGACCTGGTGATGGCCGCATTCGATAAGGAAATGAACGTAAGGCTTAACAAATCCTTATAGTTAAGTTTTGCATGGGAATTAATGGAGAGGGTGTCTAAGTGACTGGGTGATTATTAAGGTAATGTTTATAAGATCAAAAGCTTCCGATACCGGCTGACACCTCAAATACAATCATTGGATAAATAAACTGGAAGCACTTGTTTATTTATTCATTCCCTATGTAAAAACAGTTAAAAAAAAAAAAGTGACAGGATGGATAAATCAACTTACGGCAGCATTATGGCGATTCTGGCTCAGTGGTAAAGAATCCGGCCTGCCAGTGCTGGAGAGGTGGGCTACAGTCCATGGGGTGGCAAAGAGTCAGATGGGACTGCACACACACAAGATGCTATGGGGATGGAAACAAATTTCCTGCTGCTCCTGAGGAGGGCTGGGAAGGCTTCTTATAGGAGTAACTTTACTTTTGAATACACATACTTTTCTAAGCTCTCTCCCAAACTTCATAAGACAGTGATGCTCAAATTTTTGGATTTTAAACTTTGTCCTGTTAAACTTTGTTGTTAGTCGCTAAGTCTGTCGGACTCTTTGTGACCCCAGGGACTAGCCCACCAGGCTCCTCTGTCCATGGGATTTCTCTAGCTAGAATACTGAGGTGGGTTGCCATTTCCTTCTTTAGGGGATCTTCCCCACCCAGGGATTGAACCTACATCTTCTGCTTGGCAGGCAGATTCTTTACCACTGAGCCACCTGCAAAGCCTGCTGTGAAAATGAGAGGGCCTCAAAGATCTTTTGTTTACGTCAGTTTTATCCATGGACATTGAGGTCAACAGATATCTACAAAACTGGGAGAATTTTTTTAATGCACCAAAAATCTTTATTCTCACATCTGATACTGAATCTGTGGCTGCAGGTAATATGTCACAATTTTGAAAATGAAACATTCCATTGTCTTCATTCTTTGGAAGTCTTCAGTCACAAAGTTACACCTTATTTTCATAGCAAGATAAATGAATTAGGTTGGAAGGGGATTAAGGAGTTGCAATGATGATAAAAGGATTAAGGAGTTACACTGATGATAAAAGGGGAGCACTTTCCCAAGCATATCCTTTCAGATTAATTTACAAAAGTAGTGACAGAACCATGATTTCAGTGAAAATCAACATAAGTTATACCTTGAAAAAAGATCAGTTTAGAAATACTAGGTGTAAGACAAGCATGCAAAATTTGAAAATGTGAAATTTTACAAATATTTTAGTTCACATAAAAGTAGCTCATTACATGTTAACATAAACAACATTTTTATAAAAAGTAACTTTTCCACAAAGAAAAAAGTGAGAAGAGTGACATTGTTTTGCATTTTTGTAGATCCCTTAATATCAGGCTTAATAGAAGACAGCCTGATTTTCTTTTTCTCTTTTTAAACTTTTTATTTTATATTGGCATATAACCAATTAGCAATGTTATGATAGTTTCAGGTGGACAGCAAAGGGACTTAGCCTTACATATACATGTACATGTATCCATTCTCCTCCAAACTCCCCTCCCATGTCAGTCAATCAGTTCAGTCGCTCAGTCATGTCTGACTCTTTGTGACCCCATGGACTGCAGCACACCAGGCTTGCCTGCCCATCACCAACTCCTGGAACTTGTTCAAACTCATGTCCATCGAGTCAGTGATGCCATCCAACCATCTCATCCTCTGTTGCCCCCTTCTCCACCTGCCTTCAATCTTTCCTAGCATCAGGGTCTTTTCCAATGAGTCAGTTCTTCACATCAGGTGGCCAAAGTATTGGAACTTCAGCTTCAGCATCAGTCCTTCCAATGAATATTCAGGACTGATTTCCTTTAGGATTGACTGGTTTGATCTTGCAGTCCAAGGGACTCTCAAGAGTCTTCTCCAACACCACAGTTCAAAAGCCCCTCCCATACAGACTGCCTCTAACACTGAGCAGAGTTCCCTGTGCTATGTATGTAGGTCCTTGTTGGTTATCCACTTAAAATATAGCAGTCTACATGTTGATCACAAACTCCCTGCCTATCCCTTCTCCCATCCTTCCCCCAAACATTCCCCCTCCTAAGTGCCTTCTCTTAAGTCTGTAAATTAAGACTGCCTGATTTTCATACCTGCTTCTTCATCGTCCATTGTGATGTTGCTTTGGTTGATGGATAGGAAGAATGAGTTTCCCAGGTGGCGCTAGTGTTTAAGAACCCGCCTGCCAAAGCAGGAGATGTAAGAGACACAGGTTAGATTCCTGAGTCGGGAAGATCCTCTGGAGAAGGGCATAGCAACCCATTCCAGTATTCTTGCCTGGAGAATCCCATGGACAGAGGAGCCTAGAAGGCTACAGTCTGTAGAGTCACATGGAGTCGGACACCACTGAAGCAACTTAGCACACACATAGAAAGAATATTGGAACAAAGAGGACCTGAGGGACCCTCTAAATAGGTCAGAGGCTCTAGTTTTATTATAACAAGTGTCGACAAAAAATTATAGTCACAATCTGAAAGTAGAGAGTTATTTTATTTGGTGGAAATGTTTAGGACTCCAAGCCCAGGAGACAGCCTCCCAGAAGCTCTGAGAAAACTGCTACAAGGAGGCAGGAAGGGAGTCAGGCTATATACAGGTTTGCAACAGAGGGAGACGGCAGTCTGAACATCAAAGATCAGGTATCAAATTAAGGAATTTAGCATTCTATGTACGGGAAGAGACAAGCCTCTTGGCTCAATGAATTCATTCCTTCATATGCACCTCAGCTATCTAGAGCCAATCCTGTTTTCTTGTTCACCTTGCTTCTTGCAACTCCCCAACTCCTCAGCAATCACTGTGGGGGGATGGCAGCATCTGATGGATCTCAGTTTGGGGAGTCCTCTTTCTCTTTTGGAGGCCAGAAATCACTGATGGCTGTGACATTTCTTTTTTTTTTTTTTTTAATTTATTTATTTTTTCAGTGGGTTTTGTCATACATTGACATGAATCAGCAATAGATTTACACGTATTCCCCATCCCGATCCCCCCTCCCACCTCCCTCTCCACCCGATTCCTCTGGGTCTTCCCAGTGCACCAGGCTCGAGCACTTGTCTCATGCATCCCACCTGGGCTGGTGATCTGTTTCACCATAGATAATATACATGCTGTTCTTTCAAAACATCCCACCCTCACCTTCTCCCACAGAGTTCAAAAGTCTGTTCTGTACTTCTGTGTCTCTTTTTCTGTTTTGCATATAGGGTTGTCGTTACCATCTTTCTAAATTCCATATATATGTGTTAGTATGCTGTAATGTTCTTTATCTTTCTGGCTTACTTCACTCTGTATAATGGGCTCCAGTTTCATCCATCTCATTAGAACTGGTTCAAATGAATTCTTTTTAATGGCTGAGTAATATTCCATGGTGTATATGTACCACAGCTTCCTTATCCATTCATCTGCTGATGGGCATCTAGGTTGCTTCCATGTCCTGGCTATTATAAACAGTGCTGCGATGAACATTGGGGTGCACGTGTCTCTTTCAGATCTGGTTTCCTCAGTGTGTATGCCCAGAAGTGGGATTGCTGGGTCATATGGCAGTTCTATTTCCAGTTTTTTAAGAAATCTCCACACTGTTCTCCATAGCGGCTGTACTAGTTTGCATTCCCACCAACAGTGTAAGAGGGTTCCCTTTTCTCCACACCCTCTCCAGCATTTATTGCTTGTAGACTTTTGGATAGCAGCCATCCTGACTGGCGTGTAATGGTACCTCATTGTGGTTTTGATTTGCATTTCTCTGATAATGAGTGATGTTGAGCATCTTTTCATGTGTTTGTTAGCCATCTGTATGTCTTCTTTGGAGAAATGTCTGTTTAGTTCTTTGGCCCATTTTTTGATTGGGTCATTTATTTTTCTGGAATTGAGCTTCAAGAGTTGCTTGTATATTTTTGAGATTAATCCTTTGTCTGTTTCTTCATTTGCTATTATTTTCTCCCAATCTGCTGTGACATTTCTTGTTGATGAATATGGCAGGAGATATTTTCGTTTCACACAGGCTTCTTAAACTTTAACATGCATGTGAATCATTTAGGATAAAATATTAAAATACAGTTAGGCCTGAATAGCGTGTATTTGAATTTTGAGGGTCCACTTACATGGGAATTTTTTTTCAGTAGTAAACACTACAGTACTACACAGTCTTTGGTTGCTTGAATCCGAGGATGCAGAACTGTGCTCTGGAGGAATCTCAATAATGGAGAGCTGATGATGGGGTACACCTGGATTTTTGACTGTGTGAAGGTTGGGCGTCCCTCACCCCTATGTTGTTCACAGGTCAAGTATGCTGACTGATTCAGTCGGCCTTGGATGAGGCCTGAAATTGTGTATTTATCACCAGCTCCCAACCTGAAGGTACTGGTGGAGACCGTCTCCCTTCTTTTATAGTGTAAATGAGGCTTAAAAAATTATGATAATAATTAGAGCCTAGCCTGTTAGATTAGTAGCAGTTTAATGCATTAGGAAAACAATGAACAATTTATTCAGTACAGATTTCCTGGTTTTTGTAGGGAGAAAAGGGGCCAATATGTTTAGTACTGGTTCCTTGGTCTTGGAAAAAAATGGCTATTCCAAAAACTTACTGCCAAGTGTTTTGATTTCCTTCCCCCTGCACATTCTCTTTTGAACACTTTTGACTGATCTGAACATTTTTGTTCTTTCTGGCACTTCTGTCACTTTCCTGTGTCTTAGTGTGTTTTATTTAGAAATGTTCCAAAGATTTCCTTTATGTTACATGGGATATAAAATTTTAAGATCCAGGAAGACTCAAATATAAGTTGCACTCTATTATTTACTAATCATGCTGACAAATGATTCAGTGTCTTCAAGTCTCAGTACCCTAGTCTCAGCACATTTTTTCCCTTGAGGAAAAATCCCAAGTATGGACCAAGACATTGTATATTATAAAGAAATTGGAACCAATCCTTTCAGTAGAGAATGAAGTAGATTTTATTCTCTCTATTGCTGTAATGTTACAGTGGTGTGTATTTGCTTGCTATTGTATCCCAAGTTGCTTGATATCCCAAGTTGCATGGTTCCTAGTACATATTACACACTCAGAAAGCATTTGTTGGCTATATGAATAAATAAGCTATTAAAAATGATGATTTGGAAGACAGAGTAGCAAACCAGAAAAATATCAGTGAAGATAAATAGCAGACAGTACAATAACAATTGTACTATTAATTGTTCTCAACTAAAGGTTACCGCTTAAAAGACATCTCAGATTATATTAACAAGTAAGACTCAACTTAGAGTCGCTTATAGTAGGTAAGCCTAAAGCAAAATGACACAATATACATATTAAGTGTATTAATCAGCTCAGACTTCCATAACCAAATGCTGTAGACTAGGTGGTTTAAACAACAGAAATCTATTCCTCATAATTCTAGTGACTGAATAGTCCAAAATCAAGGTACTGGACAGTTCATTTCCTGGTCAGAACCATCTTCCTGGCCTGTTGTTGTTCAGTCATTCAGCTGTGTCCAACTCTTTGCAACCCCATGAACTGCAGCTTCCTGTCTTGACAGGAAGCCAGGCTTCCCTGTCCTTCATCATCTCCCGGAGCTTGCTCAAATTCATATCCATTGAGTCAATGATACAGTCCAACCATCTTGTTATAGCCACGCTTTCCGGGAAACAAACTCACTCAGAAGGACAATGCAGATAGTGGAGTGCAGTTTATTACACCGGCGGGCCCAAGGCAGAGTCTCCTCTCAGCCAAGGACCCCGACCAGCATTTGTGAAAATCTTTTATATCCCATGTGTCCAAACCCACTACCCCAATTCCCTTGAGACTTACATAAACAAAGGAAGGGTAAATACAACTACAATAACCCCATCATTCACGTGTTATGTGTTCAAACAGTCAATAATCAATAAGCCCGCAGTTACATTCCAAATAGTTAATAACTGATAAGCCTGTGCTTACATTCTGATAGATAGTGTCCAGAGGCAGGGGTGATTAGTGTCTATTCTTCAAGATTCCTCTGCCCAGAGCGGGGTCTTATCCTTCCATTGTCATTCCCACAGGCGCTAAGCACAGAGTTCAGAGTCCACTGGAGAGGTGGCCGCGCACGATCAGCACAGACAGGCCTGAGATGGAGTCCAGGCCCTATGAATTCCTTCTTCAATCTCACCCTCTGTCGTCCCCTTCTCCTCCTGCATTCAGTCTTTCTCAGCATCAGGGTCTTATCCAGTGAGTTGGCTCTTCGCATCAGGTGGCCAAAGTATTGGAGCTTCAGCTCAGCATCAGTCCTTCCAATGAATATTCAGGACTGATTTCCTTTAGGATGGACTGGTTCAACCTCCTTGCTGTCCAAGGGACTCTCAAGAGTCTTCTTCAACACCACTGTTCAAAAGCATCACTCCTTTGGCACTCAGCCTTCTTTATGGTCCAACTTAAGCATCTCTATCCATAGTTCTTCAGGCACTCTGTCTATCAGATCTAATTCCTTGAATCTATTTGTCACTTCCACTGTAAGGAATTTGATTTAGGTCATATCTGAATGGCATAGTGGTTTTCCCTATTTTCTTCAATTTAAGTCTGAAGTTTGCAATAAGGCTTTCATGATCTGAGACAGTCAGCTCCTGGTCATTTTTGCTCACTGTATAGAGCTTCTCCATCTTCAGCTGCAAAGACTGTAGTCAATCTGATTTCAGTACTGACCTGATTTCCTGGCTCTCCCTTGGTCCTCACTAGACCTTTCCTGTGTGCACACAGAACTGTATCTCTCTCTTCCCCTTCTTATAATGTAAGTCTAGCTTCTTGGTTTAGATTCCAGCTTTAGGACCTCATTGAACTGTAATTACCTCCTCAAAGGCGTATCTCCAAATACCATCACATTGGGAGTTTGAGCTTCAACATATGAATTGGGTTGAGGGGAGGGAAGCGAGTGCAATTTAGTCCATTGCATTTCAGTTCATTGCATTAAGCAAAGACACATAAACTGGAACAAAATAGCCCATTTCAGGGGACACAAAAGAAATGCCTAATTGCTAATAAAGAAGACTTAGTCTTTTCTAGACTAAGAAGAAAAGGAAGAAAAAGGAAAAGGAAGGAAAGGATAGGATCAGATCGGAGTCCAAATAAGGAAGAGAGAAACCCAAAACAGTATCGTGCAAAACAGAAAAATACTTTTTAGCAATAGTCAAATATATGATAAAAAGTTTTTTTAGATGTGAGCTCAAAAGGTACAAAGTGGTACACAGAGTTTTGAAATCTTTTTAGGTGTACCCCTAGGGAGTGGGGAGATCTGAATTCAGACCATTTAACAAAAGGAACTTTTTTGTCTTTTTTGAAGCCTGGTATGGGGCACTGCAGGGAAATGAAAGGCCAGTCTCCAAAGATCTTGAATAATTCTGGACTAATCCCTAAAGAAACTGGTGGGCATTTTGATATTGCTTTA
Organism: Cervus elaphus; assembly: GCF_910594005.1. Taxonomy (NCBI): domain Eukaryota; kingdom Metazoa; phylum Chordata; class Mammalia; order Artiodactyla; family Cervidae; genus Cervus; species Cervus elaphus. The sequence continues at coordinate 36,365,909 of NC_057822.1, forward strand.
CAATTAGGTTGTAATGTAGCAATAAAAATCAACACAGTCCTGCTAATGTATGACAAAAACCATCACAGTATTGTAAAGTAATTATTCTCTAATTAAAATTAATTAATCAATTAAAAAAATCATCACAGTTTGCATGTTATATACGTGCCATTTGAAATTGTATAATTATGGATAAAATATTGATGGGGATTACATTATTTTAAATACTGTACATTACTTGAAAACACATCAATATTATTCTTCCTGACTTACATGGGAGATTCCACATATAAGTGATGGCTCAGATGGTGGGGAATCTGCCTGCAATGTGGGAGACCCAGGTTCGATCCCTGCGTTGGGAAGATCCCCTGGAGAAGAGAATGGCTACCAGTTCCAGTATTCTTGCCTGGAAAATCCCATGGAGAGAGTAGCTGGCAGACCATGGAGTCGCAAAGAGTCAGGCACAACCGAGCAACTGACTACATCATGATGATTATTCTGTTGTACTATTTGAATTTTACATGATTTAGTTGACATCACGTAAATTTTACATTCTTTAATCAGCATCACATGACAGTGTTAGTCACCGCAGCTCACACATGTGATCAGTTTTAGGCACCATGTCCTCTTTATGGATTTGGAAGTAAAGTTTGAGTTGAATCAGGGTAAGCTACTTCTTAACCTCATCCAATGGAAGCAGATCCTAAAGTGGTTCTGCCCAAATCTGAACCAGTTTGTATGGTTTCAGACTCTCTACTTATCTCTAAAGTGCCTCGGGGGTGGGGAGGGCAGTGGAAGGGAGTCAGAATTTTTTCCATGTTATCCTATAGAATTAATTTTCCATGTTGTTCGATGACATTAATTCAGATGTGAAGAGTAACCTTTGACTGAATTTTCTTAATGTGTTTGTATTTTTAAGATGTTCTCATTCTGGAGGTAAAGAACGTCTAGAAACTTCTTCTGCTAAAAAATTAACAGATATAGGAACTAGAAGAATCTTCTCTTCAGAACATGACATTTTCCGGGAAAGTGTAAGGAAGTTTTTTCGAAAAGAAGTGATTCCTTATCATGCAGAGTAAGTGGCACATTTTCTTTTAAAGTAATACACAGTAGAAGTCCAAGAAGGACTGTTTTCTTTTTTGTTTGTTTGTTTGTTTTCCAGATGTTCAAGCTGTTTTTTTTTTTCCCTTTATTTTTATTAGTTGGAGGCTAATTACTTTACAATATTGTAGTGGTTTTTGCCATACATTGTCATGAATCAGCCATGGATTTACATGTGTTCCCCATCCTGAAGCCCTCTCCCACCTCCCTCCCCATCCCATCCCTATGGGTCATCCCAGTGCACCAGCCCTGAGCACTTGTCTCATGCATCCAACCTGGACTGGCAATCTGTTTAAGACTGTTTTCTAGAATGCTCTTTGTTGTTTAATAGAAACAGTACTGTGTTCAGTGCTTTGTTAGCATTTTTACCACTCTTCAATATAATAGTGTAAGATTACAGGATTCTTCAACTAGTTCAAGGGCTTTCCTGGTAGCTCAGCAGGTAAAAAACCCTCCTACCGATGTAAGAGACTCAGGTTCAATGGCTGCCCATTCCAGTATTCTTGGCTGGAGAATTGCATGGACAGAGGAGCCTGGTGAACTAACTGTAAGCTCCCCATCCGTGGTGTTGCAAAGAGTTGGACACAACGGAGCACACATGTATGCATAAACTAAGTTCAAAGCTTCTTAAATGAATTTTAAAATACACAATTAAAAAATACATGTTAAGGGGCTTTCCTGGTGGTCCAGTGGTTAAGACTTCATCTTCCAATGTAGGGCGTGCCAGTTTGATCCCTGGCTGAGGAGCTAGGATCCCACATGCCTTGTGGCCAAAGGACCAAAACATAAAACAGAAGCAGTATTATAACAAAATCAACAAAGACTTTAAAAAATTAAAGATATTTATATGTTGACCTAAGACAAGTTGATTGCCTGTTATTTCTCAAGCAAAGAAAAAAAAAATGGGTTTATTCAGGATCAGCAGAGAATTGCAGTTTGGGGTCTGCAACCAACCTGATCTGTGTGCAAGCTCCCCCCGACCCCCGCCACAGCAAGGGAAGGAGAGCATGTTCATAGAAAAAGGAAGTTGGGAGGGCTGGGGCAAACACAGGGTCCATGGCTTTTCAGTGGCTGGGAAAAAGGAGTCTTTCTTATTCCTGTTGGGCCCTACTGTTGTCACAGAGTATGAGAGCACCCCCTTTATTATCTTAAATTAAGGGACCATTCCTGCTCAAAATCATTCATAAATTCAAATTGTATCCATTTTAAAAATATGGAAACACTTTTTCTGATTTTAAAATGTTTTGTTATTTGCAGATGGGAGAAAGCTGGAGAAGTGAGTAGGGAGCTTTGGGAAAAAGCTGGAAAACAAGGACTACTTGGTATCAGTATTGCAGATCTCCATGGTGGCATTGGGGGGGACTTGTATTCATCAGCTATTGTCTGGGAGGAGCAGTAAGTATGAAAACATTTGAAGTTGAGTCTTGTTTTGTTATCTCACCTTTCTGAGATGATTTTAAAATGATTTCTAATCTTCTTATAAGATTGAAAATCTTTTAAGTTGATAAAGTAGTTGCTTCATTTCTAATTGACCCATGTGACTGTTTCAGAGATTTCAGTTGATAAATGGGGAAAAGATTTGAACCATCAAATCCTCAAAAAAGAAATGCAAATAGCTTTTTAAATGAAAAAGTTTACCCTTTCTACCAATCAGATGCAAGTTAAATTATATCTAGAGATATATCATTTTGAGTACAAAAGGTAGTCCAAATGAAAAGTCATAATACCCAGTGCTGACAAGCTTGCACGTTAAAGTGACTCATGTACTCTTGGTGGCATTATATATTGGAGCAATAAGTGCTTTGGTGATGAAAATCATGGATACATAAAAAATGAAAATCTTTCTTCTCTTTGGATGCCATTTTGGGGAATTTGTCACTAGGAAATAATTTGTTAGAAAAAAATAACAGCTATGTACAAACATCATTGCCTTGTTAGATTATAATCCCTCAAATTTGGAAGCAATCTAAATATATGGCAGTGGGAGAATGAATAAGTATATTCGTGCCGTGACCACAGCTGTTTTCAGTTAGTTCAGACACTCGATCATGTCCTACTCTTTGCGACCCCATGGACTGCAGCACGCCAGGCCTCCCTGTCCATCACCAACTCCCGGAGGTTACTCAGACTCATGTCCATGGAGTCAGTGATGCCATCCAACCATCTCATCCTCTGTCATCCCCTTCTCCTCCCACCTTCAATTTTTCCCAGCATCAGGGTCTTTTCAAATGAGTCAGTTCTTCACATCAGGTGGCCAAAGTATTGGAGTTTCAGCTTCAGCATCAGTCCTTCCAGTGAATATTCAGTACTGATTTCCTTTAGGATGGACGGGTTGGATCTCCTCTATTGGCCTCTCGAGAGTCTTCTGCAACACTGCAGTTCAAAAGCATCAATTCTTCAGCACTCAGCTTTCTTTATAGTCCAACTGTCACATCCATACATGACGACTGGAAAAACCATAGCTTTGACTAGATGGACCTTTGTTGGCAAAGTAATGTCTCTGCTTTTTAATATGCTGTCTAGGTTGGTCATAACTTTTCTTCCAAGGAGCAAGCACCTTTTAATTTCATGGCTGCAGTCACTATCTGCAGTGGCTTTGGAGCCCCCCAAAATAAAGTGTGTCACTGTTTTCGTTGTTTCTCGATCTATCTGCCATGAAGTGATGTGACTGGATGCCATGATCTTAGTTTTCTGAATGTTGAGCTTTAAGCCAACTTTTTCACTCTCCTCTTTCACTTTCATCAAGAGGCTCTTTAATTTTTCTTCGCTTTCTGCCATAAGTATAGTGTCATCTGCATATCTGAGGTTATTTATCTTTCTCCCTGCAATCTTGAGTCTAGCTTGTGCTTCATCCATTCCAGCATTTCTCATGATGTACTCTGCATATAAGCTAAATAAGCAGGGTGACAAAAATATAGCCTTGACGTACTCCTTTCCCAATTTGGAACCAGTCTGTTGTTCCATGTCCAGTTCTAATACAGCTGTATTAGAAATACATATATCCTTATGGCAAAGGTCATTTGCTAAAATGAATATAGTTACTGTGTTTAGGTTAATACAGTTGTAGGTGGTAAATTTTTTTTAATGTTTTATCTTTTAATTCATTAAATAAGTGATCATTGAGCTCTGCTAGAGTGCTGTTATTATGCTAGAGCCAGTAATTAAAAGGTTAGCAAAAAACAAAGAGAGAAAAACCTTCAGGAACTTCATGGGTTTGTGAGGAGACAAGCTGTCAGTACATAATGTGATAAGGGTTTAGTACTGCCCTTTGAACATCTATTTCCTGGCCACTGGCTGCCAGAAACATATTGAAGTGGATGATGAATGAAGACTTCAACAAAAACTTCATACCTTTTGTGAGAAATGTATGGCCACAGACACTGACACTCTAGGTGAAGAAAAGAAGGATTATGTGGTCCAAATTGGTGGGAATGACAATCAGGGTTTCCCATGAAGCAAGGTGTCTTGACCCATGAGCAAGTCTGCCTACTACTGAGTGAGGGGCATTCCTGTTATAGACTGAGGAAGACCAGAGGAAAAAAGAGCACACCTGTGCGGGGTTGCATTGTGGATGCCAGTCTGAGTGTTCTCAACATGGTCATCATTAACAATAGGGAGACGGATATTCCTGGACTCAGCTGATACTGTTGTGCCTCATCCCCTAGGGCCCCAAAGAGGTAGCAGAATCTGAAAGCTTTTCAGTCTCTCTAAAGAAGATGATGTCCACCAGTATGTTGTGAGAAAGCCTCTAAACAAAGAAGATTAGAAACCCAGGACCAGAATACCCAAGATTCAGTGCCTGTGACTCCCCATGTTCTGTAACACAAACATCGGCATATTGCTCTGGAGGAACAGCGAACTAAGAGAAAGAAGGGAGAGGTTACAGAATATGAGAAACTTTTGGCCAAGAGAATGAAGGAGGCCAAAGAAAAATGCCAGGAACGGTTTGCCCAGAGATCAAAACTGAGATGTTCTAAGAGTAACAAATGAATAAGATCAGACATCAAAAAAAAATAAAAAAACCTTCTAGTACTTGTTTTCTAATTAAGAATCAGAGGAACTAAAAAGAGAAAAAATAACTGTGTTGTGCTTTAAATTGTCTTCTGTTTTTTTCTTTCTAAGAGCATATTCAAATTGTACAGGCCCAGGTTTTAATCTTCATTCAGATGTCGTCATGCCCTATATTGCAAACTATGGTTCAGAAGAACAGATTAAGCGCTTCATCCCCGAGATGGTTGCAGGGAAATGTATTGGTGCCATAGCAATGACAGAGCCTGGGGCTGGAAGGTAAATCAACGTTTGGTTGGTTTTGAAATGTCAGAAGCAAGGTCCTAACCACAAATATGAATGAGTATAGGCTTGTTATGCTCTGTAAAAATCAGGCTATTCTATGAATCTCAATCAAATATTCATTTGTATAAACAGCTTAGAATATATCAGACATGATTTTTCAGTGCATTTGTGTGAACATTCCTAATATTAGTTAAATGTCAATTTTTATAATGGTATAGCAGTGTAAATTATCACAGTAGATACATAACAACTTTTGCATAGTTTATTTTTTGCCAATTAATGAATTCTTTTATCATTTCTTTCAATTACAGTGATTTGCAAGGAATAAGAACAAATGCCAAAAAGGATGGAAGTGACTGGATTCTCAATGGAAGCAAGGTTTGTAAAGGATGGCTTCCATAACTCTCCTCTCTGAAGTCATGCTGTGGGGTAACAAAGCCTTAAAGACTAGTCATCATTGAGTCTTCTCAGATCTCTGAGTCACATGGGAATTGTTTACTTGAGCTGGCACTGGAACTGAGCTGACTTGTTTTGGAGACAGTAAGAACTGGACAGCATTCATATTACCTGAGATATATTCCTCTTCCTTGTTCTGGTTGCATGTTCTCTCACTAATATGGAAAATGTTGTTTTAGCTTCCAGGCAGCCTTTTTCAAACCAGAAAAAGAAAAGGTGAGGCTTACATTGTCCAAATAGGGGACAAACTTAGTTAATGAATTTGATGTTGATGAGAAATGAGGGGAAAGACTTCTTATAAATATCAAGAAGAGTTTCAAAAGATCTTAAGAGAAAAAGTATTTTTAATAGAATTCAAGAGCCCTTCAACCTTTCTGAGCATCACCTCAATCCACTGATAGAACTGGAGAGCACCTGCGATTGAGATTATAGATAGGCTCAGAAGTAAATGTATCTTGTAGAGTCTCACATCACTGATGGCAGAGGTTTTTGTTTACCTAAACCTGTGTCTAGTATACACCCAGTAAAGATTTATTGATGACTGAGTGTTAAGTGAAGAAAAGATATTCATTGTCTGCACTAGGGTATCTTTCCAAAAGTTTCAAAGACTACTGAACAACTAAAATGTCTTTGAACATTTAAATTTTTTTATTAGTTTTTGTTGTTGTTGTTAGTGTTTCTTTTTTTCTTTTTAAAAAATTTTCGGCTGCACCACGTGACATATGGGATCTTAGTTCCACAACCAAGGATCACAGCCATACCCCCTGCATTGGAAGCACAGAGTCTTAACCACTGGACCACCAGGGAAGACCAAAAATTTTCTTATTTGTTTTCAACTAAGACCTTTGCGTTTGCAAAATCATAAGCTTGAATGTTGTGATGCTGTTAAATTGCTATAAAACTTTCTAAACATCCAGTTTCTGTACTTATATCATCAAGGATTAGTAACAGTTTGTGAACTGACATCAGTTTGATGAACACATTTTGAGTAGCCCAGTTCTAAAGACCATTCCATTATCTAGTTTCATAATTAATTAATTTAGTTTTGGTTCCACTGGGTCTTTGCTGCTGTGTGTAGGCTTTCTGTAGTTGCAGCGAGTAGGGGCCACTCTCTAGTTGTGGTATGTGGGCTTCTTGTCGTGGTGGCCTCTCTTGTTGCAGAGCATGGGCTCCAGGCATATACAGCTTCAGTAGTTGCAGCTCCTGGGCTCTAGAACGCAGGCTCAGTAGTTGTCGCATATGGGCCTTAGTTGCCCTGTGGCATGAGGAATCTTCCTGAACCAGGGATAGAACCTGTGTACCCTGCATTGCCAGGCATATTCTTGACCTTTGGACTACCAGGGAAGTCCACATAGTCATTATACAGAAAAACAATCTGCAGTATCAAAAAATTTGGGAAATGTGTCCTCCTCACTCTTTGAGAAGCTGGTATGTATCATAAACTTTTTAAAGTTGGAGATAGAGTGTTTTATGCCTGTAAGAAAAAGGAAATTCTCTTTTTGTAGACTATCTTGAATTACTGATGTTTTTCAAACTTGTCTGCATTCTCAGTAGCTCAGTCATGTCTGACACTTTGCGAACCCATGGACCACAGTCCACCAAGCTCCTCTCTCCATGGAATTTTCCAGCCAAGAATACTGGAGTGGGTTGCCATTTCCTACTCCAGGGGATCTTCCTGACCCAGAGATTGAACCTGAGTCTCTTGTGTCTCTTGCGTTGGCAGGCAGATTCTTTACCACTGAGCCGCCTGGGAAGCCAAATATACTTTAAGAAATATTAATCTGAGTTATTTTTCTAAAGATTATACTAAACAGGTGCTGACTATTAAAATGATATATAACCAGTTAACTCTGCACAAAAAGGGCTTGTTTTGGTAGAAGAGTAGGGTATTTGGTCAAAAGTGAAATGGGAACCATGTTCTCCTAAGATTCCAACTTTCTAAGTCTGCCCAATCTTCTCAGTTAGACTCTTCTGCGGGAACCACCCAGGAAACTACCTCAGATTTTCAAAAAAAACTATTAGGCATAGTAAAAAAATTAAAGGAAGCAGAGGTAAAAAAGCAAGTAAGTAAATACATTACATCAATAAAATGAATTAATATATACCTATTAAAGCATCAACACAAACTTTTTAATGGTATAGGAAAATAATTGTATTAAGTGAAAAGATCATATAAACATTTAAATGAAATGCTCAGCTGGTAAAGAATCCACCTGCAATGCGGGAGACCTGGGTTTGATCCCTGGGTTGGGAAAATCCCCTGGAGAAGGGAAAGGCTACCCACTCCAGTATTCTGGCCTAGAGAAGTCCATGGATTGTATGGTCTCTGGGGTCTCAAAGAGACACGACTGAGTGACTTTCACTTCATGCATATAAAATGTAAATACAGAATAATTTCAACTATATTAAAAGAAAAAAGATCAGAAAGGAATTTCTCAATGATATTTGTATGATGGCTTCATGGAGGATTTTTTTTTCCCTTTTTCTTTGTAATACTGTATACTATCTACATCTGTAAAGAATGTTTGTTATAGACATTCAATACCAAACAAAAAATAAATGATGCCTTCACTAGGGATAATCCCAGCCCCATAAAAAGTTTTGACTGTCGTAATTAAGAAAGAAGTCAAAGTGATCTCATACAAAGAGAATTCTCTTGTAATTTTATTAGAAAAGAGGATCAGTCATGGTGGAAATGCTCACATTAAGTATTAGTCACATAAAGATAACAAACAAATACTGTTTCAGAAATTCAACTGGTAACTGCATAAATGGTCTTTATTATTTTAAACAGGTAGGAAATTGAGAGACCTAAATGGCTTTTGAGCAAGGGAGTGGTATACTGGAGAAACACTGTAGGAAAAAAAAAAAAGATATGTTTACCATGATGCGCACAATTTTTTTTGAGGAGTATGTTTTTCTCACTTTTTGAGCAAACATCCCTGAAGGCCTTCTATATGCCAAACCTTGTTCTAAGTACTGAGGATACGTGCATAGGAAATAGTTTCCACCCTCAAGGAACTACTAGAGATGCTGAGAGTTTTTTGCTGTTAAGTCACTTACAACTGTGCCATCCCCAATGCTTTCATTTGCTGTCAGGGACACGGCACTAACATCACTCCCATCTCCCATTATTGCTTAGTATCAGCACTCTGTATTTTAGAGATGAATCTTCTTATAAGAGGCATGGATGGTAGGTGATGAGAGTAACCAACACCGTTTTATGCCTGTACTGTTCCAAAGGGACAGAGAAAAGATTAGATCATTATTAGATCATTTGTATAGAGTTTGACAGATGCTAAGATCTTGGGCTCCAAAAATCACTGCAGATGGTCACAGCAGCCATGAAATTAAAAGACGCTTACTCCTAGGAAGGAAAGTTATAACCAACCTAGATAGCATATTAAAAAGCAGAGACATTACTTTGCCCACAAAGGTCCGTCTGATCAAGGCTATGGTTTTTCCAGTGGTCATGTATAGATGTGAGAGTTGGACTGTGAAGAAAGCTGAGCACCGAAAAACTGATGCTTTTGAACTGTGGTGTTGGAGAAGATTCTTGAGAGTCCCTTGGACTGCAAGGAGATCCAACCAGTCCATCCTGAAGGAGATAAGTCCTGGGTGTTCATTGGAAGGACTGATGCTAAAGCTGAAGCTCCAATACTTTGACCACCTGATGAGAAGAGTTGACTCATTGGAAAAGAACCTAATGCTGGGAGGGATTGGGGGCAGGAGGAGAAGGGGACGACAGAGGATGAAATGGCTGGATGGCATCACTGACTCAATGGACATGGGTTTGGGTGGACTCCAGGAGTTTGTGATGGACAGGGAGGCCTGGAGTGCTGCGATTCATGGGGTCGCAAAGAGTCGGACACGACTGAGCAACTGAACTGAAGAGCACTGCAGATGGTGACTGCAGCCATGAAATTAAAAGACACTTGCTCCTTGGAAGAAAAGCTGTGACTAACTTAGACAGCATATTAAAAAGCAGAGACATTACTTTGATGACAAATGTCTGGAGAGTCAAAGTTATGATTTTTCTAGTAGTCATGTATGGATGTGTGAGAGTTGGACTATAAAGAAAGCTGAGCACCAGAGAATTGATGCTTTTGAACTGTGGTGTTGGAGAAGACTCTTGAGAGTCCCTTGGACTGCAAGGAGATCCAGCCAGTCCATCCTAAAGGATATCAGTCCTGAGTGTTCATTGGAAGGACTGATGCTGAAGCCGAAACTCCAATACTTTGGCCACCTGATGTGAAGAACTGACTCATTTGAAAAGACCCTGATGCTGGGAAAGTTTGAAGGCAGGAGGAGAAGGGGATGACAGAGGATGAGATGGTTGGATGGCATTACTGACTCGATGGACATGAGTTTGAGCAAGCTCTGGGAGATGGTGATGGACAGGGAGGCCTGGCGTGCTGCAGTTCATGGTGTTGCAAAGAGTTGGACCCGACTGAGTGACTGAACTGAAAGACGGTAAATTTAGGATGCTATGGAGCACTTAATCCAGTCTGGAGAATTTGGGGAGATTTTTTGCGGGAGGTGATGTCTGAACTTAGTCCAAGATGAGTAGGATTCATTGTAGCAGAGTTGGAAAAGGGCCTCTCAAGTAGAGGAAACAAGATTTCCGAAGACCCATAGGTAAAGATGACCTTAGAACATTGGGGACAGCAAGTCATGCAATAGATCTCACCTAAAACAAAGGAATGAGGAGAAAGTGGGATAAGAGATAAGGCTGGACTGGTAAGCTAGTGCCAGTATGTGATGAACCCTGCTTAAAAAAAAACCTGAAAAACTGTTGAAATAGATTAGAAAGAACTGTATGTCAAATTGAATATTAAGTAGGATAATAACATGATTTGTTGGTACCATTCACTGACATTAGGAAGGGGGCTTCCCAGGTGGCACAGTGGAGAAGAATCTGCCTGCCAATGCAAGAAACCTGTGTTCAGTCTCTGGGTTGAGAAGATTGCCTGGAGGAGGCAATGGCAACTCACTCCAGTATTCTTGCCTGGAAAATTCCATGGACAGAGGAGTCTGGTAGGCTACAACCCTTGGGGTCTCAGAGTCGGACACAACTAAGTGCACATGTACATCGTACCCTGCCATGGGGAAAAACAGATTGATACTCTGGATTACATAGGAGTAGAGCTAGGAAGAAATATGTTCCTTGAATTATCAGATGGAACTATCCAGAAGCAGGTGGATATTCAGTTCTGGAACCTAGCAAGAAATTTGGCTTAGATAAAGATTTGGAGTCATCAGCGTATGCATAGCAACTGAAGCCGTGGAAGCGGCTGAGAGGACCCAGGGAAGATACAGAATGAGAAGATAGTTGTTCATATTTACTTTGTGTATATTTGTCTTCTGGATAAATATTTGATAAACTAATATCTTACTGAGTTTGTTGTTTTATCACTCCTTAATCAGTCCATGGAATTCTTCAGGCCAGAATACTGGAGTGGGTAGCCATTCCCTTCTTCAGAGGAAATTCCCGACCCTGGAATCGAACCCAGGTCTGCCACATTGCGTGTAGATTCTTTACCAACTGAGCCACCAGGGAAGCCCAAGAATACTGGAGTGGGTAGCCTGTCCTTCCTCCAGCGGATCTTCCCAACCCAGGAATTGAACCAGGTTCTCCTGCATCGCAGGCAGACTCTTTACCAGCTGAGCTGCCAGGGAAACCCTCCGTAATCAGTACCTTTCTTATTTAGGCCATCTACCATGAAATCAAAAACTGTGCCTTTTCAACAACTGATAAATCTGAAAGTACAAATACTTCAATAGTATCATGCCATTCAGAGCAGATTCCATTTTCTCATCAGATTCCATTTTCTCATCTGAAACTTCTTTCTAAAATACAGTGTATCATTTTTATAGATAATTTTGTTTTAATTTAAAAAGAACATAATCAGTTCATTATTATTATTATTATTTACAGTATTGATAGTGGGAAGAAAATGTATAGAATTCATTCTTTGAAACATTGAATAATTTCCCCTCATGTAATAGCCTCATGTATGAATAATCAACACTGCAACTATTTGGAGAGGTTACAAAGAGAGGTATAAACATGTTTTGTTTGGTTTAGTTTTCTCTAATGTTTTCGCACAGTCTTGACTTACACATGGACCTGAGTTATTGTGGAGCATCACAGTATACTTGGGGTTTTGCAGGTATTTGTCACTAATGGGCGGCTGTGTGACGTTGTGATCGTAGTGGCAACCACAAATCGCGAGGCTTGCTCTCCTGCCCATGGCATTAGCCTTTTTCTGGTGGAAAATGGAATGAAAGGATTTGTCAAGGGACGAAAGCTAGATAAAATTGGACTAAAAGCCCAGGTAAGTCATAATACAAATTTGTTTTCATAATATAAATCCTTTATAAATATACTATTTATATACAATTGAGTTTACTCAGTTATGCTTTATATATAGAACTACGTATAGCACAATCATACCATTCTTCCTATGCTGGATTCTTAAAATATGCTTTTTCAGGAATGATTGTGGAAATTTATTCCACTGTTTATGCAACTGTTGTCAGCAGTAGAAGTGAATTAGGATATTTTTAAAATCTGCTTTAGAACATTAACTGCATAATAATACTGTCTATCGGAGAAGGTGATGGCACCCCACTCCAGTACTCTTGCCTGGAAAATGCCATGGATGGAGGAGTCTGGTAGGCTGCAGTCCATGGGGTCGCGAAGAGTCGGACACGACTGAGCGACTTCACTTTCACTTTTCACTTTACTTCATTGGAGAAGGAAATGGCAACCCACTCCAGTGTTCTTGCCTGGAGAATCCCAGGGATGGGGGAGCCTGGTGGGCTGCCGTCTCTGCACAGAGTCGGACACGACTGAAGTGACGTAGCAGCAATACTGTCTATTTTTGAAATTGAATTATAACAGGAAATATTTTTTCCTACTCCTTGATAATTACTTAGTAATTTTTTCATTACCAAAAAGAAAAACATGTTTTACTTGATATGCATTAGAAATCCTTAGTGCTCAATATCTGTAGAACAGAACAGTATCAGAACTCGAATGACAGGTAATCGCAGTGGGAAAGCCACTTTTGGAATCAGATAGACCTTGATTTGAATCCCAGGTTTACCACTTACTAATTGTGATCATTAACAACTTCATATTGTCTGCCAATTTGTTTTGTTTTCTGAATGGCAATACTAATCACCTCATCAGGTTCTTGGGAGATTTAAATGAGGTAATTCTGTACTCAATCGTGTGATCCCTTAGGATACTGCAGAATTTTTCTTTGAAGATGTACGGTTGCCAGCAGGTGCCCTACTTGGAGAAGAGAATAAAGGCTTCTATTACCTCATGCAAGAGCTTCCACAGGTCAGAAGTATTAAAAGAATCCACCTTTTGATTAGATGATGCACTGGAGTAGAATAATACAGGACTATATAAATCCATGCATACAAAACTTGTGATGTAGCCAGTCACTTGACTATAACTTGAAGTTGTAAAATATACATATATTTTATATATTATATATATTATTTATTTTATATATATTATATATATATACATACAAAAATCAGATATATGACTGGATGTATGAATAAGTGAACTCAAGGATATCTAACTAAAACTTATAAGTGAGTCAGGAAAATAAGATTTTCAGCCCTATGATTCCTTCTTGGAATGAGTTTAGTGTCTTACCTGCAAGTCAAGAATTTTTAGCTCTTTGTAAGGAAATAACCAAAATATTTGCCAAGTTCTTTTTTTTAAAGTAATACTCGAACAGCTTTGGAATTTCTTTTCTCATAGGTAAGTAAAGAGAAGAGGGAAATGAATTACTTATATATCTGTATAAAGACAGTCATACATAAAGATAAAAGATTTTTTTAAGAGACTTATTATAGATGATCAAAATAGTCTTAAAAAGTCTCAGTGGGAGTCTTTCTTATGAAGAGTTAAATAAATTAATCTTTAGGAGTTTTATAAAGATTATTTATGTGATTTATTGTCATTGAAATCATATGAAAATCACTTGTGTAATTAGAGTAATTATCTAATTTGGGGGTTATAGGAAAGGCTGATAATTTCCGAGATAGCAGTTTCAGCCTGTGAATTCATGTTTGAGGAAACCAGGGACTACGTTAAACAAAGAAAAGCTTTTGGGAAGACAGTTGCAGATTTACAGGTAAGCTTTTCACTGGCATTACATAGTTTCATTTTCCCTGGCAGCTTGGCTGGTAAAGAATCCGCCTGCAATGCAGAAGACCCTGGTTCAATTTCTGGGTCGGGAAGATCTGCTGGAGAAGGGATAGGCTACCCACTCCAGTGTTCTTGGGCTTCCCTGGTGGCTTACCTGGTAAAGAATCCACCTGCAATGTGGCAAACCTGGGTTGCATCCCTGGGTTGGGAAGATCCCCTGGAGAGGGGAAAGGCTACCCACTCCAGTATTTTGGCCTAGAGAATCCCATGGGCTGTATAGTCCATGGGGTCGCAAAGAGTCAGACATGACTGAGTGACTTTCACTTTCACATAGTCTCACTTTGCTCATCTGAAATGGGTCTCAGCTAAACATGAATGTGGAGTAATTTTCACATAGGTGATGTCAACTGAAAAATATGCACAACTTAAAAGTTGAGAATTCTGTTTTACCTGATGGACAAAGCTGCAGATGTGAGCCCCAAAGACAGCCTCTTAGACAGCTCTGAGGGACTGATCCAAACAGGTGAGGGAGGAACCAGATAGGTAAGAGTTTTGCAACAAAAACCAGATAGTTGGAACATCCAAGTTCAGTTCAGTTCAATTGCTCAGTAGTGCCCGACTCTTTGTGGCCCCATGAACCGCAGCACGCCAGACCTCCCTGTCCATCACCAACACCCAGAGTCCACCCAAACCCATGTCCATCGAGTCGGTGATGCCATCCAGCCATCTCATCCTCTGTCGTCCCCTTCTCCTCCTGCCCTCAATCTTTCCCAGCCTCAGGGTCTTACCAAATGAGTCAGCTCTTTGCATCAGGTGGCCAAAGTATTGGAGTTTCAGCTTCAACATCAGTCCTTCCAATGAACACCCAGGACTTATCTCCTTTAGGATGGACTGGTTGGATCTCCTTGCAGTCCAAGGGACTCTCAAGAGTCTTCTCCAACACCACAGTTCAAAAGCATCAATTTTTGGTGCTCAGCTTTCTTTATAGTCCAACTCTCACATCCATACATGACTGCTGGAAAACCATAGGCCTGACTAGACGGACCTTTGTTGGCAAACTAATGTCTCTGCTTTTTAATATGCTGTCTAGGTTGGTCATAACTTTTCTTCCAAGAGGCAAGCGTCTTTTAATTTCATGGCTGCAATCACCATCTGCAGTGATTTGGGAGCCCGAAAAAAATAAAGTCAGCCACTGTTTCCACTGTTTCCCCATCTATTTGCCATGAAGCGATGGGACCAGATGCCATGATCTTAGTTTTCTGAATGTTGAGCTTTAAGCAAACTTTTTCACTCTCCTCTTTCACTTTCATCAAGAGGCTTTTTGGTTCTTCTTCACTTTCTGCCGTAAGGGTGGTGTCATCTGCATGTCTGAGGTTATTGATATTTCTCCCGGCAATCTTGATTCCAGCTTGTGCTTCTTCCAGCCCAGCATTTCTCATGATGTACTCTGCATATACGTTAAATTAGTAGGGTGACAGTATACAGCCTTGATGTACTCTTTTCCCAATTTGGAACTAGTCTGTTCCTTCCTGTCCTGCATACAGATTCCTCAGGAGACAGGTCAGGTGGTCTGGTATTCTCTTTAAGAATTTTCTACAGTTTGTTGTCATCCACACAGTCAAAGGCTTTGGCATGGTCCGTAAAGCAAAAGTAGATGTTTTTCCATCTGGGCTGGAAAAGTAGACCTTTTCCAGCCCTGTGGCCACTGCTGAGTTTTCCAAATTTGCTGGCATTTTGAGTGCAGCACTTTCATAGCATCATCTTTCGCTATTTGAAACAGCTCAGCTAGAATTCCATCACTTCCACTAGTTTTGTTTGTAATGATGCTTCCTAAGGCCCACTTGACTTCACATACCAGGATGTCTGCCTCTAGGTGAGTGATCACACCATTGTGATTATCTGGGTCATGATGATCTTTTTTGTATAGTTCTGCTGTGTATTCTTGCCACCTCTTCTTAATTTGTTCTGCTTCTGTTAGGTCTGTACCATTTCTGTCCTTTATTTTGCCCATCTTTGCAGGAAATGTTCCCTTGCTATTTCTAATCTTCTTAAAGAGATCTCTAGTCTTTCCCATTCTATTGTTTTCCTCTATTTCTTTGCATTGGTCACTGAGGAAGGCTTTCTTATCTCTCCTTGCTATTCTTTGGAACTCTGCATTCAAATGGGTATATCTTTCCTTTTCTCCTTTGCCTTTTGCTTCTCTTCTTTTCACAGCTATTTGTAAGGCCTTCTCTAATATTCTTGAAGAGATCTCTAGTCTTTCCCATTCTATTGATTGCAAAAGCTCTCTTCAGAAGACCCATGTCTTTCTACATCAATAGGGAAATAAGACATGTGAGTGAATAGGGATGGAAGTAGGAAGGTTTGAAATCCTCTCTTCGGAGTGAGAGACGGAACACTACGGCCACTTAGAGTAAGCTTTCTGGCAGTATTGAGGACCCACATGAGGTTAGTGCTCATGCATTTATAGCAGAATCTTCTGCTTTTTTGTGTATTAGCTTTACTGCAAGGGTTTTGCTTCTTCCTGGCTTTTGCCAAGAAGTTTAAGGTATTTTCAGAATAACTCATAATATGGTGGCCATAATCACTAAAATGTCCATCAGATTTTAAACCCTCTAATTTCTTCTTAAGTGAAGAAACAACTTATAAATAATGCAGTCATCAAAAATCCTGCAGTTGGAAGTCTAATTGCAAAGTTCTAAGTGCAGTGTCTTGCCTGAAACGCGTTGTGAAGAGAAAAGGAAAGATGAAATACTTTGGTAAGTTTTCAGCACAGCGTTATATGAAGTTAAATTCGGGTGTGATTTAAATCCTAGTACAACTCCTTAAGTCTTTGTGGTCTAGGCAAGTTGTATTATCTCTCTCAGAAGTACTTTCTTCTTGGTAAGATGTGAGTAATATGAGTAGGTACCTCATAGAGTTGTTATGAAGATAATACCAATAAAGGGCTTAGAATATTTCCTGGCAAAGCAAGCTTTCATTAAAGTTAGCTACTCCAGTTGACCTATGAACGGCACAGGTTTGAATGGCACAGGTCCATTTACACGTGGATGTTTTTCAATAAATACATTGGAAAAATTTCTGAAGATTTTAAGACAACTTAAATAGTGCAGACGAACTGTGTAGCTGAGAAATATGAAAAAAATGAGAAAATGTATATCATGAATGCATAAAATGTGTAGATACTTGTCTATTTTATCATTTACTACCAGAAAGTATATATACATTTATTATAAAAAGTTAAATTTATCAAAATTTATGCACACAGACGCAGGATGCCATTGATTACGCTCGGCTACCATAAAGTAATCACACTGCTGTTTCTTTTTTGTCAATGCACCAGTCATTTTACCTGTAAATTTCTTTTTCACGTAATCTTTTCATTTTGAAAAACATTGATACACACTATTTGTCTCACTGAGCAAATATATATTGATTGCCTTCTGAAGGTTGTATGCTCAAATGTAACTTGATAGACATGACTCTGGAAATACTATAAGGTCCTAGCAACACAAAGAGAGTGATACTACTTGTTATCACTCTGACTTTCCCAGATGTATCCAAAGTGGAATTAGTATCATTTACTATTCAAAGCCAACCACTACCACTTTCACATCAAAATTGTTTATATATGTATATCTGTGGCTGATTCATGTTGAGGTTTGACAGAAAACAACAAAATTCTGTAAAGCGATTATCCTTCAATTAAAAAATAATTTAAAAAATACTCTTGCCTTTAGCCCTATTCTGGGTACTATAAAAAGTGAATCAAATAGGCATATTTTCCATTCCCTTGGAAATCTACACTTGCTGTGTTTATGAATTTCATATTGCTGCTGCTGCTGCTGCTAAGTCACTTCAGTCGTGTCCGACTCTGTGCGACCCCATAGACGGCAGCCCACCAGGCTCCCCTGTCCCTGGGATTCTCTAGGCAAGAACACTGGAGTGGGTTGCCATTTCCTGCTCCGTAATTTCATGTTAAATTACAACAAAAATGACAGTAGTATTACCCAGATTGCCTGTAGACTTCAGAATGTTAAATATTATTTGACATTTAACCATGAAAAATATAGAAAATTGGTATAATATTTTCCAATGGGAGAAAAAGATTCTTCTAAAATATTTACTTATTTAATAACATATACATGCATATGTGTAGATATGTATGTATGTATTTTGATAGCAAAAAGATAATAGTCATTTTCAAAGCAAGTGCCATTTTAGAGGTTAAAGCATTTGCCTCCAATGCAGGAGACCCGGGTTAGATCACTGGGTTGGGAAGATCCCCTGGAGAAGGAAATGGTAACCCACTCCAGTATTCTTGCCTGGAGAATCCCATGGATGGAGGAGCCTGGTAGGCTACAGTCCACGGGGTCGCAAAGAGTCGGACACGACTGAGTGATTTCCCTTTCTTTCTTTCAAAGGTAGTTTACTAAAACTTCACTAGGTGGCGGTACGATTCTGCTTCTACAGGTATCTACAGCTCTGGTAAGAGCAGTATTGTTTTCCAAGTAGATGTGTGGTTCTGAGATTTCTGAGATGTTTCTTCTGATCTTCTTGTTTTATATAAATAAGTACCTTTGAATAATATTTTCATACTCAATCTAGATATGTATTCAGAGAAGAATGAATAATATATGCATGCTGAGTTGCTTCAGTTGTGTCTGTTTGTAACTCCATGGACTGTAGCCCACCAGGCTCCTCTGTCCATGGGATTCTCCAGGCAAGAATACAGGAGTGGGTTGCCATGCCCTTCTCTAGGGAGTTGTCCCTGCCCAGGGATCAAAGCCGTGTCTCTTATGTCTTCTGCATTGGCAGGCGGGTTCTTTACCATTATGGTTCCAATATTAAATTGAAATAGTAGACCTTTAAATATTGTATTATATGTGGCCAAATGTCATTTTTATGACCATATAATAATTCAGTTTCCTGATACCTGTTATCCTAGAATTTTGAACATTTTGGGCCTTTCTGACCACTTGGGCACATTTGACAAGATTTATTTTCTTTTTAGACTGGAGATCTACCATACTTAAGTTGCAGTAGTTCCAGGATTTTCATTTTATCTCATCCATACTCTCCAAAGTTGCTGTCCAGTCTTATGATTTTCCATGGAATGGACAATACAATAGTAAAATTCAGATATTAAATAATGATAATGTGTGTCATTGATTGATGTTCTCTGTATGCCAGGCACTGTGCTAAATGATTGTCTCTCCTTTTTTCATAGCAACTGCATATAATAAATGTTATATTTATCCTTATTTTACAGAAAAGGATATTGGAGCATGGAGCAATTTAGTTATATGCTCAAGATTTCATAAGTATTCTAGCTCTGAACCTACACTCTAGGTTTAGGTTCCAGAGCTAGTTTTACTGCCTCTAGCGAAACCCATTCACTAGTTTTATTACCCAGAAAGCCAAAGTAGATAGACTCTTTTTCTTTTCCCACCTCTTTCACCCATGGACAGTGAAGTGAAAATTCAGTGTTCTTTGCTGCTGCTAAGTCACTTCAGTCGTGTCCGACTCTGTGCGACCCCATAGATGGCAGCCCACCAGGCTCTCCCGTCCCTGGGATTCTCCAGGCAAGAACACTGGAGTGAATTGCCATTTCCTTCTCCAATGCATGAAAGTGAAAAGTGAAAGTGAAGTCGCTCTGTCGTGTCCGACTCTTCGCGACCCCATGGACTGCAGCCTACCAGGCTCCTCCATCCATGGGATTTTCCAGGCAAGAGTACTGGAGTGGGGTGCCATGGCCTTCTCCCGTTCTTTTCTAACACAAGCTTTAGTTATTTCCTGTGTGGTATATGCTCTTCTAAGAGGACAAAGTATTAGAGAAAAAAAATAGGAGAGGTAAAAAATAACACTTCTTCCTTACATTTCTCCAAAAAGGGACTATTTAGTTCTTTGACCTTGAGTGTGGATTGTGTGCATGCGTGCCAAGTCACTTAAGTCGTGTCTGACTCTTGGCGACCCCATGGACTGTAGCCTGCCAGTTTCCTCTGTCCATGGGATACTCCAGGCAAGAGTACTGGAGTGGGTTGCCATGCCTTCCTCCCGGGGATCTTCCCGACCCAGGAATCAAACTTACGTCTCTTAAGTCTCCTGCACTAGCAGAAGGGTTCTTTACCACTGGTGTTACCTGGGAAGCCCAAGTGTAGGGTTAATTAACTGTGAAATCAGGTAGTAAACCTAAATTGTTATAGTTTATCCTTGAGTCACGCTGTTTAAATGAAATGCTGGGCTCAGTAACTTCTCCAGGGTGTGTTCCAATTCGATAATTCTGTGTTTTTAAGAATTGTATTATTCAGAACTCAGAAAGAGATGCTATCTGATCCACTTTGCAACTTTAGGGGAAAATGCTAGCTGCAGTAGTATCTATGAGTGACTAGTAATGAGTATTAAAAAGTACTGCTGTGAGCATGCCGATCATTCACCAAAGGCACCTTGCTAATAACACGTGGTACAATTATTAGCTACCATAATTTCTGAAAGCATGATGCATTGTCTGCAGTGAAGAGCAAAGACCAAGTCTGTTTGGTAACACTCAGCTCAATGCCAAGAATATGTAAATATTTACTCTTTATCGCCGAAGAGTAAATGTGCTGTCGCAGGCATTAATTCCTTCAAACCTGTGGACCTGAATGCACTGAAGCAAGGATTTTCTAAATGAGCCCATCCTGCTCTGAAATTTAACTTTAGCTTCTAGAAGCTCTTAGCATTTCCATCGAAGCAGCTCTCTTACGAGATAATTGGGCTTAGTGATCTTGATTCTGTTGTAAATAGTGCATAAATTCCTAAATCTGGGCTTCCCTGGTGGCTCAGTGGTAAAGAATCCGCCTGCCAGTGCAGAAGACACGGGTTCAATCCCTGATCCAGGAAGATCCCACATGCCTCGAAGCATCTAAGCCCTTGCACCACAGCTACTGAGCTAGTGCCCTAGAACCTGCAAGCTGCGACTATTGAGTCCATGTGCCCCAACTAAGAAGCCTCCTTGCCAATAGCCCGTGCTCTGCAACAGTGAAGCCACTGCAACAAGAAGCTTGTGCACTACAACTAGAGAAAAGCCCAAGCAGCAACAAAGACCAGCACAGCCAAAAATAAATACATAAATAAACAACCAGCTTTTAAAAATTCTTAAATGTGCCATCACATGCTGTGGAGGGGGTGTGCAAAAGTATATTGAGACTTGTCAGCTTCTTCCTTATTTTCCAAATGAAGTGTCATAGGTAGTGTCGTTGATCTACACCAAGACTAAGCTAAAAATTCCATTTCAGGGGTTTTCATGGAATATACTCATCTGTTTTCAATGTGTAGAAGGGTATTGCTCCACTATTTTGTTTCCTATTCCCCTTTTAGATTTTTCTGTGAGTAAATTCGGATGTGTGGGGTGGGAGTGGGAAACTTTGTGCTGACTAAAAGGTAGACATTTGGCTTTGTTAAATATAAATGAATAGGAAGGGAGATTGAAAAAGTAAGGGAAAGTCTGAGAAAGGAAGAAAGTTTTGGTGTAACCTGTCACTTTTTGAATTAGAGGCCAACAAAAGTCCATGTAGTCAAAGCTATGGTTTTTCCATTAATTATGTACGGAAACCATCACCAACTCGATGGACATGAGTTTGAGCAAACTCCAGGAGTAGTAAAGGACAGGGAAGCCTGGCGTGCTGCAGTCCATGGGGTCTCAAAGAGTCGGATACAACTGAGTGACTGAACAACAAGTATAAATGTATTTTTTAAATATACAGTTTTTAAACTTTATTTATTTATTTGTTAAAATTTTTTGGCTGTGCTGTGTCTGTGTTTCTGCATGGGCTTTTCTCTAGTTGTGGTAAGCAGGGGCTGGGACACATGGGCTTAGTTGTCCCAAGGCATGTGGGATCTCTCTGGGTCAGGGACCGAACCCATGTCTCCTGCGTTGGCAGGTGGATTCTTTACCACTTAGCCACCAGAGAAGCCCTTAATGTCTAATAATATTTTTGATATTGTCCTTCTAGCTTGTTTCTTTATTCCAATACAGAGAAGCAGGAAATGTGCATACTTAATTTAATTAGTAGTTCTTCATGGATTTAGATTCTGGAGGAGAACAGATATTTTCAACAGCTGTACCTAAAGGACTGTACCACACAATGGTACTCACCCTTAGTCATGCTGTTCTTCCAAAAGTTCCCTAAATAGTCTAAATTTTTTAACGTAAAATATGAGATGTTATTTTGTATTTATCGACCTTTGCATCTTGTCTTTTGGTACAAGTTTTCTTAGCAATGAAATATAACATTAGCTGTGTAGTTAACGTGCATCTTTTTTGAAGGGAAAACAACCCCAGTAATTCCACGTCTGTTTTGCTCTAAAGATCTTTTATCATATAATTTTTGATATGCTGTGACTCAAAATATGCTCTTCTCCTTCACTCATCTTTTCCTTTCATTTCCTTTAAACTCAAGACGGTGCAGCATAAGCTGGCAGAATTAAAAACATCCATATGTGTAGCCAGAGCCTTTGTGGACAGCTGTCTCCAGCTGCACAGAGCGAAACGTCTGGACCATGCCACTGCTGCCATGGCGAAATACTGGTATGCATGCTACGGTAATGAAAATGTGGTGTTTGCACAGGCTGTCATGGAATTCTTCCAAAGTGAAACTCAGCCTTGAAGGTCTTAAAGGAAGAATGCTGAGTAAATGAAAACTAGCAGTAAGGACCAGTTTTTAAAAAAATGCTGAACGTTCCCATTAAACCTATTTATAATGTGCTAAAACTTTACCCAAGTTACTTTTTAACTTTTAGTTTACCCTTGAAAAGTAAATATTAAATATGATGACTAATTCGTTATTTCAAGTAGTAGTTCAATCTCAAATTAGCTGAAGAGTGGCGGTAGAGTAAGATAACAAAAGAACAGTAATAGCTGCAATTCTGTCACTACATAACTGCAATTAAATTTAATTATTTCTGGGCCAACATTTTGATATCTGTGAAATGAGTAGATTGCACAAGATTTTTCTGTCTAAGAGGTTTTCTAGACCTCAGAAAAAATTTCTGAAGTTTTGACTGGCCAATCAAAAGTTGTACATGCTCTATGAAGCAAAAGAAAAAAAAAATGTTCTGTAAGACAACTTTCAGGGACTTCCTTGGCCATCCAGTGGCTAAGACTCTGGGTTTCCACTGCAGGGGTCTCAGGTTTGATCCCTGGTTGGGGAAGTAAGATCCTGCATACCTCATGGTATGGCCAAAACCACAAACCAAAACAAACAAAAAAATTTTTTGTTTTCATTAAACATGATTAGCAATGTTATCAAAGATGAGTTAATTGAAAAAAGACCCCCCCCCAGGCCTTTTGTGTATTTTAAGATGCAAGAACATAGTTTAAATCAGATTCTGAAAGTGGGTTTTGTTTCCTCTTTTAAAAACAAAACATTCTCACATCTCATTAGCCCAAAAATAACCTGGAAAAAATTCCTGTTGTTATTCATTAACTTGTGTTCACTTCAGTGAGAAGTAGAATGAGGAAATATGCAGAATAGTGGTTTATGTAATGACTCCAAAATAATAAACTTGCCAGGTTGAAAAGTCATGTGGAATTACTAGGAATTAGCATTTTGGCAGAGGATACTTTACATTTACATTTATAGCAAGTTTTTTAACTAGGGGAAATAGTGTAAAATTTTTAGATATTTTTGGAAAAATACATTTAGATAGCTGGTGGCCTTATTGTTCTTTGAAAACACCAGGTTTATAGACATACTGGTATTTCATATTGGAGAAGAGGAAGCAACTACTTATAATCCAGCAAATATTTCACTAAAATACTTGTCAAAGACAAAAATGTGTAGAATTCCAAATATCACTGCCCCCTGAATCTTGTCTGTTAATCATTATATCGTTACTGTATTTCTCAGGAACATCTTGACCTGTCCTATGGCTTGAGTTAAAAATTATTTTTTATAGGAAAATGGGTCTATGCTTACCTTTGTTTTATATTTCCCACTGTTGAAAGTAAGTTGAAAAGATTTTGAACTAACCAGTTATTTTACGGATTTTAACAGTAGTGAAAATTGTGATTAGATCAGAAAAGAATATATTTTTCAAGCACCTCATATTAATATACATATACTTCAGAAATAATAATTCCCCAATAATCTTTAATAAGTGTCCTAGATGATAGTATGTGCTTTAATAGAGGTCTATCCTCTTAGGTTTTCACTTTTACTTTCAGTTTATTTCTGAAAACCCTAAACCATGTTTTTACAGTTAAAAATTCAGAATTGCAACCTTTGCATAGGAAGTGATATATTTGAAGAAAACAAACACATATTACACAAGGCAAAAGAAAATAGGTGACTATATAATTTTTCTGCTAACATATCACACAGAGAATCTGAATAAATTAGACCAGAGTCAAGTTTTTACTATATTCTTTTTAGGCTTAAAGTAGCCAACACCTAACAAATAGTCTAAATTTTCTACATTTTGTCTCTAGACTTAACGGAAACCCAGCCAGAAATATAGTTGATGAAGAAAGTATTCATTATGTGAAAATACTCTTGAGATCTATTTTACATATAATTTATATCAATCTTCTCTGGTTGACTGATATGCCTATTTTTAATTGTTTGATAAATGTATGCATTTAAACAGCCATTTGTTTTCTGGTTGTAAAGCATCTCATGAAAATTCATTTTAAATATTCCTTTTCTGCTTTTTATTTTGGACATCTAGGACATCTGATTTGCAAAACAGAGTAGCTTATGACTGTTTGCAGCTGCATGGAGGTTGGGGATACATGTGGGAGTATCCCATTGCAAAGTAAGTAGGCCTGTTGTGTTATGCTTTTCTGGGTGGTGTGAAGAAAAAGGAAAACTCCTTTACCTGTCTTTTTTACACTGAGTATAGAGGGAAAGGAGGTGCAAAATCTTTGCATTTTTCAACTGCCTATGGAGTGTGTTCAGGTAGATAGAAACAACTTCATGTTATCAGCTTACCACTAGGATTTAATCATTTTTTTAAAAAGTGAACATATACTTTAGCATACAAGATATTAAATTTAAATAAATATATAATATACTAAAGCTTTATTTGAATCATTATTCAGAAAGATTAGTATCATTTTTATAGTCTAATAGTATTTTACTATAATTGTTTATGTTTATTCAGTTTTTTTTCTAGTTTTTTACTGTGACAAACAATGCTTCAATAAACACTTTCATACGTTTATCTTAGATACATGTGTTTTTTATTATAACAGGACAAAGTCCCAAAAGTAGTACTGCTAGTTCAAAAGTATGCATATTTTACATTTTAATGCATTTCCAGATCATTTCCTCCAGTTTGAAGCAACTCGTACTCACATGAACAAAGACTGAAGATGACTTATCCTCTTAAGTTATGTGCTTGGTTGTTTAAGTTGTGTTCGACTCTTTGCGACCCCATGGACTATATAGCCTGCCAGGCTCTTCTGTCGATGGGATTCTCTAGGCAAGAATACTGGAGTGGGTAGCCATTCCCTTCTCCAGGGGATCTTTCTGACCCAAGGGATTGAATTCAGGTCTCCTGCATTTCAGGCTTATTCTTCACTGTCTGAGTTACCGGGGAAGCCCTTAATTTGCACGGACTATTACTTATTTTGTTTTATTTTATTTTACTGTTGTTAAGGGCACTTAACATGAGATCCACCCTCCTCACGGAATTTTACATGTACCGTACAGTCTTGTTAACTCTAGGCACATGCTATGCAGCAGATCTCTGGAACTTATTCATCTTGCTTGACTGAAACTTTATGCTCATTGGTTAGTAACCTCCCATTTCTCCCTCTCCTTAGCGCCTGGCAGCCACCATTCCTTTTTGAGTCTATGAATCTGACTACCTTAGATACCTCATATAGGTGGGATCATGTTGTATTTGTCTTTCTGTGACTGGCTTATTTCACTTAGCAGAATGTCCTCAAGGTTCATCCAGGTGGTGACATATTGCAGAATTTCCTTCTGCTGACAACTGAATAGTATTCCATTGTATGTTATACCACAGTTTCTTTATCCATTCATCTGTCCATGGACGTACAGGTTGATTCCACATCTTGGCTATTGTGAGTAATACTGCATTGAACAAGTGAGTGCCAGCATCACTTGGAGGTCTTGATTTCAATTCTTTTGTATAAATATCTAGAAGTGGGATTTCTGGGTCATAAGGTAGTTTTATTTAAATTTTTGAAGAACTTCTGTACTGTTTCATAGCAGCTGCTGTCACCATTTTGCATTCTAACAGCTGCTGCTGCTGCTGCTAGGTCGCTTCAGTCGTGTCCGACTCTGTGCGACCGCATAGACGGCAGCCCACCAGGCTCCCTCGTCCCTGGGATTGTCCAGGCAAGAACACTGGAGTGGGTTGCCATTTCCTTCTCCAGTGCATGAAAGTGAAAAGTGAAAGTGAAGTCGCTCAGTCGTGTCCGACTCTTAGCGACCCCATGGACTGCAGCCCACCAGGCTCCTCTGTCCATGGGATTTTCTAGGCAAGAGTACTGGAGTGGGGTGCCATGGCCTTCTCCGCTCTCTGACAGCAGTATGCCAGTATTGCAATTTCTTCATCACCTCAACAACATTTGTCTTTTGGCCTTTTAGCTCATAGACAGATGTGAGATGATATTTCATTGTGGTTGATTTACATTTTCCCTGGTGATTAGTGGTACAGCATTTTTTCATATACCTTTTGGTCATTTGTATGTCTTTGAAAATACCATTTTTTAAAAAATAAAAAAAAATACATTACAGAAAAATTAATCTACATGTGAAGTCAATAAAAAATCTTAAATTTTTTTTATTGTTTATTTAGCTCTAAAAACAAATCAAAAAGTGGTTTTTTTTTCTAAGTAGAATTTGTATTTCCTTCAAATTAAAATAACTACAGCCTTTATATTGTATTACACGTGAATATTCTTGTTACCATTTTGAAGCAGTTCCAGTTTGTCAATAGGCAGCATCCTCTTCTGTGTTTTCTTCCTCCATCTCCATAGGTTCTTCTTACCCTCTTCCTGTAGTCTTTGCCTTAATAATCCCTCCATGGCATTTCTCCTTCTCATTATAGAAAATATATTTTTCCTCTTATTTGGCAATATTTTCAGCTTATATAATTTTCCCAAGGAAGTTTTTGCTATATAGAGAGAAGTCCAATTTAGTTTTGAATCTGAGAATGAGAATGCTGTGAGCTTCTAAAAACTTCTTATAACATTAATCTAAATACAGAATATCTAAAAGGGAAACAGTATTAAACTAGTATCCAAACTTAGTTTCAAATTTATCATTTTGGCAAGCATAACTGAAGACATTTTATTTGCTTATAGTCCTTAATAAGGAAAATAAACATTGTATTCAAGTTATATTAAGAACAGAAGCTCCAGCATAGATGTAATTTACTACCCAGTAACCACTGGGTAGCTCAGAAAGCTTTAATCACAGAGTATATATAATTTATAACTTTCTATAAAAACTCAACAAGTAGAGTATGTTCCTTCCTTTAGAATGTAGGCATGTTATTTCCTTTTCTGTATCAATCCTTGGACTTGGGTTTTGGTATATCCTTTCAGAACTGCTTCAAACAGGCCTTAAACAAAAGCAGATTTCTATTTTTTTTAATCTTTGAATAGTCATGAAGTTGGAAGTAAACTGAGTTATGCTAGCACAAATTAAAGCATTGCTGGGATTTCTCCTGTGTGTTTTTATGTTTTAGTCACAATATTAACTCATCTTATTTATAATATCCACAGTGCTTAAGAAAGTAAAATAATAATGGGTGTTTGTATTTTTCCGCTAACTGTGCAGTTATAACTGCTTCTGGGAATGCAGACAATGTCATGGCTCAGTGATTGTCTAGTTTAGTTCTGTTCCTAAGAAAGGCATTTAGGTGAAGAAGAGTCAGCCATCTGCATGGTCCAGGATTAGAGTATAGCATACGTCTTGGTCTGCTTTCTCAGAGGCTATTCCATCAGATCAGGAGCAAGCAAAAATGGTATTTGAAATTTCTGGTTTCAATTTGAGAGACATACTTCCTTTCAGGAGTAACAATCCCCTTCTTGGCCAGGTTCTTAGTTTGAAGACTGTATGAACTTTTAAACCAGACTGTTTTTTTTCTCTCCAAAGACAAAGGGAAAGAACTTTTCATAAGATGATGAGAGAGTAGTGGATAATATAAAAAAAGCTAATTAGATACTTTAGGCAGTATGTGGATGAAGTATACAGATTTTGATATGATAGAAAAAAAATCATTCTAGTGGTGTTTTTTATACCTTAAGGTTAAACTGTATTATTTGTGTGTTTGTAAACTCTGGGAGTTAGTGATGGACAGGGAGGCCTGGCATGCTGTGGTCTATGGGGTTGCGAAGAGTCAGACGTGACTGAGCCACTGAACTGAACTTATGCCCGTGCATGTTGCTGAGCCTTGGTTTCACAGATCAAGGAGATGCTTTTTTGTTTTATTTATTTTTTTCCTGTTTGTATAAAAATAAGTGGTTTTAAGTGTGAGTTTTCCTTTAGTCTTACTCATTCGGCTTGGGGCTATGAGAACAGATGCTTAAGTTTCAAGACCAGTTTGCTGGGAAGAACAGGGTGAGATAAAGAGCTTCATCCCTGTGTGGTTAAACATTCCTTCTGCTGCCTTCTGTATTTTAGTTGATGACTGAATTTAATTAATAACTTATAAAAGTCCTACTCGTCTCTGTCAATTACCTACTCCATTGGAACTTCTTTAATGTGAAAAAAATGTGCCCAACTCGGTCCAAAAAGATCCAAAAGCATTGAAATTGCTGAAGTAGGCTGAAATGCCAGATAGGTTCTCTAAATGAAAGTTCTGGATTTTGTGGGCAACAATGGAATTTTTCCAAAAGAAAAAATATATTTTGAAAACACAAATGTCTCTAGATTTCAAGTTTCATCAGAAAGTAGGTATTGAGACTCGAAAATTCCTTTGTAATACAGTAAATCAAATCAATAAATACTGAGTGCTCAAGTGAGGTACCATTGCAAGGTACCATGATGAACGTGAACAAGGAAAAGTTCAGAATTGATCATGTTCCTAGAGAGCCAGCACATTTAATTTGTCTCAAATTAAATAAAAAAAAAAAAAACAGTTTAAGGCTTAGAAATAAATGCCTTTGAATTTGCCTACTAGAAAACTGCAAAGCTCAATAAATAATCTTACATTTCTGGACCAATGAAAAATATTGATATAATTAAAAAGATATTGCCAAAGTGGCAAGATACCTACCTTTTCATTCCAGGTTGCCAATGATCTATTATGTGACCATTAAATAGCAACCATTAATTAGTATATGTATTAACTTTTCAGCACCTCAGTTCCTTTACCTGCAAAATTAATAATATTTACCCTCCCTAATTCCAGAGCTGAGAGGGTAAAATGAGATAAGATAAAAACAACTATATAGTGTTATGTTTGCTGTCATCACTACCAAAAGTAAACTCTTTTTTTATAGCAGTGTGCTCAGTCACTTGGTATTTTAAACTCCTACATTACTGGGGTGATTATTAATCATTTCCAAAAGTAAGTTACTTGTTAACTTTGTGAAGTAATAATTTTCTGAAGCATCAATTTATACTGCTGATGGCAGCAGTATTGGTGGGAATCTAAAGGATGTTAGAAAATATGTACTTTTCTCTTTTTTTTAAATAAAACCAGTACATTTCAACTTTTTGGGGGAAACATTAAAGGTAACAAACTATTAAGACATTGCATTCATTTCTAAATTTAAAATAGCACTTTTTTTAGGATTATATGTGCTGAATTTTACAAAATTAAAAGAAACATACTTAGAAATGTTATTTTGAATTTGTACTCTCTTCAAGCAAACTAAAATAAATCTATGCAAATGATCACTATCTGAATAGAATTTTATAATCATACCAATCTTGGATGAATGCCATACTGAAAAAAAGTAATTTATGAAGAACTTTTATTGTTTGAATTTCATTAAATGAACACTTGTAAAGTAATTAATAGTTACCTGGTGAGACAAAATTTATAATTTCTAATATCCTTTGTTTATTCCTTTAATCATCTTCTTATTTATCCAGAGCTTTTGTGGATGCCCGTGTCCAGGCAATCTATGGTGGTACCAATGAAATAATGAAGGAGCTGATTGCAAGAGAGATCATCCATGACCAGTAGACATCTGCCCACATCCCGGAATCCTATTACAGCTAATCTGGTTTTAAATCTACTCGAGATAAAATACAACCCAGAAAGGGAGGGAACACTAAACAAGTTTTTATCTGTTCTCCATATAGAGGAAGATATCAAATGCAAATATAAGATTAACACCGTGGGGGGAGAAATCTTTGAATCCAAAGATCATAAAGTTTTCCAATATAAGGTTTAAACTGTTAATTTTTTGCATAGCTAAATGGCAAAGATTCTCTGATTCTAGAAGCCTTAATGTTTCATTTATCTCTAAAATTCTAAAAGAGTATAAATGCTTCAGTCTTTAAAATTGAGGCAGAAGTAATTTTTTATTATACTATCAAATTTTTTACGGCACATTGATTTTGAAAAAGAAGAATAAATATAATTGACAATGCAAAATAAGTTTAGATATCTTTTATTCCAAGTTCCCCAGAACAGTGTTTCTACCACCCTACCCCTAAACCTGTTTTTAAGTAATGAGACACTTTCTTCAGTCCAAAGCTTATGCCAAGTCCTTGTGAAATCTTGATGTGTGAAGCGCTGCTTAGGTTGAAGCAGGAAGCCTCCTACCTTAGGGCCTTAAAACCACTAGGACTCAGCTAAGCAAATCCCCACAAGAGAATTCCACTTGTTCCTTAAACCACTGACACCTGGGCTTTCAACAGATTTCCATCCCAGTTTAATTGCTAGGAGAGCACACCATTATCCTTAATAGTTTTAAGATATTAGTATATTTTATAGGTACCAAAACAATGACTTTTATTTGGGAGCAGTATAATTTTTTAATTAATTTAACAGATTTATACTTTGTGTTGTCATCTATAAGCCAGGCTGTTAAATTGATGAAAAATATGATTTCAAAAATTGGCAAGATCCATAAATTAATAAACAAGTTGTCATACAGTAAGAAGTAAATAAACAATAATTTCAAATCATGATAAAGGTAATAAAGGAAATGAAGTATTTTAAATAGGAAAATGAGGAAATGACATTTAATTTAATTATTACCAAAAAATAGGCCATTAATTTGTAAACTGCCAGCATCATTTTAGTACTTCTTTTCCTTTGCATGTATTGGTGAGACAAAGAATAAAGTAGTTTTTAAGTGGAAATAAATGGATGTATTCTCGTTCAACCTAGAAAATCTTGATATTTTATTTGGTGTTGTGGGTATTAAACATTGTTTTATGATGCGGTCGTTACAACTGGGTAGAGCAGAGAGAAGAGAGAATATTTTTATACCATTCTGTCCTAGTGTCTTACATAACTTTGATTTGCTCTTGGGTAGAACTTTGTATGATTGACAACTTGAGTTCTTGCTCAGTAAATCTTCTACAAAATGGGTGAATATAAATTCTTATTAGGTATTACTGTATTTGTTGCTTTCACCTCACACCAACTGCCAGGGAACAATAGAGACTTAGATCCAACACCCCACCCCAGCCCCAGCTCCTTTCCCAATCTTAAAGGAAACTAGATTTTAGGAATTACACATCTGTAGGATAACAGTAAAGTAACCTAACAGGAAATGCTTACTATGTAGAGCTGGACAAACCTAGATTTGAATGATGACTCTTACCATTTAGCAGCTATTGGACCTTGGGCAAATTCTGAGTCAGGATTCTTTCAGTTGCAAATGATAAGGAAATCCAATTCAGACTATCCTAAGCAAAAACTTGAGTGTGCTGGCTAAAATGAATTGTAGAGTAGTTCATAAAATCTAAAGAACTGTAGGGAGAAGCACTCCCACTCCAGTACTCTTGTCTGGAAAATCGCATGGATGGTAGGCTGCGGTCCACAGGGTCACTAAGAGTCGGACACGATTGAGCGACTTCACTTTCACTTTTCACTTTCATGCATTGGAGAAGGAAATGGCAACCCACTCCAGTGTTCTTGCCTGGAGAATCCCAGGGATGGGGGAGCCCGATGGGCTGCCGTCTATGGGGTCGCACAGAGTTGGACACTACTGAAGTGACTTAGCAGCAGAAGCAGAAGCAAAGAACTGTAGGCACTTAAGAGCCTGATTCTGGGATTTAGAACTGCCAGCACTTAGACTGTATCCGTTTATCTCTACTTTTCTTTACAAGTTGGCTCAATGGACACTGCAGAGAAATTTCAATACAGGGCCTGTAAAAATAACCTGGGGCTGCCCCTAGCCTACATCGTTCAGCACAATGTCGTCGTAAAGTGAGATTGACACTCATCAGGAACACAGACTGGGAGAAGCCATTCCTTAAGCAGGGAGTCAGTTCAGTTCAGTTCAAAAGGTCCCATGTATGCATTGCTGCATCCCGGGAGTAGGTTCTTGTAATTTGTATTTATCAGAAGGTAAAATGATTGTTAAGGTAGGATATTTCCTAGAATGATCCCTGAAAATCTGTTTTTCTATTTCTTCTAAGCTAGTTGTTTATCTGGCAAATTCAGTCTTCTTTTACACTCCCTCCGAAGAAGCAAATGTTGTATCATGAACTTAAAGCATAAAGCAAAACAGGGGGCTCAGAGTGTGTTCCTTAGCTTTTTATTTAGTTTTCATTTCTTCAATAGCTAATCTTCATATTTTGCTTGTGTGGCTTTGATTGTTGTCCCCCAGGGAAGGAATTTAGCATCTGTATCTCATGCAGTGCTAAGTGCTCAAGAAATGATAAATAATAATAATGCTCAAAAGAACAGACTGGACCGACACAGCAGGAAAGCCACACTGTGTAAATAATGAGAATGAAAAGGCCTGAGTAATTTTGGGGTTTGGCTCAGATTTTTAAAATCATAATTATTGCCCTAAAATTATTTTTGCCCTTTGTTTCTTTGATAGTGTCATTGAAAATGACAGTAAATAAAAGAAGCTGTTTTGATTTGCTATTTTAAAAATCTAACAGCAAATCTTTACTAATCTAGTAATTTTAGTAGTTTATTGCTCACGGTATAAGATTTCTAGGAGGCTGCTTTTTTCATATGTCAGTATTATTTTTGGCACACACAGCATTTATTTATTTGAAGTCATTGGAAAGATTTGACATTGAGGTGGAAGTCAACTGTAGGCCGATCTGTCTTCTGCTTTATAATAAATGTTGAAAAGGAGTTCTTTCAAATATCCTGTTTTGAAATCTCATTATCATGACAGATTTTAAGAAAAATTACATAAAGATTCAAGCATACTCAAAAATAGTGAAAGTAATATAATGAGCCTCTAGCTTCAACAATTGCCAATGTATCGCCCCTAATTTTTTTCAATAATTTTGAAGTAAATCCCAGACGTAATCCTATTTCACACACATATATACTTCAGAATGTGTGTCTAATGGATTAAGTTTTTTTTATATAACCACAAGGCCATGATCATAATTTAAAAACTTTAAAATATAGTTATAGATTAACAGTAAATTTTTCTTAGTTGTATCAAGAATGCCCTTTGTACCTGGTTTGTTCAAATCAGGATCCAAGCAAGGTTCACAGATTGCATTTTTGGTTTTGTCTTCTACATCTCTCACTTTCTTTCTCTTTTATGTTTTGGGGTGGGGGGGCTGTGATTTGCTGTGCAACATGTGGGATCCTGTTTCCCTGACCAGGAATTGACCCTGTGCCCCCTGCAGTGGAAGTTTAGAGTCTTCACCACTGGCCTGCCAGGCAAGTCCCAAATACTAGGCACTAGTCTTTTTCTTTTTTTTTTAACTTTTAAAATTGTATTTATTTTTGGCCACACACAAGTGCCTTGTAGGATTTCCATTCCCTGACCAGGGACTGAAATTGGGCCACGGCAGTGAAAGCCTGGAATCCTAACCATTAGACCACCAGGGAACTCCCTCTTTTATAACAGTCTTCTCTCTTTTTCGTCCTCCCTTTTTACATTTTATTTTTTAATTAATAGACAGCAAATTTGCTTGTTTTGGTATACATACATATGATAAACTGTCTTTTTTTTTGGTACTCTAAGTTTTAGCATATATATAGATTTGTGCAACCACCACCATAATCAGGATACAGAACAGTTCTATTATACCAAAAAAACTACCTCTTTCCCATTATAGTCACGTCATTTCTGCACTTTTAACCCCTGGCATCATGCATGCATGTTCAGTCGCTCAGTCTTGTCGCACTCTTTGCAAACCTCAGACTGTGGCCTGCCAGGCTCCTCTGTCCTCTTGCCATTCTGGAAAAAATACTGGAGTGGGTTGCCATTTCCTCCTCCAGGGGATCTTCCTGACCCAGGAATTGAACCCACGTCTCCTGTGTCTCCTGCATTGGCAGGCAGATTTTTTACCACTGAGCCACAGGAAAGCCCTATAACCCCTGACAACCCCTGATACAAACAGCTTTCTCTTAGCAAAATGCATTTATGTTTCATTCATGTTGTGGGAATTAATAGCTCATTCCTTTTTCAGTGCTATATAGTAGTTCACTGTATGGATATACCACAGCTTATTTATCCATTCATTTTGATTGCTGAGGAATTTTGGGTTCACAGAGGTAAATGTATGTTTAATTTTACAAGAAATTGTAGTTATTTTCCCAGGATTCTTGTGCCACTTTGCCTTCCCACCAGCAATATAGTTCCAACTGTTTTGCATCTTCTCTAGCACTTGGTTTTTTTATTTTAGACATTCTAATACTATGTAGTGATATCTCACTGTGGTTTTAATTTGCATTTCCCTCATGTCTAATGATACTGAACAACTTTTCATGTGATTATTTGCCTTCCATGTATCTTCTTTGGTGAATTGTTCAGATCTTTTATCCATTTTTATTTGGGTTGTTTGTTAATGTCAAGCTTCGAGAGTTCTTTATATGTTCTAATAGAGTACATCCTGAGAAACTCTGGGCTGGAGGAAGCACAAGCTAAAATCAAGATTGCCGGGAGAAATATCGATAATCTCAGATATGCAGATGCTGCTGCTGCTGCTGCTAAGTCGCTTCAGTCGTGTCCGACTCTGTGCGACCCCATAGATGGAAGCCCACCAGGCTCCCCTGTCCCTGGGATTCTCCAGGCAAGAACACTGGAGTGAATTGCCATTTCCTTCTCCAAGCCATGAAAATGAAAAGTGAAAGTGAAGTCGCTCAGTCGTGTCCGACTCTTAGCGACCCCATGGACTGCAGCCTACCAGGCTCCTCCATCCATGGGATTTTCCAGGCAAGAGTACTGCAGTGGGGTGCCATTGCCTTCTCCGGATATGCAGATAACACCACCCTTATGGCAGAAAGTGAAGAAGAACTAAAGAGCCTCTTGATGAAAGTGAAAGAGGAGAGTGAAAACGTTGGCTTAAAGCTCAACATTCAGAAAACTAAGATCATGGCATCTGGTCCCATCACTTCATGGCAAATAGATGGGCAGAAACAGTGGAAACAGTGACTGACTGCTTTTCTGGGCTCCAAAATCACTGCATATGGTGGTTGTAGCCATGAAATTAAAAGACACTTACTCCTTGGAAGGAAAGTTATGACCAACCTAAACAGCATATTAAAAAGCAGAGACATTACTTTGTCAACAAAGGTCCATCTAGTCAAGGCTACGGTTTTTCCAGTGGTCATGTATAGATGTGCGAGTGGGACTATAAAGAAAGCTGAGCGCCAAAGAATTGATGCTTTTGAACTGTGGTGTTGGAGAAGACTCTTGAGAGTCCCTTGGACTGCAAGGAGATCCAACCAGTCCATCCTGGAGATCAGTCCTGGGTGTTCATTGAAAGGACTAATGCTGAAGCTGAAACTCCAGTACCTTGCCACCTCATGTGAAGAGCTGACTCATTTGAAAAGACCCTGATGCTGGGAAAGATTGAGAGCAGGAGAAGGGAACAACAGAGGATGAGATGGTTGGATGGCATCACCGACTCAATGGACATGGGTTTGGGTAGACTCCAGGAGTTGGTGATGGACAGGGAGGCCTGGTGTGCTGCCGTTCATGGGGTCGCAAAGAGTCGGACACGACTGAGCGACTGAACTGAATACTGTCAAGCACCAGGCAAATTCAGGCTGACAGATTCAGCCAGTAAAGAAGCAATGAGCCCTTAACATACTCAGTTTTTTGCTCACATAGAGAATGCAAAGATAACTAGCCAAAGGTGCCAGCCCTCTGTGGCCTTTGTATGGGATAACAAACAGATGAGGCCGGCTGACTGCAGTGAGAAGCATGGGGCACTCCTTGGAGGATTCCGTTCCAGCATGCTGCTAATCAGTTTTACAACTGCAGGTTTGCTTTATGGATGGTGAGGCAGAAAGCCTCAGACTCCACCAAAACCTGGAAAGAATGAAACACTGGCCCATGACAGCCCCCTGGGTAGATAGGAGAACAAGTGAAAAATAACATTGTAGCAGCACATCCCATGTCTCCCATGCTCTCCTGTACCAGGAGGTTCACCAGACTTTATGGCATTCTGTCACCATTCAGCTACTGTCTTTGTGGTCTGTGTGGAAACATGCAAGGTTGTCAGGCTCTGGCTGTACTCCTAGAGATACAAGTCCTTTCCCAGATATGTGATTTGTAAATACTCTCTCCCTATCTGTAGCTAGTTCCTTCACTGTTGTAACAGTGGGTTTCCTAGAGCAAAAGTTTTTAATTTTGACAAATTCTGATATATCAGTTTTTTCTTTTCTAGATCACACATTTAGTATACGTTAGAACTCTGCTCAAACTCAAGTCATTAAGTTTTTCTCCTGTTTTCTTTCAGGAATCTTATACTTTATGTTGTTCACTTAGATCTATGTTCAATTCAGTAATGTTTTTAGGGGTGAGATGTCAAGGTCCATTTTTAATTTTTGCATATAGATGTATAGTTGACTAAAACTAGCCCATGAGAATGAATTTCAGCAGCTAGTTTTAGTCTCATGCCGATCTCTGAACCAATGATTGTGCCAAAGGAAATGGACTGCCTTACTTGGCTTAAGCAAACGGGAGTCTACTTTGGGACATAGAAATAGAAGCAGATTCACTCAGAGCTCATGAACTGGGAGGAGGGCTGCATGTGAGCATGAAAAACAGGAAAATGTTAGGAAAGGGAAATTATGGAATAAAGATCCTCTTTTTTTAAGATCAGTGCCTGAAAATTGTCACATCTCCAACTAGATATGGTTTCCTTTGTTGGTGCCATTTAACATTTTTCTGACATGACTTTTGTAGTAGAAAGCTTTAATGTTCATCCATGCACATATCTCCTTTCCGGGCACACGAGAGGTTTCTATTTCCTGGTTCCATTGTAATTGTGTGACTAGTTCTTGCTAATGGATTGTGGATGGAAGTGAGGTATGTGTCTTACCCTGTGGCAGCAACTGTAGAGGTGTTGTTGGGGTGACATATGATCAAAGCATAGAATAAAGATTCAGCTCTGGAAGGCAAGTGTTCTGAAAAGTTACCTGGCCTGCAACAGACTTTGTGTGAGATAGAAATAAACTTTTTGTGCATTAATTGACTGTAATTTGGGGATTGTTTGTTATTGTATTGTAACTTGATCATAACCCACCATGACTGATACAACATCCATTTGTTCTTATATGTTGTATGTAATAGAGGATATAAAACTGCTGTTACAATATTAAACACCTCAGTGACCCCACAAAACTGCCATGATATGCACACTTCATATGAAATGAGTCAGAATATTGGGATAGGTTTTTCAGTTGTAGTGAGTTCTGACCAATATTTCTGGATATGCTTGTTTAGTGTAAAGACCTGTGAGATTAGTGTCTGAAAACAACACCTCGATCATTTCACTTCTTTATGCAAAACTCTTCAGTGGTTCAACTATTACCTGCAGAATAACTTTACATCCTTTACTTAAACTTCCATATTTTGGTCTTAATCAACCTTTGCAGACTTACATTAATTAAAAAGAATAATGGGCACAGCCACAGAGCCTGAAAGGGGAATGTAGTTCAAAATCTCTTGTCTGTCTTTTTGTTTGACATCGAGCAAACTTCAGGAGATGGTGAGGAACAGGGAAGCCTGGTGTGCTGCAGTCCATGGGATCACAAAGAGTGGGACATAACTGTCACAAGAGGTAACAATGTGTTCAAGGTTAGCTGTATTTCCTAGTCTCCCATGCAACTAGATACATGCACAATGTAGAATTATTGAGAGGAACATCAGGGAAGTCACCTTAGAGGCCCAGTTTGCTTTCTATCCCTTTCTTGCCTGCTGCTTGAGAAATGAATATGATGACTGGAGTTCCTGTAGCCTTCAGGCAACATGAAGTCACTTTGAGAATGGAAACCAGGGTTGAGAATGGCAGAAGAGAGTAATAGGAAGGAACCTTCATTCCTGGTTACCTTGGGGAGCTGAAATATCAGCTCTGGGCTGTCTCTCAACTTTTTTTTTTTTTTTAAAAACATGTTTCAGAGATTTAACCCAGTGGTCCTGGTCGTCCCAATGCAGGGGGTCCAGGTTTGATCCTTTGTCAGGGAGCTAGATCCCACAAGTGTCAACTAAAGATGCCATGTGCCACAACTAAAACCTGGTGCAGTCAAATAATAAATAAATGTTTTAGAGAAACAAAACGTGTCTCATTAACTGTTAAGATGCACCATTATATATTATTAAGAAAAAACCCACTGCCAATCAAACATTCTTGTTCTATTGCTTTGTTATTGCATTGCTGTGAAAAAATGTGTCAGTATCAATAAAATATAACAAGGAGTATTAATTCTTGTGTTTTTAAGCCATCATTATTTGGAGCTTTCAAATGCATTTCACACATAACTGATGTAGGCTAGTTTTTAATTTTTCTGCCTGTCTACATTTTGGACTTAAAACTCCTTGAGATTTCTGGGTCACAACCTTCATCAGAAAGCCCTTGTTTTAAAAATCAACTTTATTGAAGTATAATTCTCATACAATAATATGTACCTATTCTTAAGTACACATTTTGATGAGTTTTGACAAATGCATGTACCCATTTGACTTCCATCATGATCAAGATAGTGTATTTCCTTTAAGTCATATACCCATCCCCCTCAGTTCCCCCTACCCCAGCCTCAGCAACTACTGGTCTGCTTTCTGTCATTATGGGTTTAAATTCGTCTTTTGTAGACAGAGCTTTATATAAATGGAATCATAAAATATTTATTCTCTTTTGTGTCTGGCTTCTTTCACTTAGCATGCTGAGACTCAGGTATGTTGTCCTGTGTGCCAGTAGTCTGTTTCCTTTTTACTGCTGAGTAGCATTCCATCATATGGATGTGCCACAAATGGTTTTTCACCATTTGATGGATCTTGGGTTGCTTCCAGCTTGGGGCTATTTTGACAAAAGGTGCTATGAATATTTGTATACACGGGGAGTCATTTTTCGGTCTCTCTAAAGTCATGGGTCAATTCTGACTACTCTTACATCCTGCCCTCGTTCCAAGAAGAATCCTGTAGCTCTTGCTATTTACCCCTATCCTTTGTCTGCTTTTTTGTTGATCCTGGCTTCTTGTTACAGCTGTTGTTCAGTCACTCAGTCGTGCCCGACTCTTTGGACACAGACTGCAGCACGTCAGGTTTCCCTGGCCATCACCACCAACTCCTGGAGCTTACCGGAACTCATGTCCATTGAGTCGGTGATGCCATCCAACCATCTTATCCTCTGTCGTCCCCTGTCCCCTTTTCCTCCTGCCTTCAGTCTTTCCCAGCATCAGGGTCTTTTCCAATGAGTCAATTCTTCACATCAGGTGGCCGAAGTATTGGAATTTCAGCTTCAGCATCAGTCCTTTCAATGAATATTCTGGACTGATTTCTTTTAGGATGGACTGGCTGGATCTCCTTGCAGTCCAAGGGACTCTCAAGAGTCTTCTCCAACACCACAGTTCAAAAGCATCAATCCTTCAGTGCTCAGCTTTCTTTATAGTCCAACTCTCACATCCATACATGACTACTGGAAAAACCATAGCTTTGACTAGACAGACCTTTGTTGGCAAAGTAATGTCTCTGCTTTTTAATATGCTGTCTAGGTTGGTCGTAACTTTCCTTCCAAGGAGCAAGCATCATTTAATTTCATGGCTGCAGTCACCATCTGCATGATTTGGGAGCCCAAGAGAATAAAGTGTCTCACTGTTTTCATTGTTTCCCCATCTATTTGCCATGAAGTAAAGGGACCAGATGCCATGATCTTCTTTTTTTGAATATTGAGTTTTAAGCCAGCTTTTTTACTCTCTTTCACTTTCGTCAAGAGGCTCTTTAGTTCTTCTTCACTTTCTGCCATAAGGGTGGTGTCATTTGCATATTTGAGGTTATTGATATTTCTCCCTGCAATCTTGATTCCAGCTTGTGCTTCATCCAGCCCTCATTT
The DNA here is from genome assembly GCF_910594005.1 of Cervus elaphus. NCBI lineage: Eukaryota > Metazoa > Chordata > Mammalia > Artiodactyla > Cervidae > Cervus > Cervus elaphus. Next base: position 36,406,334 of record NC_057822.1, read on the forward strand.
CACTTGATGATCCTGGTTAGTTAAAGCTAAATCTATCCTGAATAGGAATGACCACTTTTAGCACTGCTACTTCTCCTATTTCACTTTCTAAACATGATTATAAAAAAGAAAGAATTGAATATACTAGAATATGACAGTGGACGACAGTTGCCCTGGGTATGGAAATATACAGAAATAATAGTTCAGGCTTCCAAACTAGTTTTCTATTCTATGAGAGGTAATGGGGAAAGAACGCTGGCTTTGGAGACAGGCAGGTCTGTTTTTCAAATTTCAAATTTGGATATTTTTTAGTGTGAGAATCTGGATATATTACATTATGTAACCTCATTCAGTTTTTTTTTTCTTTTCCACTCACTTTAGAAAATGAATATAACACTCAGTTTGCAGAATGTGAGAACTAAATGCATATATTCATTTAACAAATGTATACTGAAAAACATTTGCCAGGACCTGTCCTGAGTTCAGAGGATACAGCAGTAAGCAAAGCAGAAAAGGTGACTGACCTCATGGAGATTGCATTTGACTTAGACAAGACAACAAAAAAGAATCAAAATTGATGTTAAATTAGATTTTCATAAGTTCCATGGAGAAAAACAGCAGAGAAGGGGGATAGAAAAGTAACTTTACCCTCTTTCTGGCTGTAAGCTGCTTAAATTCTCCTGTATCACCAGCGTTTATCATGTCAGCTACATATAAGGGCTGCACACATGTGTCCTGAATGAAAGCTGTGACTGAATCTTAAGAAAGATTATCTCATGAAATCACTGTAATACTGCTTACTTGGACACTTTTACATGCTTCCAGATAGGTAATAATTATGTCAGCAAGAATGGTGCCTTCCAGTCTCCTTGTTCTTGCTGGTTTTATAAGTCTTCTACCCAGTGTTATATTTTTTCTTAGAAATCAGGATGCTTTTAATGTACCTTCTAAATGAAAATATATCCTTGATTTTTAAAAAGTAACTGCATGCATTTTTCAGAATAATATAAACAATTGGACAAATGGTTCAGTATGTCAATTTTCCTATTAAGCAGCTTTGATATTCTACAGTTTCTGGAAAACTGGCATGCATATGCTATAAATATTAAAATCGAGCTTTAGAATAATATTCTGTGTCAAGGGTCAATGTCCTTAATATGTAGTTAAATGGGGTAAAAATCACAGTATGCAGTGTCATCTCATATATAACATACAGCAGGTCTTACAGATGATTATGATTTTCTTCTTTGTGCTTTTCTACATTTTTATATCAAAGATATATTTTGTTTTATTAATTTCCTACCCCCCAATTCCTATTAAAGTATTGTAAATATAAAAGAAGTAAGAAAGTTTTATTTGTCTGATGGTTCAATAAATTGAAAAGTTTAAGGTCTGCAAATTTGGCAGACTGCAGGATTGACTATAAGATAAAAGAACTTAGAGCATTGGAAAATTAGATAATGTATATAAAAGTGCCTTCTAAATTATTGCTTGTATAATTACAAAGCTTAATTTCCATATCACTGCTATAAATTCCATGGGGACGGAACTTCGTTTAGTGCTGTATCTCCAGACCTATAGAGATTTTCTCAATCCTAGTAATGACAGCACTTTTCAGCCCAATGATATGACACACACAACCTCTACTTAAATTCAAAGGACACATGTACACCCATGGCTGATTCATGTCAATGTATGGCAAAAACCACTACAATATTGTAAAGTAATTAGCCTCCAATTAAAATAAATAAATACATTTTAAAAATTCAAAGTTAGCTATCCTCTGAAGTAGTGATGCCTTTCTTCCTTCACTGCCTAGTCTTTTAAAATACTCAGACCAAATAAAAAATATCTTTGAATTATTGTAATACTTGCCTGACTTTTCAGCCTGTTCATTAAAAAAAAATTTAATGCCTTATCTATTTTTTTTAACCCCTGTCCCCAGGGATAGGACAACCCTTTGAATATCCAAAAAATATTTGTTGATTCAATTATTTTCACAACATTCACTTAGTTTTTTTTTCCAATGATGGTACATCGCTTTCTGAAATACTTTGCTTATTCCATATGAAGATGCAATTATTGATTGTTTTGAGCAATTTTTAAGCAGTATTCTCTCCTATAAACGCAGCTTGTCATAAAAACCATTGCAGTTATGTCACAATCTATTAAAGACCAAAAACAAGCCGGTTATTTTCCAATTTCAATAATCTGTGTCGTTTTAGGTTTTGTGAAAACTCCAGTTCTTTGGATTCCATCCTCCACCCCCAGGCGCCCCCCACCCCCGCATGTTATCCTATTAATAAGGTAGAAATACTGGTAATTGTCTTTGGTGCGCTTCATTCCCTAAATCATTTCATGTGTAAATTAGGTGTTTAGGAAAGCCTGTAATCCATCTACAGCCTAAGGAGCTATATTTAGTGCTCAGTTACGTTAAAACACACACACACACACACACACACACACACACACACACACACACACCTTGAGTGCGTGGCTAGGGAAATGCCTGGGTGTAGTTTCGTGGTGAGTGGAGCGCCGGGCCAGGTGCAAACTTTTCAGCGATGTTTTTGTGTGTCCCTGGCAAACTATCTCCACGTAAAACTCTGTCAATTGACTGTGCTACTGCAGAACGGAGTTAACTACAACGGCAGTTAAACCAGCTTTGTACAGATTTTTAAATGTTTGAGCTGACCTTTCCTGATTTATTATTTTTTAACCATAAAACCAACTCAGATTCAAGGCAGATTTGTCACTGTCTCCCAGGACCCTTCTACAGAATTATGACTTTGCATTCGAGCGCAGAACCTGAAGAAAAGCAAACGCACGGACACGTATAGACTTGGCAACAGTGACAAAGCTTTGTTAAAACGTGTCCCTCCAGTGGCGGGGCGGGATAGGGGTCTGGCCGCCAGAAGCCAGCGCGGGCGGCAGGGTGTATCGCTTTGTTTTTGCTATCACGGTGATACAGAAATAGAGCAGCGGCGGGAAGTCGTCGGGCCATACTTCTGGTGTCTGTATGTGTGAGTGTGCGTGTTTTTCCCGGCTGGCTGAGGACCGCGGTGAGGAGGAAGCAGGAGCAGTGCGGAGCCCGCCCCAAGGGAGCGGCCGCGCCTCTGCAGCAGGATTCGGGCGCCAGCGCTCCAGCCACTTCCAGAACGCTCCTGGCCGCTTCTGCCTGCCCAGCATCCCGCCGGGGTTTCCCCGCCACCCGCGCTCATTTGCATGGCACTGCCCCTCCCCCGCTGTCATTGGCCGGCGCCGCGCCCCGCCCACTGCCCCTCCACCTCTGCAAGGTTCCGTCCCCCGAGCCGCCCGGAGCTGCGGGCAGCTGGCGGACTGTTAAACCGCGGCGGCGGCGGCGGCCGGGGCGGGAGCGGGACGCGCTCTGGAGACGAGTCAGCTGCGCCCCGGGTGGGGGGAGGAGGGCGGGCAGCTACAGATCACCTCGGCAGCCCCCACCACGGCCGGACCGAAGGTGCGGCGGCGGAGGGGAGCCAGGGCACCCCAGCAGGCGAGTGGCCGGCGTCTCAGCGGCGGGCTTGAGGGGGTTGGGTCTCCTCTGCTGGGGACGGCGGCCCCGCGGGGAGGGGAGAGCGGAGAAGACCGCTGGGTGGACTTGCGGGCCAGGCGACCGACCGGCAGCCCCTTCGCCCCCCGAATCTTCTGAGCTGTTGGACTCTGGGTCCCGGCACAGGATCGCGCTCTAGGGTAGGGTCGGACCGCAGCCAAATTTAAACGGCTAAACCTAACAGCTTTGGCAGAGCTAAGGGGAGGTAAGGGGTGGAGGGAGGGGAGGGGCGGATCTAGACTTGGTCACGTGGGTGCAGGGGCGGGGCTTGGCCGTCCTCCCTTTTGTTTTGGCTGGCGCGTGCGCAGAGGCCCGAACACGTGGTCTCCCGGGTCCGCCCCTTGCTTCGGCGACCGCGCCTCGCCGAGTGCGGTTGTGGTGACGCCTGTTTTGGGGAATCTCTGAGGGCGGACCTGTTTGCATTAGATGGGATCGTTGTTTTACTTGTTTCCACTTTATCTAGGCAGATGTTGATTTGGCCTTTAGAATTACGTGGGATGGAGGGGAATCTAGAGAATTGCTGAGGAACGGTTGTTTCTAAGTTTGTGTGCTGAAGGGATTGATGCATTGCCGGAAAATTTGAGGATGTGTGGTGTTTGGTAGCAAGAAATACATGACTGTGTTCCGATTATTAAACTACTGGAAAGGAAGAGACTAGCTTTATGGGGAGGAAAGGCACTGGATGGACCTTCTTGTGGTGGTTTCTTACTCAGCAGTACTATTTGGTTCGTTCATTGCCCGCTTTCACTCTTCTCCGTGCAGATTCACTCTTTCCCCCTCGCATCAGCGGTCTGCGGGGATAGATTTTGTTTGTTTTTTTAACTGTGGAAAGCATGTTACTTAAAAAAAAATTTTGTTTTTTTATATTTGGTTGTGCTGGTCTTTCTTGCTGCGCGGGTTTTTCTGTTTAGGGTGAGCAGGTGTTAGTTACTCTCTTTACTTTTTGATAATCCAAACTTTGGTCAACTGGCGAGATTTAAGAGGATAGTTTCTTTCCTCTTTCCTTCGTCCTTCCTAACCAGTTTGCTTAACTTCATGCTGAGTTTGGGTCAGTGGGAATTTTTTTTTTTTTTTTTTTAAGTACCGCGGGATGGGGCAGGTTTGTTAGCAACAAAACCTAAGATATTTACCACTACTGTAGACAAAATCGACAGTGTTTTTGACTAGGAAAAAGTGGCTCTAAAAATAATTAAACATTAGCAAAAAACCTGGTGTTCTGGACTGTGGATTGCTTGAAAAAGGCTTAGCAGTGAGTGATCGCTGCTGTTTCCAGTTCTTAACTAGCTTGTTTGGGCAAGTTACAACCTCTCCGATTCTGTTTCGTCTTCTAAATAGTTTCGTAATACTGTCCTTGCCTTAAGAGGTTGTTACGAGAATCAAATGCTTTGTGTTAGTAAAAGTGTTTATAATCTTTATCAACACTACACATACAGAAATTGACAGATAATGCGTTTTTATAACAGAAGTCCGTTTTTTTTAAAGCCAGCATCTTAGAAGAATATAAATGATGAAATAGCATATACTTGAATGTCTTTAAAATCTGTTGTAATTGTTATCATTGATTCTCCCATTTTTTCCACTTAATCAGATCAGTGTCAAGGTTTCTACCATTTCTCATAGTTTTAATCTAGATAATCATTACTTATTTTACCCAGTCCTTCTGGGTTAACTTTTTTTTCCATGAATTTTTTCTAAATCCAGGCCAGTTCTATCGCACTGATTTATTTTTTTTAAACATTTACTCTGTGTGTATGTGTTATGTACCTTTTCAAATAATAATTGCTTGTTTTTAAATCTTATTATAAAATAATTTGGAGAAAGAGAACAGGTGCAGATAATAAAAATACAAATAATTTGTATTTATATGTTCCAATAAATATTTGCGTATTTTTCCTAAAGCTAAGATTATGTGGTCTTTTAACTTTACCTCATAAACTGTTCCATGTCCTTAGTCTTTGAAAAAATTATTTTTGGCAGCTCAGTGTTATATCGTATAACTATCATATTTAAAAATTTTCCTGTTGGCAGATGTTTGGGATGTTTCTAATGTTTTGCTGAAATAAATTTCACTATAGAGACTACAGCCTTTTATGTAAAGCTTTGGGAAAAAATTTCTCCTAGATTTGTAAAAGAGGAATTATTGGTGGAAGTGTGTGTGTTTTAAGGCTCTTGTAATGTCCCCAGATTACCTTCCAGAGTATTTAATACTCATCTAGTGTATGAGCATGCCTCATATTACATCTTTATTCATCATCTGGGATTAGCAATAAAAGAACTTGCTTTCATTAGCGTAAATTTTTTTTCATGTGTCTGTGTTATATGTTTTATTTTCTTACAAGCCCCTTGTAGAAGAGGAATATATTTCATATTTGATACACTGCAGATTACATAGTGGATGCTTAATAAACACTTGCAAGTTGACAATTAATATTTATCTTTTTGATCTTCTGAAACTTTTCAGGCAATTATATCTTGGTTTTTTGTCTTAGTTTAGGAGTACTTTATGGCAATATACTCTTATTTTTTTATTCGTTACTTTGAGTACTTCTCTGTTCAGGTGGGGCCTCTTGATCTGTCTGTTGTCTCCCAGTGACTTCTCATTGTGCAACTGCTGCATTATCCAGTAACTCCATCCAGTTTTGATGCCATTTATCATAATAACTTAGACTATTTTATTTCCTTAATTCATTCAGCTGTCTCATGTGGAATTCGATTACAAATTTTACTTTAATTGTTCCAGATTCACTTGTAGCCTTTTCTGTGTTTAAAGGAAAAAAGCCAGTCTTTTTGTGTTTAAAAGAAAAAAGCCTAGTATCTGAAGTTACTTTGCTTCATTATTTAGATGCTCTTGACAGCCGATCTCTGAATTGCCTATAACATCTTTTACTGCCTTTAACCTGGGGCTTCCCTGGTGGCAAAGTGGCAAAGAATCTCCCTGCAATAGAGGAGCTTGTGTTCAGTCCCTGGGTTGGGAAGATTCTCTGGAAAAGGAAATGGCAACCCACTCCAGCATCCTTGCCTGGGAAATCCCATGGACAGAGGAGCCTGGTGGGCTATAGTTGGTGGGGTCACAAAAGACTTGGACACGACTTAGCAACTAAAAACAAAATAAACCCTATCTTTAATCTACCACGTAAATCTTATTTGTTATGAGCAATTTTTACTTAATTCAGTTATTTGTCTCTCTCCCTGTTTTTTTTACATTGTCTGTACCGTGTTAGTTGATAGAGGCCGAAAGCTTTCTTTCAGGTGTAGAAGATTATTGATTGGATTCTTCAGGTTACAATCAGCAATGAAGGAATGAAACTGCCTCCAACTGAAGTGACAGTCAATAGGAAATTAGCAACTAGTTTACTGACTTTAAAACATATCATCTGTTACACCTCTAGCCATAAAGTCCTTACTATTAATATGTTAAAGGACTGTAATGGAATATGGTACATTAGTGATGACCCTCAGTCATCAATACAGTCTTACTTTCAGTATGTTTGATTTAGAAAGGCAAGGAAGGTGTATTCATTTCTGAAAAGTTTTGATTTTTTTTCCTTTTTACATGTTCTGAAGAGATTTCACTGAACTGTGCTTGTTATTCTATGTGAAATAAACAAATCAGCAAGTGTTAGAAAATGATATTGTACTTGCCTGTAGACAGTCTGTAATGGAAATCTGAGGACAATTTATAGTGAAAGTTTTTAAATACTTGATAATATTTTTAGGTTTTTAGGAACACTTTTTTTTTCTTATATGAATGAGACAGTTCTCTTGCAGAATTGGGAAAAATGCATTCATTTATAATATTAAAGCTTTGTTATATTTCTAATAAACTTTTATTATTTCTGGTCCTTTAAGATCAAGAATTGTCAAGCATGTTGTTTAATTAAAAGTTTGTTTTTATTTGATAGTAGGTCATTGATCAGTGTTTAACCACCTGAAATTAATTTGAAGCTAAAATGTATATAGTGAGCAAATGTGATAGTGCTAAATTTTAACATGAATTTCTGGATCTAAGTTGATGTACACAGAAAAAACATGATTCTTCATTTATATTCCTATGAGTCATACTTTTGTAACTGAATAGTTATAATTCTGCTTGAAGTTTGAAGTATGATCTGTTTGATGTGTTATGTGGCCACCCAAGTGGCTTTATCTTTAATTAAATTCCTTTAGTCTTCAAAGAGAATTCCTTTTTAGGCATAGTTTTCAAAGTGGAAGGAGTTCTAGCTATAAACATTATTGAATACAAAGTACTAAGCTAACTGTACCTTGGTCATGCCAATTACTGCAGTGCTTTCTGCTATAAATTGAAAATGCCCATTTGTGGCATAAAGAAATCTTGAAAACACAGCAGTGTGTTTTGTATTTGCACCTTCCAGTAATTCCTGTATTTTTCAGAAATAAAGTTATACCAATATAGAGTCTTTCTCATTACTTGTATTGACTTAATTGGTTTAATTGACTTAATTTAAATTATGAGTTACAAATTTGGAAATTTAGCTCCGTTGTATTTCAGTAATGTTTGAAAGAGCTGCTCACATTTTCCTAAAAGAAGTTATGCTTTTTTCCTACTCCTTCACTATTACCATAATGGATTGACTATATGAAACACATTAAAGTTATAAGTGTGGAAACAATTTAATGTTTATCTCTGCCTCAGAGTTCTCCCTTCTATCTGTTGGTAGTTTTTTCACTTTCTTATAACTTGAGGATGAATCTGCTTTCTTCATGCTACTTTTATTCCTAGCTTATATTGTTGCATTAAAGAGAATTAGGATTATCCAGATTTCAGTTGAGAGAATACATTTAATATCAGGGGGTAGATATTGATATATTTTCCATGGACTTTATGGAATATACATATGCATGCTAGAATGTAAGTCATAATCAAATCTGGAGTAGTATTTTAGGGGCTGGAAAATCAGATTTGGTTTTTAATTTTTAATGTTCATTCTCAGGAGGATGGGTGGGTCTTATTTAGATTGTCTATATTTTTAGTTTCAACTCTGAAAATGGACTAGATTGGCAAACTTTTGATTTTCTTTAGCCCAAATGCCAAAACTTATTTGGTATATGTGACCTGCATATACTTAAATAGTAGTTGTAAAGACCTGGTTACTAGTGTCAGGATCAACTCAATAATTATTGATGTAATTATCTCACTATGTACATGCAGCTTTTGAGGGATGACATGATGATATTGGGCTTCCCTGGTAGCTTAGTGATAAAGAATCTACCTGCCAATGTAGAAGATCAGTCCCTAGTTGGGAAGATCCACAGGAGAGGGAAATGGCAACCCACTCCAGTATTCTTGCCTGGAAAATCCCATGGGCAGAGAAGCAAGGTGGGTTAGACTATGGGGTCACAAGAGTCAAATGTGACTAAGTGACTAAACAGCAACAAAATGATAGTATTTACTATATCTCATGATGTCCAAGGGATCAGATTGTGTTTAATTAATGATAAATTTCATAAATATGATTTATAAATCTTAAAGATTTAAGTCACTAATGGAAGCATTTTGGAGACAACAGGGCAAGACTTTTTATTTGTAGTCATGTGAATATCAGAACAACTGACTTCTTCCTTAATTCACAGTGAATGTTGGATTAAATTGTAGACCCAACTTTACAGTCTCCCCAATTTTGGGGAGTAACTTGATTTTATTTATAATAAATTTAATGTAACCAGGAAGAAAAAACTGTTTTATTCTTTGTAGTTTTTAAATGCTTATAATTTAAAGAAATAAACTTTGGCATGTCTTACTGAAGTTGTCTCTGGTTGGTAGTTTTTATGATACTTCTAAGAAAATGTTTATTGAAATCTGGACTTTTTGCTGTAGGGTTATTTGCATTGTGGATTATTTGTGACAGTTTTGCTGTGGATTGGTGTGTTTTTTTGTTCACTATGCCTAAAATTTCTGGGCTGCAGATGTGCTAAGGAATGATTATTATTTATTTTAATTCGGAATGCAGGTTGAAAACTCTTGTAAAAAACATGAAAGCGAAGTTCACACCCGGCAAATATAATTGAGTTTTGGATTATCTAGAACTATTGCTTCTTCAAGAGAAAGTGTGAAGGTATTAGTCACTCAATCGTGTCCTACTCTTTGTGACCCATGGAATGTAGCCCTCAAGGCTCCTCTGTCCACGAAATTTTCCAGGCAAGAATACTGGCCTGGGTTGTCATTCTCTTCTTCAGGGCAGCTTCCCGACCCAGGGATTGAACCCTGGTCTCCTGAATTGCCAGCAGATTCTTTACTGTCTAAGCCACCAATAGTTAAAATAATTTATCTGGTTGCTTTCTTATCACCTTTCAAAGGGTGATAAGATTTCTTGCAGTCTTGCTTCTTAAATCCTGTTAGATTACTATTTTAGTTTCTGTATGTTGTGGTTAAGGAAGTTGTTTTTTTTCTCAGTTTTGCTCATTCCATATTCTTTGAAGTCTTATATATATGGACTGACTAAATTCCTTTTAGAGAAGGAACCTATTTTGCTTGAGTATCTTGGGTGTATATAAAATAAATATCAAAGATGATAGTGGTGCCAACAGTAAACAGAATACAGTATTTTAGCAACTAGAAACAAATTTCTTAGATTTAAGAAAGATCCAAATACTGTTTTTCCCACCCAATATCTGCATAATTAGGAACTGAATATTCATAAGAATATCAAGATGCTTGGAAAACTCCTTTGAGGATTTGCCTATTTCGCATTCTTTTTGTATAACCTAAGCTGCTATTATGATTTGAAACTGAAATGTTTTAGTTAATGGTTGTTTCATGTTTACTTTAGGGGTACTATATACTTTATACTGTCTAGTACAGTAATCCTTAACCACATGTGGCTATTAAGCACTTGAAATGTGGCTAGTCCATATAGACTTTGTGCTAAATGTAAAATAAACACTATATTTTGAGGTTTTAGCACACATAAAAAATATATCTCATAAGGATGTTTTTATCCTGACAGATTGAAGTCATAATATTTTGTATATAATGGGTAACAAGTTAAAAGTTCATGTTTCTTTTTATTTTTTAAAATGTGTCTGCACATTTTAAATTACATGTGTAGCTCACATCATATTTATATTGGACAACAATGCTCTATACTAGTATTTCCTAGCCTTGAGATTCTTTTCACAGTAAAGTATCTTATGAACCCCTTTCCCTGAAATTTTTGTTGTTTTTGTATTTGGCTGCGCTGGGTCTTAGTTGTGGCACACCAAATCTCTGTGGCATGCAGGATCTTTTAGTTGCAGCACATGAACTCTCAGTTGTGGCATCCAGGATTTAGTTTCCGACCAGGGATCAAGCCTGGGCCCCCTGCATTGGGAGTGCAGAATCTTAGCCACTGGAGCACCAGGGAAGTCCCCTTGAAATTTTTAAATGATTTTATTATTTTGGATGATGTTTATTGAAGAAATATTTATTAAGGGCCTACTATGTACCCAACAATATTTTACGATAGAGCAGTGAATGAAAACATTCACATCCTGCTTTCATATGGCTTTCATTCTAGTAGGAAAAATGTATGATAAAGAATTTTTAGTGATAAAAAATTTTTAATGAACTATTATTCTAAATACTGTTGGCTATTATCTATAATTTTATGTACTTTAATACAGTGCTTCATGTATTGAATGACTTATGCTGTATAATTTACTTTTGGAGTTTATCTTGCTTTGTGTTCTCTGAATTTTGTGGATCTGTGGTTTTATGTCTGACATTAATTTGGAGGAATTCTCAGTCATTATCGCTTCAAATATTTCTTTTCTCTTCACTTTCAGTGTTCCCATTACGTGTATATGTTAACACCTTTTTTAGTTGACCCACAGTTCTTGGATATTCTTGTTTATGTGTCCCCGTCCCCCAACCTCTCCCTCCCCCACCACCATCTATCCTCTTTTCATTTTGTAAGTTTCTGTTGATATATCCTCAGGCTCAGATCTTTTCTGAGCCATGTCCAGTCTACTAATGAGTCCATCAAAGGCATTCTTATTTCAGTTATGGTGGTGTTAGTCTCTAGCATTTCTTTTTTTTGGCCAGACCACATGGCAAGTGGGATCTTAGTTCCCCAACCAGGGATTGAACCTGTACTCCCTGCGTTGGGAAGTCAAAATCTTAATCCCTGGACTGCCAGGGAATTCCCACCAGCTGAACTTTCTAAGTTTTCTTTTAGGGTTCTTTCTCCTTTGTAATGTCTCTTCCTTTGTTCAGATAAATGTGAGTGAACTCCCTGGCATGATCCTGGACTCCTTTCTCTGGCTCATGTTCTAGATAAGTTTATAATTGTTCTTTAAACACACCAAATTTATTCCTGTTTTAAAGGTTTTTATGAATTGTCTTTTTTCCTTGGAAAGCTCTTACTTGAAATCTTGGTTAGATTTTAGTCATTTCTAGTCTTAGAGCAGATGTCATCAAGAGACTTCCTTCATCTCCAAATCTAAATTAACTCCTACTGCAACAGCAGTTCAGTTCAGTCGCTCAGTCGTGTCCGACTCTTTGCGACCCCATGAATCGCAGCACGCCAGTCCTCCCTGTCCATCACCAACTCCCGGAGTTTACTCAAACTCATGTCCATCGAGTCGGTGATGCCATCCAGCCATCTCATCCTCTGTTGTCCCCTTCTCCTCCTGCCCCCAATCCCTCCCAGTATCAGAGTCTTTTCCAATGAGTCAGTTCTTTGCAATTTCCAATTCTTTTCAATTCTTTTGAGGTCTCCAAAGTATTGGAGTTTCAGCTTCAGCATCAGTCCTTCCAATAAACACCCAGGACTGATCTCCTTTAGGATGGACTGATTGGATCTCCTTGCAGTCTAAGTATAGTGATACTCTATTACTCTACTTTGATTTTTATAAAAACAATGAGACCCCTATTTACTTCTTATCTTTTTATTTTCTTATTTGTGTATTCTCTGTCTACTATTTGCTGGATAAAATGTAAGCTCTGTAAGAATAGAAACCTTACTTTTCATGCTCACTACCATCTTTCTAGTACCTAACATAGTGTCTCTTAACATGCTTCTCATTGTGTGTGTTAACTGAATAGTTTAATGTTTGATCTTAGATCAAATATACATTTAATGAAGGTGGGTTTCCCTGGTGGCTCGGTGGTAAAGAATCTGCCTGCAATGCAGGAGATGTGGATTCAGTCCCTGGGTTTGGGAAGATCACCTGGAGAAGGAAATGGCAACCCATTCCAGTATTCTTGTCTGGAAAATCCCATAGACAGAGGAGCCTGGTGGGCTACAGTCCTTGGGGTTGCAAAAGAATCTGACACGACTTAGCGATTAAACAACAAAAAAATAAAATGCAGCTTCCACCAGAAATAAACAAAACTATATTTCTGAGAAAAAATAAATTTCTTCACTTTCAGCCTTTAAAAGGTCAACTGGTTAATTTCCATGTTTTTTTGGAAATGTTTTGTTTTTAAAAGATGAAATAGGTTTTCATTTGCCAGTCACAAGCACTTCTATATAAATAACTTGTTGTGGTATGGATGGATTTATACTCAAATGAAAAACCAGGTAGTCTTACTTGTAGTTATTCTCAGTGTCTTAAATTGGCTTCCAAAATACTGGAGATACCTTTTAGATAAAATAATTTTGATCATGTGGAATACAGTTTATGGAACTAGTGAAGATATTGTGAGGTGAACTGGCAGAATTATTATTTTATGCTCTCAAATCAGTGTTCTTCATGTGCTCTGCCTCTAAACAGTTGTCTGTTATGCATAAGATCAAATAATACACGGTTGAAAATGCTTACAATTTAAAACTGTATAATAGTTGAAACCATTTTTCTCAGTTAACCTGAATGGTAAACTCAGTGACTTTTAGGAGTATGCACATCTGATCTCTGCTAATTCCTAGACATACAATCTTTTGTATATTTATGTCAAAGGCTCCTCAATTGTTATGTTTTAAATGGTTGTTAGATGTTTGTTTTATTGTTTATTTTAATTTTGAGGAAGTCCAAATTACCAGTTTTTTCTCTTATGAATGTTTCTGTGTCATAGTTTAAAAAAAAAAAAAAAACAAACTTTGCCCAACCCAATATCACAAAGATTTTCTCCCATTTTTTTCTAGACATTTTATGGCTTTAAGTTTTACATTTAGGTCTGTCCATTCTGATGTATGTGACTGTTTTTGTATAAGGGAGGAGGTATGGGTTAAAGCTCAGAATTTTGCAGATAGGTACCTTATTGTTCCAGAAGCATTTGTTTAAAAGCTGTCTTTCAGCATTGAAGTGCCATTACATCTTTGTCAGAAATCAATTGACTGTATACCTGTGGGTCTACTTAACAGCTTTCTTTTTTATTTCCCCCCATTGATCTGTGTTCATTTTTGGCCAATTCATGCTTATTTTGACCAAAGTAAATAGGCATTATGAGTCCTTTAGCTTCGTTCTTGTTTTGGCTATTCTAGTTCCTTTCTGTTTCCATACAAATTTTTAAAAATGTGTTGATATTTACTTTTGGCTGCATGGGGTCTTTACTTGCTGCACATGGGCTACTCTTCATTGCTTTGCATGAGCTTGTCATCATGGTGGCATTTCTTGTTGGATGGGCTCATGGGCTCCAGGCATGTGAACTTCAGCAGTTGCAGCGCACAGGCTGAGTAGCTGTGGCTTGTGGGCTTAGTTGCTCTGCAGTATGTGGAATCTGTCCCGACCAGGACTCAAACCTGTGTCTCCTGCATTGGCAAGCAGACTCCTTACCACTGGACCATCTGGGAAATGCTCCATACAAATTTTTGAATCAGCTTATTGATATTAACAAAATTCCTGCCAAGATTTTGACTGGGATTGTGTTAAGTCTATATATCAGTTTAAGGAGAATTAACATTGCAACAATATTGAATAATTAATCCATGAGCACAATGTGTCACGCCATTTATTTAAATCTTATTGTTCAGACGCTAGTTGTGTCTGACGTGGACCCCATGGACTGCAGCACACCAGACTTCCCTGTCCTTCACTGTCTCCCGGAGTTTGCTCAAACTCATGTCCTTTGAATCGGTGATACCATCTCATCCTCTGTCATCCTGATCTCCTCCTGCCCACAGTCTTTCTCAGCATCTGTGTCTTTTCCAACGAATTGGCTCTTCGCATCAGATGACCAAAGTATTGGAGCTTCAGCATCAGTCCTTCCAACGAATACTCAGGGTTGATTTCCTTTAGGATTGACTGGTTTGATCTCCTTGCTGTCTAAGGGATTCTCAAGAGTCTTTTCCAACACCACAATAAGAAAGCATCGATTCTTCAGTGCTCGGTGTTCTTTATTTTCCAGCTCTCACATCCATACATGACTACTAGAAAAACCGTAGCTTTGACTATATGCACCTTTGTCAGCAAAGTGATGTCTCTCCTTTTTAATACGCTGTCTAGGTTTATCATAGCTTCTCTTCCAAGGAGCAAACGTCTTAATTTCATGGCTGCAGTCACCATCTGCAGTGATTTTGGAGCCCAAAAAAATAAAGTCTGTCCCTGTTTCCATTGTTTCCCCATCTTATTTGCCATGAAGTGATGGGACTGGATGCTGTGATCTTAGTTTTTTGAGTTTTAGGCCAGCTTTTTACTCTCCTCTTTCACCCTCATCAAGAGGTTCTTTATTTCTTCTTCACTTTCTGCCATTAGAGTGGTGTCATCTGCATATCTGAGGCTATTGATATTTCTCCTGGCAGTCTTCATTCCAGCTTGTGATTCATCCAGCCCAGCATTTGACATGATTTACTCTGAAGTGGTGGTGGTTTTTTCTAGTGTGTAGATCCTGCACATTTTTTGTTAGATTGACACCTCAGTATTTCATATTTTTAAACTATTGAACTTAATACTGTTTTAAAATTTTCTATTTCTGTTTTTTTTTTTTTTCCATTTCCAATATTTAGAAATAAAAGTGATTTTTGTGTGTTGACTTTTTTATCTGCTACCTTAGTAAGCACATTAGATCTAGGAGCTTTTTTATAGATTCTTTTAGGACTTTCCAGGTGGCTCAGTGGTAAAGAATCTGCCTGCAATGTAGGAGACAGAGGTTCAATCCCTGGGTCAAGAAGATTCCCTGGAGAAGGAAATGGCTACCCACTCCAGTACCCTTGCTTGGGAAATCCCATGAACAGAGGAGCCTGGTGGGGCTATGGTTCATAGAGTTACAAAGAGTCAGACACAACTGAGTGATCATGTGTGTGTGGAATTTTCTATGTAGAAAATCATGTCATCAGTGAGTAGACACAGTTTTACTTTCCAGATATACGTGACTCTTGTTTCTTCTTCTGTCCCACTGATTAGGACCTCCAATGTGATGATGAATAGGAGTAATGAGAACAGACACTTTGCCTCATTCCCAGTCTTAACAATGAAAATATTCAGTCTTTCATCATAACCATGAAGTTGTCGCTAGGCTTTTGTGTAATGTTCCTTATCAGGTTAAGCAATTTCCCTCTTTTTCCTGGTTTGCTGAGTTTTTTTCCTGATTATGAACAGACACTAGATTTTGTCAAATGCTTTTTATTTTTTTTCTTTAGTCTTTTGATATGGTGGATTTCAATGATTAATTTTATTTTAAAAATGATAACTGAAATAGACGTTGCTACTACATAAGTTCTGGAATACCTTTAAAAATTATGACTGTTTATTCAGCCAACAAATATCTGACAATTATTGTGTACCAGACATTGTTTTAAGTGCTGCAGATTAGAACATTGAACAAAACTGAGTTCTGCCCTTGAATTATATTATTTCCTAGAATGTAATAGATGTCAGGTTCTGATATTAGTGTTCTGAGGCTCAATATAACAGTGTAGGGGAATGGAGAATCATGAAATGAGGTGCTAGGGCTATTTTAAACAATTAGTTAAGGTAGGGCTCTCTGAGGAGGTGACTTTAGAGCAGAAACATGAATGAAGTGAGGGAGCCAGCCATCTTATATGTGGAAAATTGTTCCATACTGAGAGAATTGCAAATATGAAGTCTCTGAAGCAAGGACTTGTTTGGTGTGTTTCAAGAATAGCACAGAGGCCAGTGTTTATGGAATGTAGCAACCTGTGGAGAAAGTTACTAGGAGGCGAAGTAGTCGGGGACTTGATAGTGAAGAACTTTGTAGGCTGTGATAAGAACAAGTTTGGATTTTAAGTATAAGCAACCACTTTTTTTTTAACCAACTATTTATTGAGTATCTGCTATATCTCAGATACTTTTGCATGTTGAAGACAGAGTAGTTAACAAAATAGTAAAAAGTTCAAGCAGTTGAAATGTTAGTAATAAGTGTAGTTGCTTATGTCATATGCAGGTAGTTAGAAGTGATAGAGTTTAGAATGCTCAGTAAACATTATTATGCATAATGATTATATGTTTAATTAAAAAGTTGGAATAAATGGACTTGTGTCTTACACTAAAACTACATGAACATAGTTTAACCTTTTTTTAATTATAGGAGACATAGCTATTTTTGTGAAGTTCTCTTGGTTGCAAAGTAGAGAGACTTTCAGGCTAGGGTTTTGTTTTTTGTTTTTGTTCTATAAGGATTCACTTGAGACTGGAATACAGAAAAACTTAATGGAAATACTAGAACAGGAACTGTGATATGGCTAGACCTTCCAGAGTCCAAAATCCCCAAGTCTTTAAACCCAAGTGCATTAATTATGTTTTGCTATGTAGCACACCAAAGAGATGGAGCCAAAACAAAAACAACACCTAGTTGTGGATGTGAATGGTGATGGAAGCAAGGTCTGATGCTGTAAAGAGCAATATTGCGTAGGAACCTAGAATGTAAGGTCCATGAATCAAGGCAAATTGGAAGTGCTCAAACAAGAGATGGCAAGAGAACATCGACATTTTAGGAATCAGTGAACTAAATGGGCTGGAATGGGTGAATTTAACTCCGATGACCATTATATCTACCACTGTGGGCAAGAATCCCTTAGAAGAAATGGAGTAGCCATCATAGACAACAAAAGGGTCCAAAATGCAGTACTTGGATGCAGTATCAAAAACGACAGTATGATCTCTGTTCGTTTCCAAGGCAAACCATTTAATATCATGGTAATCCAAGTCTATGCCCCAACTGAAGTAGCTGAAGTTGAACAGTTCTATGGAGACCTACTGACGGTCTAGAACTAACACCCAAAAATGATGTCCTTTTCATTATAGGGGACTGGAATGCAAAAGTAGGAAATCAAGAAACACCTGGAGTAATGGGCAAATTTGGCCTTGGAGTACAGAATGAAATGGGGCAAAGAGTTTTGCCAGAAGAATGCACTGGTCATAGCAAGCACCCTCTTCCAACAACACAAGAGAAGACTCTACACATGGACATCACCAGATGGCCAACACCGAAATCAGATTGATTATATTCTTTGCAGCCAGAGATGGAGAAGCTCTATACAGTCAGCAAAAACAAGACCAGGAACTGACTATGGCTTAGATCATGAACTCCTTATTGCCAAATTCAGACTTAAGTTGAAGAAAGTAGGGAAAACCACTAGACCATTCAGGTATGACCTAAATCAAATTGCTAATGATTATACAGTGAAAGTTAGAAATAGATTTAAGGGACTAGATCTGATAGACAGAGTGCCTGATGAACTATGGACAGAGGTTTGTGACATTATACAGGAAATAGGGAGCAAGACCATCCCCAAGAAAAAGAAATGGAAAAAAGCAAAATGGCTGTCTGAGGAGGCTTTACAAATAGTTGTGAAAAGAAGAGAAGCTAAAAGCACAGGAGAAAAGGAAAGATACAGCCATTTGAATGCAGAGTTCCAAAGAATAGCAAGGGGAGATAAGAAAACCTTCCTCAGAGATCAGTGCAAAGAAATAGAGGAAAACAGTAGAATGGGAAAGACTAGAGCTCTCTTCAAGAAAATTAGAGATAGCAAGGGAACATTTCATGCACAGATGGGCTCAATAAAGGACAGAAATGGTATGGACCTAACAGAAGCAGAAGATATTAAGAAGAGGTGGCAAGAATACCCAGAACTGTACAGAAAAGATCTTCATGACCCAGATAATCACAATGGTGTGATCACTCACCTAGAGCCAGACATGGAAAGTGAAGTCAAGTGGGCCTTAGGAAGCCTCACTATGAACAAAGCTAGTGGAGGTGATGGAACTCCAGTTGAGCTATTTCAAATCCTAAAAGATGATGCTGTGAAAGTGTTGCACTCAATATGCCAACAAATTTGGAACACTCAGCAGTGGCCACAGGACTGGAAAAGGTCTGTTTTCACTCTAATCCCGAAGAAAGGCAATGCCAAAGAATGCTCAAACTACTGCACAATTGCACTCATCTCACACGCTAGCGAAGTAATGTTCAAAATTCTCCAAGCCAGGCTTCAGCAATTCGTGAAATGTGAACTTCCGGATGTTCAAGCTGAATTTAGAAAAGGCAAAGGAACCAGAGATCAAATTGCCAACATCCGCTGGATCATCGAAAAAGCAAGAGAGTTCCAGGAAAGCATCTATTTCTGCTTTATTGACTATGCCAAAGCCTTTGACTGTGTGGGTCACAATAAACTGTGGAAAATTCTGAAAGCAATGGGAATACCAGACCACCTGACCTGCCTCTTGAGAAATCGCAGGTCAGGAAGCAACAGTTAGAACTGGACGTGGAACAACAGAATGGTTCCAAATAGGAAAAGAAGTACATCAAGGCTGTATTTTGTCACCGTGCTTACTTAACTTATATGCAGAGTACATCATGAGAAATGCCAGGCTGGATGAAGCACAAGCTGGAATCAGAATTGCCCGGAGAAGTATCAATAACATGCAGATGATACCACCATTATGGCAGAAAGTGAAGAACTAAAGAGCCTCTTAATGAAAGTGAAAGAGGAGTGTGAAAAAGTTGACTTAAAGCTCAGCATTCAGAAGACTAAGATCATGGCATCCAGTCCCATCACTTCATGGCATATAGATGGAGAAACAGTGAAAACACTGGCTGACTTTATTTTTTTGGGCTCCAAAATCACTGCAGATGGTGACTGCAGCCATGAAATTAAAAGATGCTCACTCCTAAAAAAAAAAAAAAAAAAAAAGATGCTCACTCCTTGGAAGGAAAGTTACGACCAACCTAGACAGCATATTAAAAAGCAGACATTACTTTGCCAACAAAGGTCCATCTAGTTAAGGCTATGGTTTTTCCAGTTGTCATGTATGGCTGTGAGAGTTGGACTATAAAGAAAGCTGAGTGCCAAAGAGTTGATGCTTTTGAACTGTGGTTGTGGAGAGTCCCTTGGACTGCATGGAGATCTAACCAGTCCATCCTAAAGGAAATCAATCCTGAATATTCATTGGAAGGACTGATGCTGGAGCTGAAACTCCAATACTTTGGCCACCTGATGTGAAGAACTGACTCATTTGAAAAGACCCTGATGCTGGGAAAGACTAAAGGCAGGAGGAGAAGGGGACGACAGAGGATGAGATGGTTGGATGGTATCACCGACTCAATGGACATGAGTTTGAGTAACCTCCGGGAGTGGTGATGGACAGGGAGGCCTGGCATGCTGCAGTCCGTGGGGTTGCAAAGAGTTGGACATGATTGAGCAACTGAACTGAACTAACGTAGCGTGTAGCACATTAATCCATAATTTTATGGTTGAAAACATTTATTTCACAGTTTCTGTGGGTCAAGAATCTAGGCACGGCTTCGCTGAGTGCCTCTGGCTCAAGGTGTTGCACAAGGCTGCAGTCAAGGTGTTCGAGCTCCAGGCCCCCGCAGGCTGGAGTGAGGAAGGACCTGCTTCTCAGGTCACTGGCATGACAGTTGTCAGGCTTCAGGTCACTGCCGTCTATTGGCTGAAGTCAGTATTCTTTGCCATAAGAGTCTTCCCAGGTCACAGTGTGGCAGTTAGTGTTCTTTAGTGCATGAGGGGATGACAAGACGGAAGCCACGGTCTCTTTGTAACCTAATTTTAAGAGTGGCATCCCATTATCTCTTTTGCATTCTATTTGCTAGAAAAAAATGTCACTAAATCCAGTCCACACTCAAGAAGAAAGGATTACACAAAGACATGAATACCAGGAAACTGGGATTATTAAGATCATTTTAGAAACTGCCTATCACGCCAAGTAAGCCGTAGAGATCTTACCAGAGTTTTTTGTGTGTATGCTTTATTCTAGTTCTCTACCATAAATGTTTCTTAGCCACTCTCAATGTCTACATTTCTTTTTCTCTTTTTTCTGTCAACTCTAGTTCTTATCTAGATATCTGTGTATCATTTTCTGCTCAGTTTTTAGTTTTCCTTTATCTCTAGTTTATCCAGGGCATAAGAAATCCACTGCTTTTCGTTATTTCACCCATGTCCCTCCTGCCCACCACTTTGATTACATACTTGGCACCCTTTTCAAATTTCTAAAGGAGAGAATGTGGGTAAGGAGGGGATAGAGTATAGTATCTTTTGAGTATAACTACCTCAGAACTGTGATTAAGGCAGTTTCCCTCAGAGAGCAATGTAATTATCTAAACACTATTGTTGATATCTATAAATTAGAAGTTATGGTCATTGCATTAAGTGACATGTTAAATCTTGAAAAAAAATTTCCCAGTGCTAAGTTATGGTCATTGCATTAAGTGACAGATTGAGTCTTGAAAAAAAATTTCCCAGTGCTAGCTTTTTTAATATTTTTCTGTTTTTCATAAAAGTGCAAAATATGTTTTTAAAAAGAAAACCCAATATTCTGGTTATTTTTTTCCTATTTGTTTTGCATTTGGAAAAATTGAAAATCTTTTATAAATAGGACTTATCATTTTTGAGACATATACAAGTATATAAATTTTGAGACAGAATTATACAGAAATCTGTTTTTTGAGACATTGAACAGCAAAATATAAAAAGCAAATATTTTTATCACACAGAATTAGCAACCATTAACATTTGTTCATTTTTCACTTAATCTCTTTCCCCTAAGTAAGAAAATATTATAGTTAAAATTCAGCTTATCTTAAAACAGCACTCTTAGTTCTGTTTCATGCAACTTACCTGACTACTGTTACAGTTTTGGTGGGTATTTTTCTGGTCCCTCTTTTGTTCTTGTAAACACATAAACACACACGTCTATATATACATAAATATGGTATGGTTTTGTGTTTGTATTTTATTTATATCATACCATAGTATGGGCTTCCCTCATAGCTCAGTCGATAAAGAATCTGCCTGCAATGCAGGAGACTTGGGTTCAACCCCTGGGTCGGGAAGATCCCCCTGGAGAAGGAAATGGCAACCACTCCAGTGTTCTTGTCTGAGGAATCTCATGGACAGAGGAGCCTGTGGGCTACAGTCCATTGGATTGCAAAGACTTGGACATGACTGAACGATTAAACCATCACCACTGCACCATTTTTTTAAAACTTATTTTGTTTTTGAGGTTTGTCCATATTGATACGTATAGATCTAGGTCATTCATTTTTTAACCACTATCTAGCATTCCTTCCTGTTTTAATGTCCATTCTCTTATTGTTAGATATGTAGGTTACTTTGAAAGAGTGGTTTTCTCATACAAACTCTGATCTCTTGTGCACCTTTCCACATTATTGTCAAATTAGCATCAAATTAGGGTTCAGATAGATGTAAGAAGTCTTATTTACCCACATTCCCATGGTAAGTGATATTTTCAGACTTAAAACTCTCTTTTCAATTTGATTAGAAAACTCATCTCTTGCTTTATTAATCTACATTTGCTTTATTACTGGTAAGATTGAGTATATGTTTAATGACCATTTGGATGTCATCATCTCTGAAGTATCTGACTTGTAACTTTTGCTCATTTCTAGGAGTTCTTTATGTATTCTGGATACTAATCCTTTGTTGATATATGTTGCAGATATCTTCTCCTAGTCTGTCACTTTTAACCCTGTGTATAGATTTTTATTCTAATTTCATAGACATTTTGTGCCTTTTTTTCCCTTTTGATAATTCTTGTTAGTCTTTGCAGAGAATATGATTTTGGTTTTGTGTTTTTAAACAAGAATGAAGGATCTAGAGTTACAGCTAAGTCCAGGGACTTAGCTTATGTGAATTTGGCTATTTAAATGGCTACTAACTGTCATGTGTTTTGAGACAGAAATTATAGTGTTATAGTTACAAAGTATCTTCAAATATGTGTGATTGTTAATTATATAAAATGTTTTCACTAACTCTTTAATCTTCATAATTTTTAATAGTACTAAATTACCTTTTTTATGTCAGAATATGTAATTTTATACTTTTTCCTTTGATAAAATAATATGGAATTTGTTTAATTATGGGAATATCATCTGTTATATTCCCCACTATGTTTTCAGGCAGGAGTAAGAGCTTCTGTAATGATAATTGATGAATATCCATTTGTGAAAAGAAAATAATGATTGCAGACTTTTTTTAGAAAAAAAATTTTCATATCGCTGATTAGGCTCGTTTTCACTACCACATTATTTTATGCACCTGTGAAATAATATACCTTTTTTTTCTTTTGGCTGTGCCACGAGGCTTGCAGGATCTTAATTCCCTGAGCAGAGATTGAACCCAGGCCCTGGCAGTGACAACACCAAGTTCTAGCCACTGGACCACCAGGGAATTTCCAATTATATACTTTTTTATTTGTAGTTCAGTTCTATGTTTTAGTTATTAATACTGTTCAAATTATGAAGTTTAAATTGAGAAATGAAAATTTTGAGCAGTTATATTTTATAAAAATTATATTTTTGTTTGGAAATGTGGAATCAATTCACATTTTCAAGTATGAATCCCAGGATGGATTTTTTTTTTTCTTTTGACTATCACTAATCATTGTAAAAAAAATGAAATCTTGAGGTATAATTGCATTCACAAATATTTGTCTCTTATGTACTAGGTACAATACATCTTTCATTGGAGTTTTGGGTAGTAGGACTATAGTCAGAGTGAAGAATAATCCTTATTATTCCTTATGAACTAGCAAAGAGCGGAGATAATGTTAGGAGTTGGCAAATTAAGAAAGAGTTTGGTTCCATTCACTTTTTAACCAGAGACATTGAAAGTGTTGCCCTTGGTAATAGTATAAGCAGAAAACTTTTTTCTTGATATTTGATCTTTTATTTTTACATTGTTTTAGGTTTCCAGTAATTATCTGCAGGATTCGCCATGACCCCGGCTCTGAGGGAGGCAGCAACAAAGGGTATCTGCTTTTCATCTTTATCAAGTACCATGGAATCGGACAAGATGCTATGCGTGGAAAGTCCAAGAACTGTAGATGAAAAGCTAAAAGGAGACACTTTCTCTCAAATGCTGGGATTTCCAACTCCTGAACCTACTCTTAACACTAATTTTGTGAATTTAAAACATTTTGGCTCCCCTCAGTCTTCAAAACATTACCAGACAGTTCTTTTAATGAGTTCTAACACTACGTTAAATAAATACAATGAGAATTATAAACAAAAGAAATTAGGGGAACCCAACTGCAATAAGCTGAAAAACATACTGTGTAATGGTGGCAATATTCAGCTCAGTAAAATCTGTCATTCTCGTTCTGAGGAGTTCATCAAAAAGGAACCTCTGTCAGATACCACAAGTCCATGCGTGACAGATGTACAAATTATTTTGGATTCAAATGTAACCAAAGACACTAATGTAGATAAAGTACAACTGAAAAACTGTAAATGGTACCAAAAGAATGCACTTTTGGATAAAGTTAGTGGTGGTGAGATTAAAAAGGGTTTATTGCACCGTGCTCAAAACAAAATTGGACCTGACCCCTCATATGTGCCTATTAGTTCCTCAGCTGCTGAAAAGGAGGAGGAAGTGAATGCTCGCTTACTTCAGTGTGTAAGTAAACAGAAAATTTTACTTAGCCAGGCTAGAAGAACTCAGAAACATTTGCAGATGCTCCTGGCAAAGCATGTTGTTAAACACTATGGTCAACAGATGAAATTTTCTATGAAACATCAGTTCCCCAAAGTAAAGGTTTTTCATGAACCTACCACAATTTTGGATAACAGTTTACTTAAATGCACTGAAATTAAGCCAGACATCAACATATTGACTGCAGAGACTAAATTGTGGAATGACACAAAAAATGGCTTTGCACAGTGTACGGCTGCAGAAATCCGAAGATTTGCACTGTCTGCTACAGGGCTGTTGTCTCATGTTGAAGAGGGTCTGGATTCTGATGCAACTGATAGCAGCTCTGATGACGATTTGGATGAATATACCGTTAGAAAAAATGTGTCAGTGTAAGTGCAAAGTTATTATTAGACTTTTTACTGTTCTGTGTATAGCAGCAACTTTTTCTTGATTTCAAGATATGTTAAAAGGAAAGCAGTTTTCTAAAATCTTAATGCCATAATCTCTTAAGTTATAAAACTTTGGTAAACTTTAAAAATGTTTCATTTGTTAAAAATGACTGTGTGAATATATACATACTATTTAAAAATAAGTTACCTAATTTCTCTATCTAGGAAAAACCCACATAGGAATAATGAAAAATAATTAGCTGTAAGTATGTGTTTTTTCTGTTCTTCAATGGAATAGGCTATGGACAGCTCTTAAATTTTTGCTCAAGTAATCTAGCCAAAATGTATCATTCAAAAGATTTAAAGTCAGCATAAGGAGCCCTCATTGGCTTAAGGAGTCAGTTGGTAGTACTTATAAGCTGAGCTGCTACTTAGAAAAAATTTTAGCTATTTATAGACTCATAGTCACAGCTGTCAGCTCTGGTCTTTACCAGCTTAGTCAATTTTTGCTAGATTAATATAATCAAAACAAAATTAAAATGTCATCTATTAGATACCTATTCAGTGCTTCTTATTTGCTGGACCCTAGTTTGTAGGCAAAATATTCACAGCCTCTACCCTCTTGGGAATCTGCCACAAAGAGTGGTATCTAGATATCTTATGAAACAAAACAAACTTAGAGAAAAATAGTTTTACTCATCATACTATTTTAATACTCTAGAACAGCTCTGGTAGAAGTTTCTGGGATGATGGAAATGTTTTATATCCATGTATCCAATAGCCACTAGCCCCCTGTGGCTATTGTGCACTTGAAATATGGCCGGTACAACTGAAGAACTGAATTTTTAATTTTATTCAATTTGAATTAGTTTTATTTTAGAAAACTAGATATAGTTTTTAATCTAGCTTTCACATAACCTGTTAATGTCCCTAAATTGATGCAAAATACTGTGTGGTATTTGGGGAGGAAGAAGTTCATCATTTTTATCAAATTCTCAGATAAATAAGAATTATTAGAGAATTAGAAGCTGAATACATTAATGTGTGTGTGTGTGTGTGTGTGTGTGTATGTGTGTTAGTTGCTCAGTCGTGTCCAACTCTTTGCAACCCCCATGAACTGTAGCCCTTCAGGCTCCTCTGTCCATGGGATTTTCCAGGCAAGAATACTGGAGTGGGTTGCCATTTCCTTCTCCAGGGGATCTTCCCGACTCAGAAATTGAACCTGGGTCTCCCGAACCTGGATCTCCCGTATTGCAGACAAATTTTTTTACTATCTGAGCTACCAGGGAAGTGAATACACTAATCTTTACTAGGAAATTATAAGTCAATGTATTAATTTTTCTAGCGAAGAGTAAAATATAAAACAAAGTGACCATTCCAGGCTTTTGGTGTTCTGTTTTCACAATATTTGAAATGTATTTGAATGTGACAGCTAATAGTTATTGAGGACATGTTTTTTTAACTGGTATTGTTGTGCTATTTACTTTACAGTTGACATTATTTAATCTTTTCAACAACCATGAAAGGTAATTTTTGTTATCTTTATTTCAGTTAATAAATGACTTGCCTATGGTAAAAAAGCCAATTAAGTGATGGAGGTAGGCTTCTTGCCCCATGTATATGAAACTTTATACCTCTGGACTTTCTATTGAACCATGCAGCTTTGTCAACATTATATCAGTGGTGCTTATATTATTAAGCACACACGTTCTGAAGAAAGCCCAGAAATTTATCAGATTTTCTACTTATAATGCTTTTGAAGTAATTCAGTTTAATATTTAGTAGGTAAATGTAGATTATTTACTTTTTTTGTTGTTAGAGAGAGGTAATGGGCAGGATTTTTTAATATTGAAATATAATTGATATACAATATTATGTTTCAGGTATGCTGTGTAGTGATTTGACATTTACATACATTTTAAAGTGATCATCACAAAGTCTAGTAACCATCTGTCCACATACAAAGTTATTACAATATTACTAACCGTATTCCTTATGTATTACATCTCCATGCCTTATGTATTTTATACATGGAGGTTAATTCCCTTCACTTCTTTACCCCACCACCCCACACCCTGCCCTTCTAGATTCCATATGTGAAGTCATATGGTATTTGCCTGACTTACTTAGCATAATACCCTCTAGATTTATCCATATTGTTGCATATGGCAAGATGTAATTTTTTATGGCTGAATGAGGTACCATTGCGTGTGCGCGCGTGTGTGTGTGTAGGTATAAACCAACTTCTTTCCCCGTTCACTTATGGGTGGATACTTAGGTTGCTTCCTTATCTTGGCTATTGTAAACAATGCTGCAGTGAACATGTGGGTGCCTATATCTTTTTGAGTTAGTGTTTTGTTTTCTTTGGATAAATACCATGAAGTGGATTACTGGATCATATAGTAGTTCTTTTTTTAATTTTTTGAGCAACCTCCATACTGTTTTTCATAGTGGTTGCACTGATTTACATTCTCACCAACAGTGCACAGGGGTCCTTTTTCTTCGCACCCTCGTCAGCACTTGTTACTTCTTGTCTTTTTGATAATATCCATTCTAATGGTGTGAAAAGCTCATGATGGTGGTTTTGATTTGCAGTGATGTTGAGCTCTTTTTCACGTACCTGTTGGCCATCTGTGTCTATTTTGAAGAAATGTCTATTTAGATCCTCTGCTTATTTTTCAATCAAGTTTTTTGTTTTTGATGTTGAGTTGTATGAGTTCTTTGTATATTTTGCGTATTAACTCTTCATCAGATATATCATTTACAAATATATTTTCCCATTCAGTATTCTGCCTTTTGATGTTTTGGTAGTTTCCTTTGCTAACCAACTTAATTTTAAGCAACTTAAGGCAAGTACTACTATTTTCTGTCATTGTATACCCAGTTGCTAGCATTGTCGACTTTTCAGTAGTTTTTTGTTGTTTGTTGAGTGAATGAATGAATTTTTCTGTATTTGTATTATGTAGTTGTAAAGCTACAAAAATTGTGGTTGGCAGTCTGTAAAATTTCTCTGTTTTTTATCTTTTCTCCTTCCATTCTGACGTTTACTTGATTTTTCCTCCTTTCTTCCTTGTCTGTAATAACAAACTAGTCACAAGATGTATTTTATACAGTTTAGAACCAGCATAAGTGTGTGTTGAATGAATAAATGAAATATGCCAAAATGTGGACATTTAAATGTGATTTTTCTAATATTTAACATTTTAATTTTGATAAGTAAAATTGATAAAATATATTTTCTTAAAGTCTTGAATTATATAGTTACAAGTGTCTTATTTATTTTTGTTTTTTAGTTTATAGTGTGTATAAGAAAAACAGATTTCTTTACGCCATCACTCTCATCAGGAATATGAGAGATATCTGTGAAGAGATATGATTGTTTTAGGAAATTGGAAAGTACTCATATTGCCCATTACCAATTATTTTAAATACATATAATTCATAATGACATTACTGATACACTTTAATAAGACTAGTGTGCATTAAACACTTTTTTAAAGTCAGTTTACTTTGAAAATCAAGATAGCAGGACTTCTTTGTAGGTTTGAGATATAATCCTATTTTAATGGAATCCGCCCCCCTCTGTGTTCTGTTCCTTTGTGGAAGGAGCACAAGTTCTGGACATACTGTTATTACGATCATGGCTTGCTCTGTGACTCTGAGCAATGGTTAGGTTATCCTTAACCCACTGAATCAGATTCCTCTTTTTCTGGTGTACATTAAAGAGTTCTGGAGATGATTAGATGAAATAATAATGTACCTATATGTAATAAGGCACTGATTTGACAGCCAATATAGAGTGTCTTATTAAGCAATTTATAGTTTTGGAAAACCGGAGCTTAATATCCCATGGAAAACTTGGGGAAAGAGAGTAAAATATATACCTAAGTTAACCATTTGAGAAGCAAAGAAGCTGGAGTGTTTATTTGTACATGAAATGCCATCAGTTACTGAGTTAAGACTATTCCTATTTGTGTTAATTCCAATTCCTTGGCAGTTCTCTTCTGCCACTTGAGTGAGAAAGATCACTTAAGCAACAACAAAAAGCCTTTAAAGAAATGCAAATGCTGGCATTTGGAAGTCAGGTCTGTGTGTGTGAATTGGTAAGTTGTGAAAGTATCTGATCCCATGGACCACAGCCTTGTCTAACTCAATGAAACTAAGCCATGCCTTGTGGGGCCACCCAAGATGGATGGGTCATGGTGGAGAGGTCTGAGAGAATGTGGTCCACTGGAGAAGGGAATGGCAAACCACTTCAGTATTCTTGCCTTGAGAACTGCATGAACAGTATGAAAAGGCAAAATGATAGGATACTGAACGAGGAACTCCCCAGGTCGGTCGGTGCCCAATATGCTACTGGAGATCAGTGGAGAAATAACTCCCATCTTAAAGGAGATCAGTCCTGGGTGTTCATTGGAAGGACTGATGTTGAAGCTGAAACTCACCCTGATGCTGGGAAAGATTGAGGGCAGGAGGAGAAGGGGACGACAGAGGATGAGATGGTTGGATGGCATCACTGACTCAACGGTTGTGGGTTTTGGTGGACGCCGGGAGTTGGTGATGGACAGGGAGACCTGGTGTGCTGCAGTTCATGGGGTCGCAAAGAATCAGACACAACTGAGTGACTGAACTGAACTGAACTGATGTGTGGGTCACAGACAGAATCTGCTGCAATTATGTTAGCTCTTTTCTGGTGGTAAGGGCTTAGAGTTCTGGCTTTTTTTCCCCCTCTGGGAAATGATGGTTATTTACTTTCTTCCAAGATGGATGTGGGAAAACTTATAGATTTTTAACACAAACATGTTCTGATCCTCCAAGCTTGTAAAAAAAAAAAAAGAAGGAAGAAAAATGGTTTCTTGTCTTATTTGAGAAAATCTGCCAATATTTTTTAAATCATTCAACCATCTTTGATGTTGGGAGAAAAATCTCTTCATTCTTCCAACTTAGTTTCCATATACTGAAATTTTCTTTGAGTTGTTTACTTCAGTATGTAAATTGGCTCTCTTGAAAAGGAAATTCTTTTAAACAAAATCAGATATTCACTAAGAAATAAAGGAGTATTGTTGATGCTTGCTTAAAAGCTGTGAGGTGACTCCAGATTGAAAGGAAAAAAACAAAGTAGCTTCTTATAGACCAGCAGAAATTGAATATTCAGCTTTCTAAACACTTTCTAATTTTTCCAGAAAGGAAAAATTCAGGTGATGAATGTTCCTTTGAGGAATTTGATAAATAGGAGTATGAACTCAGTGTGACATTCAGAGAGTAAAGAGATGAGTAATGCTATATTAATAAATTGCAAATAAGTATTTAGTTTGTATAGTATCATGTTGACAAATTATTTTTGTATTTATCACCTTTTAAATTCTCTGTGCTTCATAAATATATGGGGGATGTCTGATTCTTTTTTGTTTTATTTTACTGGTATGGGAAACAGAAAAAGTTGAATGAAAGACAGTCCTAGAGAAATTGCAGTGGTATTTGAGTGACAGCTTGTGATGAAAGGGAAGTAAAGAGCAGAAATTAAAAAATGTAATTGTGAAACATTATTAGTTACAAAATGGCAAAGAAAATATTTTATATTGTGGTATATGCACATTGTTGAGGAAAGTAATACCTCAGTTAAAATAAGCTCATTGGTTTGTATTTTTTTTTTAAACTAATAAAATCTATTTTCAAGTAGTGTTAGGTTCACAGCAATACTGAGCAGAAAGCACAGAGAGTTCTGTATACTCCCTCCCCGCTCCACACATACATTTCCTCTCAGATTGACACCCCCACTGCAGTGGTACTATTTGTTTCAATTGACATTCCCCACCATAGCCTGACTATTTGTTTCGATCAGTGAGCCTCCAAAGATACATCAACATTGCCCAAGGTCCACAGTTTAATAAAGGGGTTACCCTTGGTGTTGTACATTCTATGGGTTTGGACAAAATTGTTAATTATATGTATCCATCACTGTAGTATCATACAGAATGGTTTCACTACCCCCATAAATCCTCTTTGTTCTGCCTGTTCATCCTTTCTTCCCTCATAACCCCTGACAACCACTAATCTTACTACCTCCTTAGTTTTGCCTTTTTTAGAAAGTCATATAGTTGGAATGATGAAATGTGTAGCCTTTGCAGATTGGCTTCTTAGTACTAGGCACTTAAGTTTTTTCCATATTTTCCTGGCTTGATAGCTCATTTCTTTCTAGCACTGAATAATATTCCACTGTCTGCATATAACCAGAGTTTATTTAATCCATTCACTTGTTGAAAGATGTCTCGGTTGCTTCTAGGTTTTGGAAGTTATGAATAAAGCTGCTATAAACATCTGCATGCTGGTTTTTGTGTGGACATATATTTTCAATTCATTTGGGTAAATGCCAAGGAGTCCAATTGCTGGATTATATGGTAAGAGTATGTTCAGTTTTGTAAACAAACTGCCAAACTGTTTGCCAAAGTAGCTGTAATACTTTGCATTCCAGCCAGCAATGAATGAGAATTCCTATTGCTCCACATCTTTGCCAGCATTTGATGTTGTCAGTGTTTTGGATATTGGCTATTGTAATAGATGTGTAGTGGTATATTATTGTTGTTTTAATTAGCAATTCCCAAGGGACATAGGATGTTAAATATCTTTTCATATGCCTACTTATATATATCTTCTTTGGTGAGGTGTCTATTCAAGTCTCTTGCCTATTTTTTAACTGGATTGACTTTTATGAGTTCTTCATATGTTTCAGATAACAGTCCTTTATTATATATGTCTTTTGCAAGTGTTTTCTCCCAGTCTATGGCTTGTTTTGTCATTCTCTTTCAAGTGTCTTTTACAGAGGAGTTTTTAACTTTAATGAAGTCTAGCTTATCAATTATTTCTTTCATGGATCATGCCTTTGATGTTGTGTCTAAAGTGTCATCACCATATGCAAACTCATCTAGATTTTCTCCTATGTTATCCTCTTGAAATTTTATAGTTTGTGTTTTACATTTAGGTCTATGATCAATTTTGAGTTAATTCTTGGTAAGAGTATAAGGTGTATGTCTAGATTCATTTTTTTTTTCATGTGAAATGTTTAGTTTTTCCAATACTATATATTGAAAAGATTGCCCTTTCTCTGCGGTGTTGCCTTCACTTCTTGTCAAAGATCAGTTGACTGTATTTATGTGGATTTATTTGGGGGCCCTGTATCGGGTTCTGTTAATCTATTTATTCTTTTGCCAATACCACACTGTCTTAATTACTGTAGCTTATGTTAAATCTTGAATATGGATTATTTCAGTCCTCTGACTTGGCTCTTCTCCTTTAATATTGTGTTGGCTATCTTGGGTCTTTTGCCTCTCTATATAAACTTTAGAATCATTTTATTGATTTCCACAAAACAGCTTGCTGGGATTTTGATAAGGATTGCATGGAACCTATAGAGCAAGTTGGGAAAAACTGGCATATTAATAATATTGATTCTTCCTATCTATGAATATGGGATAACTCTCTAGTCTTTTAGTTCTTTTTTGAGATCTTTAATCATAGTTTTCTTGTTTTTTTCCTCATGTAGATCTTACATATATTTTGTAAGATTTATACCTAAGAATGCACTGGTCACAGTAGACACCCTCTTCCAACTACACATGGACATCACCAGATGGTCAACACCGAAATCAGATTGATTATATTCTTTGCAGCCAGAGATGGAGAAGCTCTATACAGTCAGCAAAAAAAAGACCGGGAGCTGACTGTGGCTCAGATCATGAACTCCTTATTGCCAAATTCAGACTTAAGTTGAAGAAAGTAGGGAAAACCACGAGACCATTCAGGTATGACCTAAATCAAATCCCTTATGATTATACAGTGGAAGTGAGAAATAGATTTAGGGATTAGAACTGATAGAGTGCCTGAAGAACTATGGACGGAGGTTTGTGACATTGTAAGGAGACAGGGATCAAGACCAGCCCCAAGAAAAAGAAATGGAAAAAAGCAAAATGGATGTCTGAGGAGGCTTTACAAATAGCTGTGAAAAGAAGAGAAGCCAAAAGCAAAGGAGAAAAGGAAAGATATAGCCATTTGAATGCAGAGTTCCAAAGAATAGCAAGGAGAGATAAGAAAGCCTTCCTCAGCGATCAGTGCAAAGAAATAGAGGAAAACAGTAGAATGGGAAAGACTAGAGCTCTCTTCAAGAAAATTAGAGATAGCAAGGGAACATTCCATGCACAGATGGGCTCAATAAAGGACAGAAATGGTATGGACCTAACAGAAGCAGAAGATATTAAGAAGAGGTGGCAAGAATACACAGAAGAACTGTACAAGGAAGATCTTCATGACCCAGATAATCACGATGGTGTGATCACTCACCTAGAGGCAGACATCCTGGAATGTGAAGTCAAATGGGCCTTAGGAAGCATCATTATGAACAAAGCTAGTGGAGGTGATGGAACTCTGGTTGAGCTATTTCAAATCCTGAAAGATGATGCTGTGAAAGTGTTGAACTCAATATGCCAGCAAATTTGGAACGCTCAGCAGGGGCCACAGGACTGGAAAAGGTCAGTTTTCATTCTAATCTCAAAGAAAGGCATTGCCAAAGAATGCTCAAACTACTGCACACTTGCACTCGTCTCACACGCTAGTAAAGTAATGCTCAAATTTCTCCAACCTAGGCTTCAACAATACATGAAATGTGAATTTCCAGATGTTCAAGCTGAATTTAGAAAAGGCAGAGGAACAAGAGATCAAATTGCCAACATCCACTGGATCATCAAAAAAACAAGAGAGTTCCAGAAAAGCATCCATTTCTGCTTTATTGACTATGCCAAAGCCTTTGACTGTGTGGGTCACAATAAACTGTGGAAAATCCTGAAAGAGGTGGAAATACCAGACCACCTGACCTGCCTCTTGAGAAACCTGTATGCAGGTCAGGAAGCAACAGTTACAACTAGACATGGAACAACATGTTGGTTCCAAATAGGGAAAGGAGTACGTGAAGGCTGTATTTTGTCACCCTACTTATTTAACTTATATGCAGAGTACATCATGAGAAACACTGGGCTGGATGAAGCACAAGCTGGAATCAAGATTGCCGGGAGAAATATCAATAACCTCAGATATGCAGATGACACCACCCTTATGGCAGAAAGCAAAGAATAACTAAAGATCTTGATGAAAGTGAAAGAGGGGAGTGAAAAAGTTGGCTTAAAGCTCAACTTTCAGAAAACTGAGATCATGGCATCCGGTGCCATCACTTCATGGCAAATAGATGGGGAAACAGTGTAAACAGTGGCTGACTTTAGTTTTTGGGCTCCAAAATCACTGCAGATGGTGATTGCAGCCATGAAATTAAAAGATGCTTACTCCTTGGAAGGAAAGTTATGACCAACCTAGACAGCATATTAAAAAGCAGAGACATTACTTTGCCAGCAAAGGTCCATCTAGTCAAGGCTATGGTTTTTTCATTTGTCATGTATGGATGTGAGCTGGACTATAAAGAAAGCTGAGTGCCAAAGAATTGATGCTTTTGAACTGTGGTGTTGGAGAAGACTCTTGAGAGTCCCTTGGACTGCAAGGAGATCCACCCAATCCATTCTAAAGATCAGTCCTGGGTGTTCATTGGAAGGACTGAAGTTGAAGCTGAAGCTCCAATACTTTGGCCTCCTGATGCAAAGAACTGACTCATTGCAAAAGATCCTGATGCTGGGAAAGATTGAAGGCAGGAGGGAAGGGGGACGACAGAGGATGAGATGGTTGGATGGCATCACCAACTCAATGGACACAAGTTTGGGTAAACTCTGGGAGTTGGTGATGGACAGGGAGGCCTGGCGTGCTGCAGTCCATGGGGTCACAACGAGTCAGATATGACTGAGCAACTGAACTGAACTGTTTTCATTTTTGGAGGTTCTAATGTAAATAGTAATGTGTTTTTAATTCAAATTCTGCCTCTTAATTGCTAGTATATGAGATAGCAGTTGACTTTTTATATCAACTTTGTATCCCGCGACCTTGTTATAATTGCTTATTAGTTGTTGGCTTTTAAAACATGATTCTTTTGGATTTTTCCCATAGATAACCATGTCATCTGTGAACAGAGAGTTTTATTTCTTCCTTACAAACCTATGTATCTTTTATTTCCTTATTTTATTGCATTAGCTATAATTTCCAGTACCCAATGTTGAGAAGGAGAGATGAGGGAATATCTTGTCTTGTTCCTCATCTTAATGGGAAAGGTTCTGCTGTCTTACAATTAAGTATGATGTAGCTCTAGTTTTTTGGTAGACAGTTTTTATCAAGAGAAGAAATTCCCTCTATTCCTAGTTTACTTTGAATTTTCGTTGTATGTGTTATACTTTCTGAAATGCTATTTGTGCATCTATTGGTATGTTCATGTGATTGTTTTCTTTTTGATGTGGTATGATATAATGATGTGATAATGGTATGATCATGTAATGCCTGTTGATGTGATGGATCACATTAATTGATTTTGAATGTTGATCCAGTTTTGCATACTGGAATAAATCCCACTTGGTTATGGTGTTTAAGTCTTTTTATACATTGTTAAATTCAATTTACTAATATTTTGAGGTTCTTTGTGTCTATTTTCATGAGATTGTAGACATCTTGTAATAGCTTTATCTGGTTTTAGGGTAATGCTGGCTTAATAGATGAGTTAGGAAATAGTTCCTCTGCTTCTATCTTCTGAAAGAATTTCTAGAGAATTTGTAAAATTTCTTCTTTAAATTTTTGGTAGAAATTGTCAGTGAACTCATTTGGACCTGGTGGTTTCTGCTTTGGGCAGTTATTAATTATTGATTTAATTTCTTTAACAGATTCAGACCCATTCAGATTGTTTATTTCTTCTTTTTTGCAATTTACCAGATTGTCCTTTTCAATGAATTGGCCCATTTTCTCTAGGTTATTAAACTAGTGGACTTAGATTTTGTGTTTTCAGTCTCATTGATTTCTGCTCTGATTTTTATTATTCTTTGTACTTACTTTGGATTTAATTTGCTCTTTTCTAGTTTTCTAAAGTGGAGCTTAGACAATTGATTTTTAGATCTCTCTTATTTTCCAATATATGAATTTAATGCTGTAAATTCTGCTTTTCTCTTATGCTTTTCACTGTAAGCACTGTTTCCACTGTATCCCACAATTTTTTTTTGCTTTTCTTTAATTTTTATTTATGTTTTTAATTACAAAAGTGATACTATCCCACAAATTTTGATGACGTGTATTTGCATTTTTCACTTCGTTCTTAGCATTTTAAAATTTCTAATGAGGTTTCTTCTTTGTCCACATGTTAATTAGAAGTATGTTGTTTAATCTCCAAGTATTTCGAGATTTTCCAGTTAACCTTTCTGTTAATGATTTCTAATTTAATTCCTTTGTGTCCTAAGAGCAGACATTATATAATTTCTGTTTTTTTAAACTTGTTAAAGTGTATTTTATGACCCAGAATGTGATCTCTTTTGGTGAATATTTAATGTTAGCTTGAGAAGAAGGTGTAATCTGCTATTGTTGGATGAAGTAGGATATAGATATCAATTATATCCAGCTATTAATAATTACTGGTGCTGTTGAATTCACCTCTGTCTTTACTGATTTTTTGCCTGTTGAATCTATGCATTTCTGATAGAGGGAATGTTAAAGTCTCTGATTATAGTAGTGGATTTTTCTATTTCTTCTTGCAATCATCTGCAGTTTTGCCTCACATAGTTTGATGTGGTTTTTTTGTTGTTGCTGTTAGACACATACACATTGAAGATTGTTACCTTCTCAAGGTATTATTATTATCTAATACCCCTCTTTATTCATGATAACATTCTTGCTGTGACGTTTGTCCTGTTTGAAATTAATGTAGCTACTCCCACTTTCTTTTTTTTTATATATTTATTTATGATATTTACTTATTTTGGCTGCACTGGGTCTTTGTTGCTGCACTTGGGCATTCCTCTAGTTGCCGTGAGCGAGGGTTACTGTCTGGGTGTAGTGCATGGGTTTCTCATTGTGGTGTCTTCTCTCGTTGCAGACAGCAAGCTCAGTAGTTGTGGCCCATGGACTTAGTTGGCCTGCAGCATATGAGATCTTCTCAGAATAGGGATCAAAGCTTTGTGTCCCCTACATTGACAGGCGGACTCCCAACCACTGAACCACCAATGAAGTCCCTCCTACTTTCTTTTGATTAGTGTTAGAATAGCCTTACTTTCTCTATGTCTTCAGTTTAGGTGTTTTTTTTGTTTGTTTTTTTTTAGTATAGCAGTTATTTATTAGTGAGTTTAATGGTTACAATTCTCCCTTGGACCTGTTAGCCTTCCACACATACACACACACACACAAACCTTTTTTAAAAATTGAAGTATAGTTAATTTACAGTGTTATGTTACTTTCAAGTGTGCATATATATTTCAAGTGTGTGTATATATATATATATAAAAGATTATTTTCCATTATAGGTTGTTGTTATAGGTTATAAACCTATAATTTTCCATTATAGGTTGTTATATATTAGATTATTTTCCATTATAGGTTGTTGTATAGGTATGTTATAGATTGTACCTTGAAAGGTACAATCTGCCAAATTGCAAACAAGAAGGAATAAACAATCTTAATAGGACTGTTTATATATGGTTAATTTAAGATACTGAATATAGTTCCCTCTGCTATGCAGTAGGTCCTTGTTGTTTACCCATGGGATTGCAGAGAGTTAGACACAACTGAGCAACTGAACTGAGTGTATATATGTTAATTCTAAACTCCCAGTTATCTCCCTGCCCCACTGCTATTCCATTTGGTAACCATAAAATTGTTTTCTGTGTCTGTAAATCTATCTCTGTTTTGTAAATAAGTTCATTTGTATTGCATTTTAAGGTTCCATATATAAGTGATAGCCTATGATATTTGTCTTGCTTTGTTTGACTTCACTTAATATGATAATCTCTAGGTCCATTCTTGTTGCTGCAGACGGCATTATTTTATTCTTTTTTATGATTGGGTAATATTCTGTTGTTTGTATGTATATGTGTGGGGGGGGGTCTTATTTATTCATTAATCTGTTGATGTTACTTCCATATCTTGGCTATTTTAAGTAGTGCTGCTATGAATACTGGGTGCATATATCTTTTCAAATGAAAGTTTTCTCTGCATATATGCCCAGGAGTGAAATTGCAGGATCAAATGGTAGCTCTATTTTTTGTTTTTAAGGATCTTACATACTGTCCTCCATAGTGACTGCCCCAATTTATATTCCCACCAACCATGTAGAAGACTACCTATTTATCCGCACCCTCTCCAGTGTTTATTATTCATAGACTTTTTAATGATATCCATTCTGATTGGTGTGAGGTGATACCTCATTGTAATTTTGACTTGCATTTCTTTAATTAGTGATATTAAGCATCAGTTCGTATGCCAGTTAGCAATCACATTTGTATGTCTTCTTTGGGGCTTTCCTGGTAGCTCAGTGGTAAAGATTCTGCCTGTCAATGCAGGAAGTTTGATCCCTGGATTGGTATGATCCCCTGAAGAAGGAAATGACAACCCACTCCAGGCTTCTTGCCTGGGAAATCCAATGGACAGAAGAGCCTGATGGGCTACAGTCCATGGGGTCCCAAAAGAGTTGGACATGACTTAACAACTAAACATTCTTTGGAGAAATGTCTATTTAGGTCTTCTGCCTATTTTTTGGTTGTGTGTGTGTGTGTGTGTGTGTGTGTGTGTGACATTAAGCTGTATGAGCCATTTGTATAATTTGGGAAATTAATCCCTTGTTGGTAGCATCATTTGCAAACATTTTCTCTCAGTCCATAGTTTGTCTTTTTTGTCTTGTTTATGATTTCCTTTGCTGTGCAAAAGCTTTTAAGTTTAATTAGGTCCCATTCATTTTTGTTTTTGTTTTTTTTTTTTCCATTACTCTAGGAGACAGATTGAAAAAGATACTGTTGTGAATTGTCTCAAAGAGTGTTCTGCTTATATTTTCCTCTAAGAGTTTTATAGTATCCAGTCTTACATTTAGGTCTTCAGCCCATTTTGAGTTTATTTTTGTATATCATATTAGAGAATTTTCTTATTTCATTCTTTTACATGTGGTTGTCCAGTTTTCCCAGCATGATTTATTGAAGGGACTGACTTTTCTCCATTGTGTATTTTTGCCTCTTTTGTGTAGATTGACCATTAGTGCATGGGTTCACTTCTGGATTTTCTATCCTAGTTCATTGATCTATGTGTCTGTTTTTGTGCCAGAATCATAATATTTTGATTACTATAGCTTTGTGGTTTAGTCTGAACCACAAAGCCTGATTCCTTCAGCTATATTCTTCTTAAAATCGTTTTGGTTATTTGGGTTCTTTGTGTTTCCATACAAATTTCAAAATTTTTTGTTCTAGTTCTGTGAAGTATGCCATTGGTAATTTGCCAGGGATTGCACTGAATCTGTAGATTGCCTTGTGGTATGGTCAATTTTAACAACATTGATTCTTCCAATCCAAGAACATAGTATATCCTTCCAACTGTTTGTGTCATCTTCAGTTTCTTTCACTCAGAGTCTTACAGTGTTCAGAGTATAGGTATTTTACTACTTTAGGTAGGTTTATTCATGGAGGTGATGGAATTCCAATTGAGCTATTTAAAATCCTGAAAGATGATGCTGTGAAAGTGTTGCACTCAATAGGCCAGCAAATTTGGAAAACTCAGCAGTGGCCACAGGACTGGAAAAGGTCAGTTTTCATTCCAATCCCAAAGAAAGGCAATCCCAAAGAATGCTCAAACTACCGCACACTTGCACTCATCTCACACACTAGTAACGTAATGCTCAAAATTCTCCAAGCCAAGCTTCAGCAATATGTGAACCATGAACGTCCAGATGTTCAAGCTAGATTTGGAAAAGGCAGAGGAACCAGAGATCAAATTGCCAACATCTGCTGGATCATCAGAAAAGCAAGAGTTCCAGAAAAGCATCTATTTCTGCTTTATTGACTATGCCAAAGCCTTTGACTGTGTGGATCACAATACACTGTGGAAAATTCTGAAAGAGGTGGAAATACCAGACCACTTGACCTGCCTCTTCAAAAATCTGTATGCAGGTCAGGAAGCAACAGTTAGAGCTGGACATGGAACAACAGACTGGTTCCAAATCGGGAAAGGAGTACGTCAAGGCTGTATATTGTCACCCTGCTTATTTAACTTATATGCAGAGTACATCATGAGAAACACTGGGCTGGAGGAAGCACAAGCTGGAATCAAGATTGCCGGGAGAAATATCAATAACCTCAGATATGCAGATGACACCACCCTTATGGCAGAAAGCAAAGAATAACTAAAGATCTTGATGAAAGTGAAAGAGGGGAGTGAAAAAGTTGGCTTAAAGCTCAACATTCAGAAAACTAAGATCATGGCATCTGGTCCCATAACTTCATGGCAAATAGACGGGGAAACAGTGTCAGACTATATTTTTTTGGGCTCCAGAATCACTGCAGATGGTGACTGCAGCCATGAAATTAAAAGACGCTTACTCTTTGGAAGGAAAGTTATGACCAACCTGGATAGCATATTAAAAAACAGAGACATTACTTTGCCAACAGAGTTCCTTCTAGTCAAGGCTATGGTTATTCCAGTGGTCATGTATGAATGTGAGAGTTGGATGGTGAAGAAAGCTGAGTGCAGAAGAATTGATGCTTTTGAACTGTGGTGTTGGAGAAGACTCTTGAGAGTCCCTTGGACTGCAAGAAGATCCACCCAGTCCATCCTAAAGGAGATCAGTCCTGGGTGTTCATTGGAAGGACTGATGTTGAAGCTGAAACTCCAATACTTTGGCCACCTCATGCGAAGAGTTGACTCATTGGAAAAGACCCTGATGCTGAGAGGGATTGGGGGCAGGAGGAGAAGGGGATGACAGAAGATGAGATAGTTGGATGGCATCACCAACTCGATGGACATGAGTTTGAGTAAACCCCGGGATTTGGTGATGGACAGGGAGGCCTGGCGTTCTGTGATTCATGGGGTCGCAAAGAGTTGGACATGACTGACTGACTGAACTGAACAGATTCATAAGTATTCTTTCTGATTCTATGGTAAATAGGATTGTTTCCTTACTTTCTCTTTTAAAATATAGAAATGCAACAGATTACTGTATATTAATTTTGTATCCTGCAACTTTACCAGATTCATTGATGAGCTCTAGTAGTTTTCTGGTAGTGTCTTTGGAATTTTCTATATATAGCATCATGTCATCTGCAAACAGTGACAGCTTTACTTCTTGTTTTCCAGTTTGGATTCCTTTTATTACTTTTTCTTCTCTGATTATTGTGACCAGGACTTCCAAATTATGTTAAATTAAAGTAGTGAGAGTAGGCATTCCTGTCTTATTCCTGATCTTAGAGAACATGCTTTCGGCCTTTCATCATTGAGTATGACATTAGCTCTGGGCTTGTCATATAGGCCTTTATTATATTGAGGTCAGTTCCTTCTAAACCTAATTTTGAAAAGTTTTTTTATCATAAATGAATTTTGTCACAAACTTTTTTTGCATCTGTTGAAATGATCATATGATTTTTATTCTTCAATTTGTTCATGCAGTTTTGAACTTTTATGGATAGTGAAAAATCCTTGCATCCCAGGGATAAAGCCCACTTGATTATGGTGTATGATCCTTTTACTGTATTGTTGGATTTGGTTTGCTAGTATTTTTTTTTTTTTTGAGGATTTTTCATCTATCTTCTTCAGTGGAATTGGCCTATAATTTTCTCCTTTTGTGATATCTTTGTCCAGTTTTAGTATCAAGGCAGTAGTGGCCTCATAGAGTGAGTTCAGAAGTGTCCCTTCATTTGTTATTTTTTTGAATAGTTTGAAAATGTTTGGTAGAGTTCACCTGTGAAGCCATCTTGTCCCGAACTTTTGCTTTTGGTAGTTTAAATTACTGATTCAACTTCATCACTGATAATTGGTCTGTTCATTTTTTTTTTTTTTTCCTGGTTCAGTGTTGAGAGATTGTACCTTTCTAAGAATTTATCCATTTCTTCTAGGTTGTACATTTTTTGGTATATAGTTGTTCATCATAGGCTCTTATATGATCCATTCTGCTTCTATGGTATCAGTTATAACTGCTTTTTTATTCATGATTGTATTAATTTGAACCTTCTCCCTTTTTTCCTTGATGAGTCTGGGTAAAGGTTTATCAATTTTGTTTATCTTTTCAAAGAACCAGCTTGTAGGTTCATTGATCTTTTCTATTTTTTCTTTTAGCATCTACTTCATTTGTTTCTGCTCTGATTTTTATGATTTCTTCTACTAACCTTGGGTGTGCTTGTTATTCTTTCTCTGTTTGCTTTAAGTGTAAGGTTAGGTTGTTTGAGATTTTTCTTGTTTCCTGAGGTACGATTGTATTGCTATAAACTACTCTCTTAGAACTGCTTTTGCTACATCCGTGGTTTTAGATTGTCATGTTTTCATTTGTCTCTAAGTATTTTTTAATTTTCCTCTGTGATTTCTTCAGTGATCCACTGATTGTTTAGTGTCATATTGTTTAGCCTCTGTGTATGTGTGGCTTTCTTTTTTTTTTTTTTTCTTTCTTGTAATTGATTTCTAACCTCATAGTGTTGTGGTCCAAAAACACATTTGCTGTGATTTCAGTTTTCTTAAATTTACCAAGGCTTGCTTAGTGGTCCAGGATGTAATCTATCTTAGAGAATGTTCCATGTGTACTTGAATGTGTACACTACTGCTTTCAGATGGAATGCTCTATAAATAACAGTTAAGTCTGGGTCATTTAAGGACTGTTTTTCCTGTTGATTTTCTGTGTGGATGATCTGTCCACTGATATGACTGGGTTGTTACTGTAACCCTGCTATTTTTGTTGTTGTTGTTCAGTCACTCAGTTGTGTCTGACTCTCTGCAACCCCATGGGCTGCAGCATGCTAGGCTTTACTGTCTTTCACTTTCTCCCAGAGTTTGCTTAAACTCATGTCCATTAAGTCAATGATGCCATCCAACCATCTCATCCTCTGTCGCCCCCTTCTCCTCCTGCCCTCAATCTTTCCCAACATCAGTGTCTTTTCCAGTGAGTCGCCTCTTCACATCCAGTGGCCAAAGTGTTGGATCTTTAGCCGTAGT
Organism: Cervus elaphus; assembly: GCF_910594005.1. Classification (NCBI taxonomy): domain Eukaryota; kingdom Metazoa; phylum Chordata; class Mammalia; order Artiodactyla; family Cervidae; genus Cervus; species Cervus elaphus. The sequence goes on from NC_057822.1 coordinate 36,449,128, forward strand.
CCTTCCAATGAATATTCAGGGTTGATTTCCTTTAGGATTGACTTGTTTGATCTCCTTGCAATTCAAGGAACTCTCAAGAGTCTTCTCCAGCACCACAGTTCAAAAGCATCAGTTCTTTGATGCTCAGCCTTCTTTATGGTCCAACTCTTACATCTGTACATGACTACTGAAAAATCTATAGCTTTCATTTTTCACACTTTTGTTGCCATGATGTTTCTTCTTTCTAATATGCTGTCTAGGTTTGTCATAGCTTATCTTCCAAGGAACAAACATCTTTTAATTTCATAGCTGCAGTCAACATCTGCAGTGATTTTGGAGCCCAAGACAATAAAGTCTGTCACTGTTTCCATTTTTCCTATCTATTTGCTGTGAAGTGATGGGACTAGATGCCATGATCTTAGTTTTTTGAATGTTGAGTTTTAATCTAGCTTTTTCATTCTCCTCTCTCACCTTCATCAGTGGGCTCTTATTGTATTACTGCCAATTTCCCCTATTTCTATTAACAATTGCTTTATCTTTGAGGTGCTCCTTTGTTTGGTGCATATATATATTTCCATTATTGTATCTTCTTCTTAAATTGATCTTTTGATCATTATGTAGTGTTCTTCTTTGTCTTGTGATGGTCTTTAAAGTTTTATTTTTATGATATAAGTATTGCTACTCTGGCTTTCCTTTGATTTCCTTTTGCATAGAATATCTTTTCCTCTTCCCTCATTTTCATTCTGTATGTATTTCTAGATCTAAAGTGAGTCTCTTCTAGGCAGCAAATATATGGGCCCTGTTCTATTCAGCTAGTCTGTGTCTTTTGGTTGAAGCATTTATTCCATTTATAGTTAAGGTAATTATTGATATGTATGTTCTATTGCCATTTTGTTAATTAAGTTTTTTTTTTTTTGTAGGTCTTATTTTGTGCTCTACTCTTGTGATTTGATGACTGTCTTTATGTTTGGATTCCTTTTTGTGTGTGTGTATGCATTTTTTTAGATTTTGTGGTTATCATGAGACTTTTGTATAGGAGTGTATATTTTTCCATGCTTATTTTAAGTTGCTGATCTCTTAATTTCAAACACATTTTAGGTACCCTGCATTTGTGCTCTCCTCCCCTCATAATTATTTTTGATATTTTACATCTAATTATTTTGTGTATCCCTTAACTGCTTATTGTGAACACAAATGGTTTCACAACTTTTGTTGTTAAATATCCCTTCTAGCTTTGCGCATGGATCATTTCCTACCTTTATTCTTTGTTTGCCTTTACCAGTGAGCTTTTCCAGTTTGTAATAGTCTTGTTTCTAGTTATGATATTTTCTTTTCCACCTAGTTCCTTTAGCATTTGTTGTAAAGCTGGTTTGGTGCTGCTGAAATCTTCTAGCTTTTGTTTGCTCCATCAAATCTGAATGAGCTGGGTGGAATATTCTTGGTTGTATGTTTTTTCTCTTTCATCACTTTAAGTATATTATGCCACTCCCTTCTGGCGTACAGTTTCTTCTGAAAAATCAGCTGATAGTCTGATGGGAGTTCCCTTGTATATTATTTGTTGTTTTTCCCTTGTTGCTTTTAATATCCCCTCTTTATCTTTAATTTTGTCATTCTGATGAAATGTGCCATGGTGTATTCCTTTGTAGGTTAATCCTGTATAGAACTCTGCACTTCCTGGACTTGAATGACTGTTTCCTTCCCAGGTTAGGAAGGTTTATGTCTGTTATCTCTTAAAATACCTTCTCGGGCCCTTTCTCTTTCTCTTTTCCTTCTAGGAGCCCTACATAATGCAATATTAGCACACTTCGAGTTCACTTAAGCCGTCCTCATTTCTTCTCATTCTTTTTTATTTCTGTTCAGTGGCAGTGATTTCCACTGTTCTGTCTCCCATCTCACTGATCCGTTCTGTTTCATTTAGTCTAGTATCAATTCCTTCTAATGTATGTTTCATTTCAGCTATTGTATTCTTCCATTCTGTTTAGTCATTCTTTATGTTTTCTGTTTGTTAACAACTTATAATTTCTTGCTTTGTGCATCTAGTCTCCTCCCAATTTCTTTGATCTTCTTTATGATCATTACTCTGAACTGTTTCTCAGTTAGATTGCCTGTATCCATGTCACTTTGTTCTCCTGTGGTTTGATCTTATTCCTTCATCTGAAACATCTTCCTCTGTCACCTAATTTTGAGTAAATTGCTATTTGTATTTTTATGTATGTAGTAGGTTGATTGTGTATCTTGACCTTGGAGAAGAGGCCCTTTGTGGGAAACAGTGTGCAGTGTCCCAGGGGTGCACTCCCCTCTCAGCAGCCAGGTCCAGCTGGTCCCAGGCTAGTATCTGGCCTGCATTTGGTGGAGCTGGGTCTTGGTCCTCTGGTGGGCAGGCTGCTTGCCCTTTCATCCAGGCCTTTATGCAGTGTAGAGTTAGGTAACATTATACCATGTCCTGACTTTCTATACAAAAGAATTGTGCACACATATAAATGTGTGTGTACACATGTGCAAACACACACACACAGTGCTTGTTGAACTGATCACATGCATGATTTCAGACTATTCTTTAGCAAATATGTTTTTATTAGTTTAAAAATCATTAATCTCCTATGTATTAATTTGTATGTCCCTAAATGTTAATGTTTGACATTATGCAAGGATTTTTAAAGCACAGAGAAGACAATTTAACAGACAATTAACTTAAAAAATTCCTTTCATACAAGAGAAGGGGGGGTGGTATTGATAGAATGTTTTAGTATTCTTCAACCTCTCTATTTTTTCTCTCTTCCTTTCTTTGACTGGGGGAGGGGATGATAGATGGTAGGAGAACAAGACTAAATATGCCAATCCAGTGTATGAATTCTTTAAAACTAATACTGAAAAATCAGTTTAGATTGTTGACAAATTGAGTTTTTCCAGATTTCTGGACAGAATTGTACAATATATTAAGATTGTGATTCAAAGCCACATTCAGCAGGTAGAGTAAAGTCGTCTCCTTTGGATCCAGGTGTTGTTCCTTATATGTGGTAAGCTCTAAGCCCATAGACAAGTTTCTTAACCCCCCTGCCTTCTTGTTTCCTGTATGTGTGTTGAAGTAGGGACAGGAAAGCTACAGTAAAATACTAGAAAGAGGGAAGGAGAGGACATGCATGGTAGCTCCTGGTTCTACAATAATTAGTAAGGCTTCTTGCTTTGGAAGTGCAGTAGGTCTTGATAGGATCCTAATTCTGCTTTCTGAGAGAAGCTCCTTTGTCCTTTGTTTTCCGTGGTCCCTGACTTTGCTTTTTGGGAATTAATCCTTACCCATCATCCTTTGTGTCTATATCTGTGTGTGTGCAGTTCAGTCGTGTTCACCTCTTTGCGACCCCGTGTTCTGTAGCCCTCTAGACTCCTCTGTCTATAGGATTTCCAGACAAGAATACTGGAGTGGGTTGCCATTTCCTTCTCCTCGGAATCTTCCCAACCCAGGGGTCAAACTCACATCTCTTGCGTCTCTGGCATTGGTAGGCGGGTTCTTTCCCACTGGTGCCCCTTGGGAAGCCTGTATGGGAAATGGGTGTTAGAGAGTGTACCTTTATTGGAGGCTGCACTGGATTCTCATCCTGTGTCCTATTACTGCAAATTTGGACTTTCTGGGTAAAGCATGGTAACTTGTGGGATCTTTTTGCTAATAGAGTTGCCTCAAAAATGTAGTTTTTAATTCTGTTTGCCTCCAGTCAGCTGTATGTAAAAATATCAAAACCAAAAATCTCCCTTGCTCATAGTTGCTTAGCCTACAAACTGGTTAATTAGTTATTTTCCTCAAGCCATCCACCTCTCCCTCATCCTAATGACTGCTACCTTGTGGCCACCTGAAACAGTACATTTGAGTAGGGATTAACCTGACTTTTTGCTCCTGGGCTGGCTCCCATCATGTGGCTAGAACCCTGAAGAGAGATTGTTGGAATACATTTTGTTGTTGTTGTTAGCAGCAGAGAAGCAACTGAATTTTCTATTCCTTCAAGGTGCCCTGTATTCTTGGATTATTCATTAAGTTAGAAGTAGGCTGTAGTCAGAGAGAGCCTCCCTAAGCAGAGTTGTATTCTTTTTTCTCTCTTGCAAATGAACTAATTCTTGCCTAAATTGATTTGTTTATGAGGATTAAAACACCAAGGAACTGTCACTACATTACATCATTATGACTTTATCTAGCTGCTTTTACTAGAACTATTGTTTTGTTAGGCACTTGGGTCTCTCTTTAAATGATGATATTTTGCCAAGATAGTGTATATGGTATAGTGAATTAAAAAAGGATCATCAACCTTTGTCTCTTTCCTGTCTGATTTCTGTCCCTACCTCTAAGTTAGTACACATGCTTTGGGTTTATCTTATAATCACTCTTTGGTCGTAAGAATTTCTGTAGCATTTAGCATACAGGCTAAGTTGTAAGAAAGAGACTTAAAACTGTAGTGGCTCCAACGTAACTTAACTATTTCTTATAGAACTGCTGAAAGATAGATAGATGATGGATAAACAGCTCTGCTTTCTTGAAATAGTCCAGGAACACTCCAAAAAGAAACCCGTGAATCAATTTTAATGTTTTTTGTTGTTGTTAAGATTCTGGTCTTAACCTGCAACTGTAGTTTTGCTTGTTTAATATTTACTTATTTTTCATTTGGCTGCACTGGATCTTAGTTGTAGCATGGGGGATCTAGTTTCCTGACCAGGGAAACCTGGGCCCCCTGCACTGGGAGCTTCGAGTCTTAGCCACTGGATCACCAGGGAAGTCCCTGGTTTTTATTTTTTTAAAGGCAATGAAATTCTGAGTATGAAATATTTGAAACAAAATAGAAACATTTTAGAGAGATCATACACAAATGCATATTAAGTAAAATTCTTTGATTTCTAGCCATAATGGAGTGGAGTTACTGGTACTGTTTGTTCTCTTTGACTGTAAATATCTGCGAAATGAGACAGAAATATATGAAAGTCATTATTTTCATAAAATGGATATAAAGCAGCAGAGGTCAGAGTCAATGATTCCTGAGAAGAGAAACAAATGAGGTGAGCCCTATAATTGCCCTTGTTTTCTGCCTAGAGGCATTTTTAAATATCTGGTGCAGGGAAAGGAAAGCCAAATAGAGCACAGTGGTCTTCTTGACTGAAATAAAGAGTTGGAGAGGCTGAGATAGCTGGAATCATGAGATCAGAATACTAAAGAAGATGGACCTAAGTATGCAAAGAAAGCTTCATAAATCTTCATGTAGTCCTCTTGGGACCTTTGTTAAATACTAAGCTGTGCATGTGTAGGTAAAACTCCATAAGGGCACCCAAAAAGTTAGGAAATTCTAATCTGAAAAATTTCCAGTGCCTATACAAGGTTGAGAGATGTTTGGGTTCTGAATAAGCAGAGTGGAGAGACTTTGTTGAACATCTGGAGCATTCAGTAGAGGCCCCAGATTGGTGATACCTCAAAGAATAAGGCTGAGTTTGACCTGGTGACTAATGGTTACTCTATACTTGCTCTAACAAATCTTTGCAGAAAGCTAGAAAGAATGAAGTTGAACAGTAAATAATGTAATAATCCCTTGAAACAAAATTTTCTCTTTAAAAGGAAGATCATAAAATCTAGAAATTCACCAATATTATATTCGCAGTTTCCATAATAAATGTGTGTGTATTTGCTTACATACATTCATATACAGACACACACAATGAACTACTAGACATGCAAAAAGGAAGAAAAATCATCAATAGAAACAGACACAGAAATGACAGATATCAGTTGGCAAAGACTTTAAAATATCTAAAATATGGTTAGTATGCTCAAAGACTTAAAAGGACATAAAACTGCAGACCTAAGAATCTCAATAAGTTACAAGTAGGATTACAAACAAAACCACACTGTGGTGTACTGTAGTCAAATCACCAAGTGCTAGTGATGGAGAGAAAATCTTAAAAGCAGTGAGAGGAGAAAAAAAGCACATAGGGAAGAAAAGAAAGAAAAATCATTGCTGACTTCTCATCAGAAGATAAGCATGCTGGAAAGCAATGGAATGATATATTTAAAGGGCTGAAAGGAATGAAAAAACTCAACCTAAAGTTACCTTTAAAAACAAAGGCAAAATAACATTCCAAATAAGCAAAGTAAGAAAATTTCTTGTCAGTATACCTATATTATAAGAAATCTTAAAAGGTTCTTTACACTGGATGAATATAAACTCAGTGAAAACTCAGTCTACACAAAGGAAAGAAGTGATAGAAAATGGCAAATATGTATGTCTAAAATATATTGAAATTAAATTATACATTTCTAAATATTGCTTGGATCATAGAAATCACAAGAGAATATATAAAATGTTTTAAACAGAATGATAATGAAAATACAGTATGTCCAGTTTTGTAAGATGCAGCTATTAGATTACTAAAGAAATGCTTAGACAAACATTTAAAGTTACAGATTCTTACATTAGAAAAGAAGGAAAGTGTAAAGTTTATGGCAGAAGCCTCCTTCTTGACCAAAAGCATTTGACAAAATTCAAACCTACTCATGATAAAAACTCACAGCAGACCCAGAATAGAGAGAAACTTCTTCAATCTGATAAAGGCTATTTATAAAACATCTGTAGCTAACGTTAAATTTAGTGATAAAAGACTGAATGCTTTCTCTATAAGATTATGAAGAAGGTAAGAAAGTCCACTTACACAGCTTATAATTAACGTTATACTGGAATTCATAGCCAGTGCAGTAAGATAAAAATAATAAAAGGAACCCAATTAAAAATAAAACTGTCTTTATCTGCGGTTGACATAATATAGTAATAGATAGAAAATCCTAAGGACTTTATGAGGAATGTACTAAAACTCCTCTAAGTGAATTTGACATCAAGGGATATTGGGTCACCATACAAAAGTCAACTATATTTTTATATTCTGACATCCAAACAATTTATGAATGCTACATACTGGCGTCCATAAGCATGAATAATGTTAACTGCAGCCATGAAGTTAAAAGACGTTTGATCTTTGGAAGAAAAGCTATGACCAACCTAGACAGCATATTAAAAAGCAGAGACATTACTTTGCCAACAAAGGTCTGTCTAGTCAAAGCTATGGTTTTTCCAGTAGTCACGTATGGACGTGAGAGTTGGACCATAAAGAAAGCTGAGTGCCAAGGAATTGATGCTTTTGAACTGTGGTGTTGGAGAAGACTCTTGAGAGTCCCTTGGACTGCAAGGAGATCGTACCAGTCAATCCTCAGGGAAATCAGTCCTGAATATTCATTGGAAGGACTGATGCTGAAGTTGAAACTCCAATACTTTGGCCACCTAATGCAAAGAACTGACTCATTGAAAAAGAACCTAATGCTGGGAAAAATTGAAGGCAGGAGGAGAAGGGGATGACATAGAATGAGATGGTTGGATGGCATCACCGACTCAATGGACATGAGTTTGAGCAAGTTCCAGGAGTTTGGTGATGGACAGGGAAGCCTGGTGTGCTGCAGTCAATGGGGTCGCAAAGAGTTGGACACAACTGAGCAACTGAACTGATAAACATGAAATACATAGAGATAAAATTTTAAAACTGTATGCAACATAGCTGAGAGAAACTATCAGTATCTGAAAAAACAGAAATAATACCTTATACATGATCAGAAGATTCAGTGTTGTTAAGATGTTAATTCTCTACCAATAGATCTATGGCTGCAATGCAGTCCTATTCAAAACACTGGTCATTTATTTGAAGAGATTGTCAAGCTGATTCTCAAATTTAGAATTGTCAAAACAATATTGAGAAAGAGCAAAGTTGGAGAATTTACTGGATATTAAGAATTACACTAAACTACAATGATAGTGTGATACTGGGTCATGGTGTTGACACAGGTAGGTAGGTACGTAGGTAGACGATGGAAAGATATCCTAAGGGTTCTCTGTGTGTATGTAAGTATATATACAACATATAGTATTCATATGGGTAATCTTTTATCTATTCAAGGATAGTTGCTTTTTTTTTTCTATTAAAGGATTATAGAATCTTTTCAACAAATGATTCAGGAACTAGATATCCTATAGAAAATAACGAATCTGGACCATACCTCATACAATAAACAACTTGAATTGGATTATAGATCTAGAAGTTAAAGCTGTAAAACTCTTTGATATTTTAGAAACATGAGTAAATCATTATGACTGTGTTAAGCAAATATTTCTTAGGACATAAAACAGAACTGTCCATAAATGAACATTTAAAAATTAGGCTGCATCAAAATTAGAATGTTTTGCTGCTCAAAAGACACCATTAGGAGAAAGAAAGGCAAGCTACAGAATGGGAGCTATAAGTATTTTAATGCGTATAGCCTGATACAGTCTTATATGAATAAGATAGCTAATTAAATATGAGCAAAAGATTTAAAAAGACATTTCCTTAAGGGAAGTCATATGAAAACATGTTCTACATCAGGGGTTGGAAGACTATAGGCCATGCACCAAATCTGGCCTATTGTCTATTTTGAAGACAAAGTTTTATTGATACATGGTTCAGTTCATTTGCTCAGTCGTGTCCGACTCTTTGCAACCTCGTGAATCGCAGCACGCCAGGCCTCCCTGTCCATCACCAACTCCCGGAGTCTACCCAAGACCATGTCCATCGAGTCAGTGATGCCATCCAACCATCTCATCCTCTGTCGTCCCCTTCTCCTCCTGCCCCCAATCCTTCCCAGCATTAGGTTCTTTTCCAATGAGTCAACTCTTCGCATGAGGTGGCCAAAGTATTGGAGTTTCATCTTCAACATCAGTCCTTCCAATGAACACCCAGGACTGATCTCCTTTAGGATGGACTGGGTGGATCTTCTTGCAGTCCAAGGGACTCTCAAGAGTCTTCTCCAATACCACAGGTCAAAAGCATCAATTCTTTGGCACTCAGTTTTCTTCACCATCCAACTCTCACATCCATACATGACTACTGGAAAAACCATAGCCTTGACTAGACAGACCTTTGTTGGCAAAGTAATGTCTCTCCTTTTAAATATGCTGTCTAGGTTGGTCATAACTTTCCTTCCAAGGAGTAAGCTTCTTTTAATTTCATGGCTACACCCTTTCATTTATGGCAGCTTTCATGCTATAACAGCAGAGTTGAGCAGTTATTAAACAGACTATGTGGCCTACAAAACAAATTTCATGTCTCCCTCTTTACAGAAAGTTTGCTATCCCTTTATCTAGAGGAATGAAATTCCAGGAAAGGCTAAATTCTTCCTAGGTGAACAGACAGCAGAGAGGTTTGGCCTAATTTAATGTGTTTTTTCCCAGGATAAATCTTATTATTCTTGGAATTGTAATTATTTTACAGCTGGATCTTCTTCATTTGTTTTTAAATCATAGTTAACTCATTTTTATTACTAAGCTAACAGACTCTATTAAAGGCAAGATTAATTTATAAAACTTTTTCTTTAAGTCTTGTTAACTTAAAGTGTAATTATTAGAAAGCTCTGTCTTATTCTGAGGAACAAACTGTATTTCAAGGTTAAAACAGTGATGTAAAAGGAGAAAAAAAAAAAAAAAACTGCAAAAGAGTGATATAGATTGCTGATGTTGACCAGAAGTTAGTACCAGTAGGTATTGTACTCAAAACGACTTGGGTTAATCAGCTTATACTTATTTCCATCAGTAATTTAAATGGTGAATGCAAACAAGCAAAGATGAGCATTGAAGGCTTATACTGCCTTTCTGAGGACTGACTGCCCAGTCTCACTGCCCGGGTCCACTCATGGATGTATTTGCCCTGATCATCACTAGAAGTAGGAGCTCCTATTTCCAGTGAAGATGGAGGGCATGTGGTGGTTTGTGATCAGTTCAACCCACTCCAGAGAGATGTAGGGAGTCAAATTCTTAATGGCCTGAAAGGCCAAGCTTAATGATAACTGAGGAGTCTCGATACTGGGTATGCTTCACATTGTTTTTAATTTCTTGTTGCTTCAGCTTTGTTCTGATTTGTTACACTGTAAGTTACATAAGCTCTTGTATGTGCTCAGTCGCTCAGTCAAGTCTGAGTCTTTGTGACCCCATGGACTGTAGCCCACCAGGCTCTTCTGTCCAAGGAATTTTCCAGGCAAGAATACTGGAGTGGCTTGCCATTTCCTACTCCAGGGGACCTTCCCGACTCAGGGATTGAACCTGCGTCTCTTGCATTGCCAAGTGGATTCTTTACCATGCTGCCTCCTGGGAAGCCCATATGAGCCATTACATCATTGATAATATAAATTGTTTACAAAAACATGTTTTGTCTTTGAGGTACAACAGGTGTTAATCTCCTTTGAATGAAATATCCATATACTTATCTGTAACATATTTACAATCATAATTATTTTTTAGACCTATTTTCCAGCAAGAATCCCTTGCTCAAAGAAAGAATCCCCTAGAAGAAGTAGGGTAGCCCTCATAGTCAAAATAAAAGTCTGAAAAGCAGTACTTGGATGCAGTCTCAAAAATGACAGGATGATCTCGGTTCATTTCCATGGCAAACCTTTCAACATCACAGTAGTCCAACACTATGCCCCAACCACTAATGCCAAAGGAGCTGAAGTTGAATGGTTCTATGAAGACCTACAAGACCTCCTAGAAGTAACTCCAAAAAAAGATGTCCTTTTCATTGGAGGGGATTGGAATGCAAAAGTAGGGAGTCAAGTAGGCAAGTTTGGCCTTATAGTCCAAAATGAAGCAGGGCAAAGTTTAACAGAATTTTGCCAAGAGAACACAGTGGTCATAGGAGATGCCCTCTTGCAACAACACAAGAGATGACTCTACTCATGGATATTACCAGATGTTCCATACCAAATCAGATTGATTATATTCTTTGCAGCTGAAGATGGAGAAACTCCATACAGTCAGCAAAAATAAGATCTGGAGCTGACTGTGACTCACATCATGAGCTCCTTATTGCAAAATTCAGGCTTAAATTGAAAAAAAGTAGGGAAAGCCACTTGGCCATTCTAGTATGACCTAAATCAAATCCCTTATGATTATCTAATGGAGGTGATGAGTAGATTCAAGGGAAAGGATCTGGTAGACAAAATGCCTGAAGAATTATGGATGGAGGTTTGCAGCATTGTACAGGAAGCAGTGACCAGAACCATCCCAAAGAAAAAGAAATGCAAGAAGGCAAAGTGGTTGCCTGAGGAGGCTTTACAAATAGCTGAGAAAAGAAGAGAAACGAAAGGGAAAGATAAACCTCACTAAATGCAGAGTTCCGGAGCATAGCAGGGAGAGAAAGAAAGCCTTCTTAGGTGAACAGTGCAAGAAATAGCAGAAAACGATAGAATAAGAGACTCGAAATCTTGTCAAGAAAATTGGTGAGATGGAGGTAACATATCATGCAAGGATGACCATGATAAAGGACAGAAAAAGTATGGACCTAACAGAAGCACAAGAGCTTCCCTGATAGCTCAGGGAGTAAAGAATCTGCCTGCAGTGCAGGAGACCTGGGTTCGATCCCTGGGTCAGGAAGATCCTCTAGAGAAGGGAATGGCAACCCACTTCAGTATTCTTGCATGGAGAATCCCATGGACAGAGGAGCCTGACAGGCTACAGTCCATGGGGTCGCAAGAGTCAGATATGACTTAGCAACTAAACCACCACCACCACAGGCTAACATCAACTCCATAAATTTTTATTTTTCTTTATTTTTTCATGAGCTAATAATCAGTTTGATTACCAAACAAAGTTGCATTTTGTAGGAAAATTTTCTGACTGGAGTAAAATTTAATGAAAGAATGCTTAAGACCATCTTTGATTTCCCCATGCTTACTTCATCATACTTCTTCAAGACCTATCCACTTTAAATAAATCTTGAGTCCATCCTCTTGTCTTCATTTCTTCTTTATCTCTCACTTCATTTCCAGTCCAGGCCATTTTCATATTTTATTCTGTGTTTTAGTCAGAATAAGCTCTGGAGTAACAAATTAACTTTCTAATCTCAGTAATTTAGCACAGCAAAATTTACAGTGGCTTACATAAAGTCCAGTGTGGTGTGAGCTATGACCCTCTTCCATCTTGTAACTGTAATATCTGCACTATATAGCTTTAGGTGATCAGGTGGACCGGGAATGACTATATCAGTTTTGTTCACAGTCTGTTGGTCAGAAGTAGTGACATGGCTCCAACCTAAGTGCAGTGAAGGCTGGGATACGTAGGACAGCACCTGAAATATTTAGAGATCACATTATCTGTACCTCATTTAGATTATTATAAATGGTTTTATAAATGGTGTCCTAATTGGTTTCCTTATTTATTCTCATATCCCCGTACATTATCTGCCTAGCAGCTTGAGTGCTCAGAAAAAAAATTGTATTACTATCTAGTGAATAACTTCCTTTGGCATAACATCCAGCCCTTTACCTTCACCTGTGCGACTACTACGTGATACGGTCCTTGCCTTCTTCACTTCTTTCATGATTGGCAGTTAGTATTATTACACTATTCGTAGATAGTATTTATTTTGAAAAGGCATTTTTAGTTTGCCTATAGTTATGAAAATGTGATTTAAAAGTATCACATTTGCAGAACCACAGTAGTAACTATAACTGGACAATTCCAAAAGAAGTCCTGATTTATATGTCAGTCTCTGCAGCCACATTATATACATAATTAGAATCTGGAAAAAAAAAACATTTTGAGAACATCGGTATAATAAAAATCTGTTATAAATTCTACGCAGTAGAGTTATAATAATTCTGTTTCTCTGACAAGAAATGATCTCTTAAATGTTTTCTCTGGCTAAAGTTTATATGAAAGATATTTCTTTATGGTTATATGTATAAAAATTAATAAAGTTTACTTTTTAGAGAAGTTTTAGGTTTATAGCAAAATTGAGTTGAAAATACAGAGTTCCCATATATCCCCTGTCCCTACACAGGTATGGCTTCCCTTACTGTCAGCATACTGCATAAAGGTGGTGTTTGTATAACAGTCTATGAACTTACACTGACACATATTCATCACTCAAAGTCCATAGTTTACAGCAGGGCTCACTTTCGCTGTTGTGCCTTCAATGGGTTTTGACAATAAATGCAATTTTTAGACATGTTTTTCATGAAGTTTGTGATTTGCCATTAAGTAGTTATTGCCCTTCAGTTGTAGTTTCAATTTCTTCTGTTATACTGTCCAGTTTCTTCCTTGGCAAGATGAAGCTCCTAATTAATTATCCAAAATACACACAAACCCTGTCTCTCCTCCCCTCCCTGAACTGTAAGTGATTGTTTTCTAGTTGGAATGGTTGAAATATTTTCATAAAGTAGTTAATTTGTAATCTCACAAACTGTGGATTAGAGCAGTGCTTTTGCCAAAAGATAAAGGAGATAAGATGCAAATCTCATTTTCAAATATTCATGAAAGACTTTATATAAATTTTTTGTCATTTCTGAACTGTGAATCCTAGGAATCAGGTTTTTAACAAACTTTATCTTAATTAACATGTCAAGATTTATATATTTGTAATGTAGCAGTGCTCCTGTTTTTGATAATTTTTTCCATTTAAAAATATACCTATTTAGCAAATGAAAGTTACATATAGTAAAATTGAGTACTGTGTGGTTTGTTACATGGATTTAGATCTAGTACAGTTCAAATGACTTGTCCTATACTTCATACCTGCTTACATATAAAAGGCTCATGTAACAGTTTTTGCGTGGTGTTAGTACTGACATTTTTGTTTCTTTTCCTTGGCTGATCTACTTCTGTTTCAGGCCTTGACCATTAATAAAATATTAAATAACAAGGGGATTATCCTACCAGGTATACAATATTGAATGAAAACAGGTGTTTATGGGATATAAATATAAGGAAATAAAATATTTGAAAAGAAGTTGATGTACCATTCTTCTTTAACATAATTAGATGCTTTGTAAAGGAATTTGGGATTGTATGACAAAAGTCAAGGAAGGTATTAAGCAATCTGTGTGAAAACTTAACTGTCTTTGTGCTTTAACTAGCTGTGTTTGTCTTGTTCACAGTAACTGTAGTACTGAATGGAAGTGGCTTGTAGACAGAGCAAGAGTTGGCAGCCGATGGACATGGCTTCAAGCCCAGATTTCAGAGCTAGAATACAAAATCCAACAACTAACAGATGTTCACAGGCAGATTCGTGCCTCCAAGGTATTGTGTGTTCTTCTGTTTAAAAAAAAAAAATACTGGTTTTAGTTTCTTCTCATCTCTCCACATAAAATAATTGTTACTAGGCTTTATTAAAATGTAGTTAATATTTTAAGATTTTTTATACTCTATAAGTTGAAACTATTTTTAAAATTTTTCACAATCATTTTATCACATCAAGCAGTTAAAGAATTTCTTTACTGGATTCCAATTAATGCAAATGATACACATTTTTATAAGCCTGACTTTGTTGACATTTATTTTAACTTGTGTGAAATTCTGAGTGTATCTTATTGAAATCTCTTTAGAGTTTTTTGTTTCAAGAAAAATTATAAACACATAAAAAAGTTCTAGAAAGCAATATAATGAATACCTGTGTATTCACCCCCAAATTTATCAAATATAAAATTTTTACTAGTTTTGGTGTAGTTTTTAGAATAATGAAGCATTACCTTACAGTTGGAATATTTGTATAGTCCTTCCTCATCCAATTCCCTTTCCCCATGCTACTGATTCCAACGTATTCTTTAAAATTTGCATTTTATATTGGTGTATAGTTAACAATGTTGTGTGGTTTCAGCTGTACAACAGAGTGTTTATCAGTTATACATACGTATATATCTATTTTTTTCAGGTCCCTTTTCCTTATAGCTTATTACAAAATATTCCATATAGTTCCCTGTGCTGTACAGTATGTCCTTGTTGATTAACTGTTTTCTGTATAGCAGTGTGTATATGTTAACCCCAAACTGAATTATCCCTCCCCCTTTCCCCTTTGGTAGCCATAGGTTTTTTTATCTATGTCTGTGGGTCTATTTCTGTTTTGTATATGAGTTTATTTGTATTATTTTAATGAATAATAATGAAATAAGGCAATTTGCAGCAACAAGGATAGACATAGAGATTATCATACTAAGTGAGGTAAGCCAGACAGAGAAAAACAAATACTTTATTATATCACTTGTATGTGGAATCTAAAAACAAAAAAAATTTCTACCTTTGGTTTTGTGAGAAACCATATTCTACATAGTGAAACTGGACATAATGGAGATAATATTGTAAGGGTGATGGTGGCTAGTATGAAACAAAAAATGCTGAGAAGGGAAGGAAATAGAGTCCTCAAACCATGCAGTTAGCCTAACCCCACCTAGGGTCTGCACATCAATAAGGATTATTGAGTTTTAAATTCTATCGTGAGTTTATATTCTGGTAGGAGAGATAGAGCATGTAAAATATAGTTGATTTTAATATAATGCAATATGTGGAATGATATGTGGTTTTAATAAGATATAAATGTGGCATAGAGAGAGTGTTTAACTCTGTCTTTAGGGGTTTGCAGATCAGAGAAAACATCAGTAAAGAGGTAATGCTTTAGTATAACTTTGGAAGATAAATAGTAGTTTGCTTAATGAACCTATGGAACTGAAAAAGGAATTCCTTAAAGAATTGAAGGCATTAAAAAACTGAAAATAAAACTGCCATATGACCCAGCAATCCCACTGCTGGGCATACACACTGAGGAAACCAGAAATAAAAGAGACACGTGTACCCCAATGTTCATCTCAGCACTGTTTACAATAGCCAGGATGTGGAAACAACCTAAATTAGTCCATCTGCAGATGAATGGATAAGAAGGTTGTGGTACATATACACAATGGAATGTTACTCAGCTATTAAATAGAACACATTTGAGTCAGTTCTAATGAGGTGATGAAACTGGAGCCTATTATGCAAAGTGAAGTAAGTCAGAAAGAAAAACACCAATACAGTATATTAATGCATATATATGAAATTTAGAAAGATGGTAATAATGACCCTATATGCTAGACAGCAGAAGAGACACAGATGTAAGAACAGACTTTTGGACTCAGGGAGAAGGCGAGGGTGGGATGATTTGAGACAATAGCATTGAAACTGTATATTATCATGTATATTATCATATGTGAAACAGATGACCAGTCCAAGTTCGATGCATAAAACAGGACACTCAAAGCCAGTGCACTGGGACAACCCAGAAAGGGGAGGGATGTGGGAAGGGGGTTCAGGATGGGGGGAAACATTTACACCCATGGCTGATTCATGTCAATGTATGGCAAAAACCACCACAGTATTATAAAGTAATTAGCTTTGAATTAAAATCAATAAATTAATATAAAAAAAGAATTGAAGGCATATAGCAGCATGATCTGTTTTAGGAATGACAAATTAGTATTGTATTCAAAAAAGCAGAAGTGTGAGTTATTCAGGGATGGGAGAGGAAGCTAGGCAAGTCATGAAAGTCGTTTAATACTTTGTAAAATTTGATGGTGATGTTTGTAGGAAGGTGGATAGAAGCATAGACCTAAAACCTTAGGCTTACCCATTCTGTTTGTTGAATTTGATGCAGTCATGTTCAGGAATAATTTCTTGATGCAAGTCCTGTTCAGTTTGTTTCTCATTTTTAAACATCTTCAGCTGGGCCTTAATTGTGGCCATCTCCCAATCCTCTCAAGATCACCAGAAAAGTTCCCTTCCTTGATCATTTTCTTTGAAAGATGTCACAAGTGTTTTTTATAGCCAGTAGAGTTGTAAGAACAAATTAAGTTTAAAGCAATTTGGAAATTTCCAAGAAAATTATTCCTAGTTGAATTGATAACTAAGTTTTATACCTGAATCTAGACAGTCTGGTTCATTTTGCTTTGACTTGAGAAAGGGTATTTTAATATTCTGTGTTCTAAGCAATACTTTATACTTGTTGTTTAAACATTTTTTAAATTTTGGTTATATGTTTATATAATATCTATTTGTAGTCAATTATTTTAAGGTAATAAATCTTTCCAGCAATAATATGGCTTTTATATGGCTTTAAATTTTTTCTTGGTTCAAGCTAGGTGTGTATCTGACCCTTTGTTTCCATAAAAGTCAGATTATATTTATTTTATGGAAAATGTCATTATAATTAGCCATCAAAATACATGTTTCTTTACTTTGGTAGTTTTGCCTTACCTTTTTTAGAAATAATCAAGATATTTAATTGCTTACTTATGTGCAGGTTAGTTGATGTATTAACTATTATGTTGAATAGGCAAAACAACTTTTTATTCTTATATCTTCTTGAATTTCTGTAGTTCAAAAATTGAGAAGAGTGGTGTAATGCATTGTAAGTGAGATAGAACTTTTTATTTATTGTATATTGAAAGGGAAAAAACCCTTCTCAGAGATAAGGAGAAGGGAAAGAAATTGAGATGCTCTTTTATAAAAAGCATTTTTATTTTTTAAATTAATTTATTTTAATTGGAGGATAATTACTTTACAATATTGTGATGGTTTTGGCCATATACATCAACATGAATTGGCCACGGGCATAGATATGTCCCCCCATCCTGAACCCCTCTCCCACCTCCCTACCCACCTTGTCCCTCTGGGTTATCCCAGAACACTGGATTTGGGTGCCCTGCTTCTTGCATGGAACTTGCGCTCATCATCTATTTTACATAGGTAATGTACTTGTTTTAATGCTATTCTCTCAAATCATCCCACTCTCTCCTTCTCCCGCTGAGTCCAAAAGTCTGTTCTTTACATCTGTTTCTCCTTTGCTGGCCTACATGTGGGATCATCATTGCCGTCTTTCTAAATTCATATATATGTGTTAATATACAGTATTTGTCTTTCTGTTTCTAACTTACTTTACTGTTTATGATAGGCTCCAGTTTCATCCACCTCATTAGAACTGACTCAAATGTGTTCCTTTTTACAGCTGAGTAATAATCCATTGTGTGTATGTACTACAACTCCCTTGTTTATTCATCTGCAAGTGGATGTCTAGATTGCTTCCATGTCCTACCTTATAAATAGCTTTTTAAAATAGGTGTTACTGTGTATCTTTGGTCAGGAAGCACACAGTGTTTTCATAGGGTAAAATAAGGGACAGATGACCTAGAATGTGTCATTGCCCATTCTTTGACACAGTCCAGATGGTGTAAATTTTGCTTCAATTTTTAGAAGAGTATTAGCAACATCCCTTCCTTGTTCTTGCAACAATTTTGTCAACACATGACAGCTTCCATATTTCTCGTATTCTCTGCTCCAGCTTTTACTCAGACAGTAGCTTCTTTTCACTTTAATTTTTTTTTAATAATTTTTCTTAGTTGGAGAAACTGGCTAAACTATATTAAATAATTTCTCTTTTAGATTTCTTCTGTTATCTTATAATAGGGTCCTCTACATCTTAAATTGTGTATTTTATTTTAAAATTTTTCATTTAAGTTTTTGCTTAAAATTAGTTTTGATGACTTCATATAAAATGTCACTGATGACACCGTGCATCTCAGATGGAACTTGATCCCACAGGCCAGGATGAAAACCCAGCCAGAATCCAGACTGGGAATTGAACCCATGGTCTTTTAATTGAGATCACACGTGATCTCAGGACTTAATGACACTCAGGTTCTTGATGTCTCATCACAGAAGGAATTTAGTGAGAGACAAAGTGATAGGTAAGAAGTGGATTTATTTAGAGAGAAACACATTCTACAGACAGAGTGTAGGACGTCTCAGAAGGTGAAAGGCCCTGAAATATGATGTGGTTAGTTTTTATGGGCTGGGTAATTTCGTAGACTAGCACGTGGGAGGATTAGTCCAACTATTTAGGGAAAAGGGATGGAGATTTCCAGGAATTGCGCTATGCCCGCTTTTTGACCTTTTATAGTCCATCCACCTCAGAGCTGTCGCGGCACTGGTGGGTGTGTCATTGAGCATGCTAATGTAGTACCGTGTGCGTGTAAGAGGCCGGAGCTCCACTGGAAGTCAAATATTCCACCATCTTTGGCCTGGTTGGTTCTAACCAATTTTTGTCTTATCCTACGGGTGTCTTGTTCCTTTAAAGGCTGTGCCCTGCCCCCTTCCCTCCTGTTACACTGAGGCAAATGTCTATATTTTTTATGTCATCTCTAATGAGGAATCTGGGGGTGGAAGTGGGGATCTCTCTAGAGTTATTATCAGGAATGGTTGTCATCTCTGAGCAACTGATTTGCTTTCATCTTATGCTTGGCTTTTCACTTGTCTCAGTTAACCCAGTTTATCCTTCTAAAAAAACTTTGTGTTTTTTATTTATGTTATTTTATCTATCATTAGACTATTTTCCTGATTTATTTAAAAAATTCAGATTAATTGAGTTATGATTAGCAAACATTGTAAAATAACCATCATGGCGACCCAACACATATATTTTTTTCCTGATTTTTAAGAACAGAAACTTATTTCTGCAATGTCTCCAGAGGATTTAATCTTCTTTACTTTCTTCTCTGTTCTTGGATATGGCAGAGAAAAATTGTGGGCCATTCTTTTATTGTGAGAGTTTTGTTCAGGGCAACAGTTTAAGAGAACAAAATGGATTATGAATTTGGTTATGAGTGATTCCCTTGCTGAATTTTTAAAATGTTTTTCTTAATTGAATTAACGATAGCAGGCCTTCTACTTATAAAAAGGTAGTATTTTAAAGGTTTGGAAATTGGACTTTTGAAATTCAGAATCAATTTTTCCCTAGAAACAATATTTTAAGTAGGGATAATAAAATCATGGTAATTTACAGCAGCCTGGCCCATAATATAAACTATAATAAAAACAAATGGAATTATAAATAATATAGTGAAAACTTATATTTCTTTTCTATCAAGTACTTGTGAAAAACCTGCTAGAGACTTGTACAAATTTGGGGTAGATATTTCAGATACTTTCAAGAACTTTTGAAGTGGATGATACTACATCTGTCAAATCTAATTTAATTTTTAAAATATCAAGTAAAACAGAAGCTACTTTTAAATACATTTCTTGAGATTTCTAGAGAGCCATATTTGTGCATTCTATAAAAATAGTCATTGAAGTAGGATCAACAGTTGGACTCCCTTATCTTTGTAAAAGTTACTAGTGCTGTTAAAGTATAGTTTAAGAAATGTTACTTTTACTCAGCATCATTTGTAATATATTACTATAAAATACTAAAATGGATACTTATACAGTATCTGAATATGTTAATTCTAAAGTGATATATTCTCTCAACTATAGTGTAAACTAAGATTACTGATATATAACATATAATCTATAGGTGGTTTCCCCCCTATGTATAGCACTTACACATGATATAAGCTGCTGCTGCTAAGTCACCTCAGTCTTGTCTGACTCTGTGCGACTCCGTAGACGGCAGCCCACCAGGCTCCGCCGTCCCTGGGATTCTCCAGGCAAGAACACTGGAGTGGGTTGCCATTTCCTTCTCCAATGCATGAAAGTGAAAAGTGAAAGTGAAGTCGCTCAGTCGTGTCTGACTCTTTGCGACCCCATGGGCTGTAGCCTATTAGGCTCCTCCGTCCATGGGATTTTCCAGGCAAGAGCACTGGAGTGGGGTGCCGTTGCCTTCTCCGTGATATAAGCTAGCCCATGGCAATTTAATTTATCCCATCTTGAAATACTGTACACTTGTATTATTGTTTTAGTCTATTTTTCATTTCAAGAATATAATATTTTAGCCACATTAGGCATTTAATATCTTTGCAACCAGCCTATAGGAACTTATTGACGTTTTGCCAGAAAAATAGTAATATACACATATGCACACAATATACACACACACTTAAATGTTTCATAATAATATGTATTATTTGCAGGGGCAAGTGTAATAAAATAGATAGGAAGGGAAGAAATATTATGGTGAGAACTATGAAACCATTCAAATGACACTTGTGCACTCCTTTTTCCCCTTTCTCTTATTTCTTCGTTACTTCTAAGGGACCTAAGGATAAGGACAGTTGGAGTGAAGAAGATAGGGAATGGGGGAGAAAGTTCAGCAAGTCAGTTGAGTAGTATGTGTGTGTATGAATGGTAGGCAGGGAGTACAGAGGCAGCTAGATCCCTACTCATTTCTCCAGTTACTTACATTTCAGAAAATACCCCTTAAAGTTGAAAACTTGTGTCTATATTATTAACCTGTCTACTCTGTAAGCAAAGAGAACTTGATTAGTTTAGAGAGTACTTTTTCTCAATAGTACAGTCCTATCCATGGTTGCTGGCTGGTCACAACAGTGTTGGGGTTCTTTAGAATGCTCTGAAAGGAGTTAATATAAAGTTAGATTGTTGTTTGGCTGTTTGTAAGTTTGATATTTTAATTTATGAAATTTGTTGTTGTTCAGTCACTCAGTCTTGTCCGACTCTTTGCGACCCCATGGACTGCAGCACTCCAGGTTTCCCTGTCCTTCACTATCTCCTGGAGTTTGCTCAAACTCATGTCCATTGAGTCGGTAATGCCATCCACCATCTCATCCTCTGTCATCCCCTTCTCCTCCTGCCCTCAATCTTTCCTAGCATCAAGGTCTTTTCCAGTGAGTTGGCTCTTTGCATCAGGTGGCCAAAGTATTGGAACTTCAGCATCATTCCTTCCAACTTTTTCTTTATCCTGAATGTATCATGCTTTTAATGCTAATAACTAAAACCAGTAAGAAAGGCAATCGCTTATATATAATTTATGACAGTTCTTTACAAGGCTAATCCATCAAATATATACATGTTATTTTAGTTTGGGCTTCCCTGGTGGCTCAGAGGGTAAAGCATCTGCCTGCAATGTGGAAGACCCGGGTTCAATCCCTGGGTGGGGAAGATCCTCTGGAGAAGGAAATGGCAACCCACTCCAGTATTCTTGCCTGGAGAATCCCATGGACAGAAGAGCCTGGTAGGCTGTATAGTCCATGGGGTTGCAAGAGCCGGACACGACTGAGCGACTTCACTTTCACTTTATTTTAGTTTAGATCCGTGACTTTTTTACAGAGTTAAACTAGTACTTCCGTCCAAGTTTGATGCATGAAACAGGGCACTCAAAGCCGGTGCACTGGGACAGCCCTGAGGGATGGGATGGGGAGGGGGGTAGGAGTGGGGTTTAGGACGGGGGACACATGTACACCCATTGTAAAATAATTAGCCTCCAATTTAAATAAATAATTTTTAAAAATGTTAACACTTAAAAAAAAACT
Organism: Cervus elaphus; assembly: GCF_910594005.1. Lineage (NCBI taxonomy): Eukaryota > Metazoa > Chordata > Mammalia > Artiodactyla > Cervidae > Cervus > Cervus elaphus. Next base: position 36,471,212 of record NC_057822.1, read on the forward strand.
AGTACTTCCAACTGTCTATTTTCTGATTCCCAGGGAATAATAAAAAGCATGGTTCACGTGCATTGTAACATTAAAGTTCTTTCAGCAATCAATTTGTTTTCATTGCAACTCTTTAATTGCTGTTTGTCTAGGGGATAGTGATCTTAGAAGAATGTCGACTTTCAAAAGACATATTGAAAAAGCAAGTACAATTTGCAGACCAGCCAGCTTCCTTAAACACTTCTGGGAATCCCCATATCCCTCAAGAGAGTCAAGATCCTTTACCAGAACAAGATTTTGAAATGTCACCAAGTAGCCCTACGCTGCTTCTTCGCAATATAGAAAAACAGGTAATGTGAAGTATGAGTGGCTTGAAATGACTTTGAATGGATTTTGCAAACTGTTCTACTTAAATGTGTTTCTTAAGAATATCAATTTCTTAAGACATTGGTTATTGAAGTTGGTCATTTGACATTAAGTACAATTAAAATATTTAGTATATCTAGTCTGTTATAATAGTGATATAATTAAAGTTATTTAAATATAATATGTTAAGCATTGGCACATAGCTATAGGGTGATAACTCAGTATACTAGGGTTGGAAACTTGTTTTCTAACAAAATTGCTCATCATTGAACTTTTTTCACGGAGAAAGAACTAGGGTACCACTTAATAGATCTGAGTGGGGTATTTGATTGATTTATTGATAGAAGGTTTTAGTGAAAGATAACATTGGAATGTGGATTATTTCATTAAAAAATGATCGTGGAAATAGTCTTAATAAATCTCTGATAAATTACTTTGATTCTAAAACTTTTTCTGATATTTAAATCCTCTTATGAATAACTCATAAATATTCAAAATAAAAAATTTTGTCTTGGAAGATGGATATATAATTAGCAATGGATATATAATTAGCAAAAGATAATTAGCAATGGTTTTCTCTGTGAAATATTATTACAGGTTATTTTCTTTTCATTTTTGAAATCTCTTCATACTTTCCCTTTTCTGTAATGAACTATAGTAGATTACATGTGTAATGAAAAAGGTGTCATTCTTTGATAGAAATGTATTGTTTCCATTTATATGGTTTATGCATATTACAATTGTTATATGTGATTGTTTTGAGAATAATTAATATTTATTATATATTACAAATAGGTTACATGTAAATTTTGGATAAGAGTGAATGAAAATTTGGGGTATCTGAAAAAACTGGTATATTCAAATTAGGAAAAAATTTGAGAAGGAAACCTAAGCTTGAATTCTAGATCCATTTCTTTTCCTTTTAAATTTATTTTTAATTTGAGGATAATTGGTTTATAATGTTGTGTTGATTTGTCATACAACATGAATCAGCCATAAGTATATATGTGTGTGTATATATATATATATATACGTATATATATACGTATATATATATATGGCCTCTTTCTCTTGAACCTCTTTCCTACCCATCCCATCCCGTACCTGTAGGTTGTCACAGAGCACCGAGTTGTCCTAGCTCCACACCATACCAATTTTATAATCCTTGATCGAGCAGCTTAATCTAGCTTTTCTTCAGCTTCCTTGTCTGTAATTGATTTTAATAATAGCAGTATCAGTAGTTTTAATATTATCTACTTTGCAGGTTAGTTGTAAAGATTAGCAGTAATCTATGTTTAGAGTTTAATTTAGTGCCTGGCATATAGATGGCATTTAATAAATTATAGTTATGAGTTTGTTATTATTAATTTGGCTACCTCAAAGGAAGCATTTTATAGATGCTGTCAGCTGAATTTCGGTGTTTTAGAGGCTAGGATGAGTAGACAAAGGAACTGAGCAAAAATGGATATGGAAAAAGAGGAGTACTTAAAAATGTAGATGTATTTATAATAAATGGAAAAATCAGTAATGGTATAAATTGTCTTTATAGAGTAAACTGTTTACTAAAACAAACATTTACTTGTTTCATGAGAGGTTAAACTTTAACAGGCACTGAAGTTCTGAGATTTAACCGTATCTCTTGTTAGCAGCAGTAAAAGGTTTACTGTTTTCTTGCAGAGTGCACAGTTGACTGAAATCATCAATAGTTTGATTGCCCCTCTCAACTTGTCCCCTACATCATCACCCCTCTCTTCTAAATCGTGTAGCCATAAATGTCTGGCTAATGGCATTTCCAGGAGGTAGGTATCAGTGGGTTAGTTTTACTTCTCAGTTTGGCTTTGCTTGTTTTATTTTTATTTTGTTTTGATCTTTTAAGTATTGTAACTTCTTTTTTTCCTTAAGCATTATTAGAGTACAATCCAGCAACCATGGATACATTTTTAGATAACATAAAACTTTTATAACTAAGGGAACTGTAAACCTGAGAATGAGGATGAAAGCTTTCCGGGAAGCTTTTTAATGTTTCTTAAAAAGAAAAACAGTGCTATCATTTGCTTCAGAAGTACTGCCATATTTAATATGCCTTCCATTTTGTACATTTTGTAGTCTTCAGCTCCATACTGCCGTTGCAATGCATTTTAATAAAAGATCCTATATATAGTTTGGGTGTGGAAGACTGATTGGTAGATACCATCCATAAAATTGAGCTTAAAGTTTACTCATTTTGTAAATGAGTCATTCTGTAGTTCAGCTTTTGTAAGATAAATTTTTTACTAAATGTAGTTAATATGGTAATTCCTATAATCCTTGGCAATTTATTATGTCATGTTAGCAAAAAATATAGATACTATGAATCCTGTTTTGGGAACAGCATTTGTGCCCTTTATTTTGCTTACTTTTCTCTTTTAATCTTTCATTTTAAAGATAAATTAGAATTAAAGACATACTAGAATATTATTTTGTGCATCTAATTTTTTTCAAATAAAATTGTAGTGTGGGCTTCTTTGCCTTAAGTACCATAAAGAATTAAGTGTAATTTAGTATTGGAAATATTCATATTAATAATTATATATGATTTATTATTAAATTAAAAATAACAAGAAAGGAAAATTTATATCACAGTGAAAATTATGCTGAGTAGCTATCAGATTCTTAATGAGACTAGTGTATATAAACTAAGTCTTAAAAATGCTGTTATTTTTATTTCTAATTTGTTGTTTTGAAAGTAATTTTTAATAGTTTTACAGTTTTGTGTGTGCAGGGTCATTTTTACATTATTCTATTGTGGAAGCAGTTATTCTGTTGGTTTTACTTTTATTTTTGTTGACTTTATATTCAATCCTTGTATCACTGATGATTCTCTTGAAAGTAAAGATTCTAATGTGTTCTAATAATATCTTCATTTATGAGAACATTTCCTCATTAAAAAAAGTCATAATTACAAATTGAGCCACTAAGCACCATCAAATTGTGACTTGGGGCTGTGTCAATTTTAGATAACATTTTGTTTACCTAACTAGGTCTTATGCTGTTACACTTATGTGGGTGTGGTGTCTGTGTGTATGTGTGTACTACTTTTCATCTTAATGTACTTGCATATATTTTTGATCATTTATTCACAAAGTATTTATTGCTTAACTATTGCTGTATGCCCTATAGTTAAAGTCCTAGGAACACAATGATTAAGAAGACAAAATCTTCACTTTTAAATGGCCTAAACAGTTTAGCAGGTTAAACATGTAATTGTTTAAAATACCATATAATAATAGTGGAATTGTGTGGAGTTGTTTGAATATTTGGTTTTAATAGCTGTCATAGTTGAAAAACGTACTTCATAAAAATATACAAATCCAAATGAAAGAAATGTAACATTGGCTATGTTTACCAAATCATGATACTTTTTCAATCCTATCTTTTATATAGTCAAAAGGTTCTTATTGAAATCAGCTAGTAATTGCCATCTTTCCTGATGTTAAGTAGTTGTTCCTACAAACTAATTTGAAAGATTATTTCTGAAAGTTTGTAACAGGTTGAAAACCTAAAATTATTTGATATATTTAAGAGCAGGTAAAATTTTGCCCTCCAGCATTTTGAAATGTGCTGGTGTATGTGTTTTAATTAATTTTGTTTTTACTAATGTGTTTATTTTTGACAACAATGAACACTTTTTTCCAAGTACTTTATACATGAGTTTTTTTTCAAAAAGCACTTATTTTCACATTTCCTATCAAAATGTCATATTCCCTTGAAGGAAAGATTATAATATTTATTTTCTAACATTTGCTAGTAACACAGCTCCCTTTCATCAACTCTGAGAGAAGATGAGAGAATTTAGACTGTTAAGTTTTTTAAATGCCTAATTGATCTTTAAGTTTAATAAGTCTTGTTACCAGATAACAGTAAACTGCTATATGAAACAAACGATTTGGGGGATACTCCAGATCTCATAAAAAATTTTGTAAAAATTATATTTATGATAGTATATACTATAATATATTAACCAGGAACATAGAAACTAGAATATATTACAGATAAGAAAATAATAACACTGAAAGAAAATTTTGAGGATATGTGGTCATTGTGTTAGATACCAAAGAGAGGTACTAAAAAATATCTCTTGGTTTTGTCAGTTGAGACTTTAGCAAGAATATGTAGTGTGACATGACAGAAATAAGAGCTGATTATGAACAGAACGGGAGATGAAATAGAGAGGAGTCCAGACTGTATTTTCAAGGGTGCTGACTGTAAAGGCTGAAATAAAATGAATGCACAAAGTCAAGGAAGGTGTTTTTGTTTTTAAGAAGGAAGGTGTTTATGTAAACATCTTTATTAAAATAAAGAGAAGAGAAAGAGCTACAGATGGGAAATGTAGAGATACATACCACAAAGTTATGGAGGAACCTTATGACAGGAGAAAGTAATGTAAAATAATTTAACAGATTATTTTACATTACTCATATTTAAGAGTATTATCATAGATTTTAAAAATTAATCAAATATATAATTTCACATTATAGTAATATATGGAAAAGTTTTAATTTAAGAGATATCTATATTGAAGCAATGTAAAATTTATTTTTTGTGAAGCTTCTGACTGGGAGTAAAATGTCAAATGAAAGTGAAAGTCACATGTCCGACTCTTTACGACCCCAAGGAAGTCTCCAGGCCAGAATACTGGAGTGGGTAGCCTTTCCCTTCGCCAGGAGATCTTCCCAATCCAGGGATCAAACCCAGGTCTCCCACATTGCAGGCGGATTCTTTACCAGTTGAGCCACAAGGGAAGCCCATGTCAAGTGAGGCCTAGTTTTATTTCTCACATCTTTCTGTTTTTCCAATATTCTTGATATTTTTTTTCCTTTACATGTAGTTTAATATGAAGAAAACATATTTTAAACTTAGAGATTTTCAAGAGTAAGGGCTTACTCTGTTTAATGGTATTCAAACCACAAAGCACTTACTATTCACTTTTTGAATTAAAGTAAATGTGAAGGTAAGAAAATTCTTTTGAGTAAGAATTTTAAAAATTCTGGTAAAATGTACATACCATAAAATTTACCATTTTAACCATTTTTAAGTTCTAGGAGCATTAAGTGATTCACATTTTTGTCAATAGTCTCCATCATCCATCTCCAGAAATTTTTTCATCTTCCTAAACTGAAACTCTGTATCTATTAAATGATACCTCTACATTCTTCCTTCTTCCTGGTTCTTAGCAACCACTGTTCTATTTTATATCTCTATGAGGCTGACTATGCTAGGTATTTTATATAAATGAAATCATATAGTTTTTGTCCATTTGTGATTGCCTTGTTTCACTTAGCATAATGTTGTCAAGGTTCATCCATATTGTAGCATATGTCAACATTCCCTTTTTAAGGGAATAAAATTCTACTTTATGTATGAACATTGTTTTAAACTTTAAATCAGTTTATTGACATAGTAACACAACACACTTGCCTCTCTGACACCCCTGTGCCCCCTCACCCAATATATTGATAGATGTCTCCCCCTTCCTCCTCCCTGAAAACAGGCTGTTCAGTGAAGCAGGGTAGGCCACTCCTGCATCCCCAGTCTCATGCCTCTGCTCAGAACCTGTTAGGGAGAGAGGGGGGCAGTTAGGCCTGCACTCAGCCAGGCAGTCATCCAGTCTGTAAGAACAGATTCCCCCACAACCCTCAGGCTCTGAGTTGCTGTTTTGTTTACCCATTGATCCTTGGATGAACTTTTGGGTTGCTTCCACCTTTTGGCTAGTGTGAATAATGCTTCTGTGAACAGGGGTATACAATTATCTGTTGAGGTCCCAGCTTTTTATTTTCTACATATGTACCCAGAAGGGGAATTGGTGGATTGAATAAAAGTTTCTTTTTCAATTGTTTACTTTTTAAATGAGAAATTATTGAATGCTGTTAACATTTCTAAGCCAAAAGTTAAAAAAAAAAAAGCAAGAGCCCAGAAAATTAAACAAGGCACAGCAGTCTGCTTTGTCTGAGACCAAATTCTGACAATTATCAGGCTGAGGTTTTGGTAGCTTTGTGTGGAAAGAGAAGAGGCCAGATTCAGAAAAATCAAGTGAGGCTTTAATAGCTTGGGTTAGAGGATGATAAATCAAAGCCCATGGCCTTGCCTATATATATATATATATATGTATATATATTCCTTTGTATATGTATATATATTGTAAATACATATATTTGTATATGTAAATATATGTATATATATATTCTTTTTCATATTTTTTGCTGCATATCAGAAGCACAACATTGTAAATCAACTATACTTCATTTAAAAAAAAACAAACTCCAAGGAAGACATACAGATGGCTAACAAACACATGAAAAGATGCTCAACATCACTCATTATTAGAGAAATGCAAATCAAAACCACAATGAGGTACCATTACACGCCAGTCAGGATGGCTGCTATCCAAAAGTCTACAAGCAATAAATGCTGGAGAGGGTGTGGAGAAAAGGGAACCCTCTTACACTGTTGGTGGGAATGCAAACTAGTACAGCCGCTATGGAGAACAGTGTGGAGATTCCTTAAAAAACTGGAAATAGAACTGCCATATGACCCAGCAATCCCACTTCTGGGCATACACACTGAGGAAACCAGATCTGAAAGAGACACGTGCACCCCAATGTTCATCGCAGCACTGTTTATAATAGCCAGGACATGGAAGCAACCTAGATGCCCATCAGCAGATGAATGGATAAGGAAGCTGTGGTACATATACACCATGGAATATTACTCAGCCATTAAAAAGAATTCATTTGAACCAGTCCTAATGAAATGGATGAAGCTGGAGCCCATTATACAGAGTGAAGTAAGCCAGAAAGATAAAGAACATTACAGCATACTAACACATATATATGGAATTTAGAAAGGTGATAACGATAACCCTATATGCAAAACAGAAAAAGAGACACAGAAATACAGAACAGACTTTTGAACTTTGTGGGAGAATGTGAGGGTGGGATATTTCAAAAGAACAGCATGTATACTATCTATGGTGAAACAGATCACCAGCCCAGGTGGGATGCATGAGACAAGTGCTCGGGCCTGGTGCACTGGGAAGACCCAGAGGAATCGGGTGGAGAGGGAGGTGGGAGGGGGGATCGGGATTGGGAATACATGTAAATCCATGGCTGATTCATATCAATGTATGACAAAACCCACTGGAAAAAAATAATAATAATAAAAAAAAATAAAAAATAAAAAAAAAATAAATTAAAAAAAAACAAACTGTTTCCCTTTTTCCACTCCTGGGGCACCATGGGGAGAGTTGCCTTAAAATAGCAAACCTATGTTGAAATAATGTGAACATTATAGGGATTTGACATGGATTTTCAGTCCAAATTTCCATCAGTGAGTCATCAAGGAATCCCTAGTTTAAAATGATTCTATAATGGATGACACTACAAGATAGATGCAAAGTCAAATGCAGATTCTCTCTAGGGGAAGGTACTTTTCAGTTAGTTCAGTTCAGTCGCTCAGTCGTGTCCCGACTTTTTGCGACCCCATGGACTGCAGCACGCCAGGCCTCCCTGTCCATCACCAACTCCTGGAGTTTACTCAAACTCATGTCCATTGAGTCGGTAATGCCATCCAACCATCTCATCCTCTGTCATCCCCTCCTCCTGCCTTCAGTCTTTCCCAGCATCAGGGTCTTCTGCAATGAGTCAGTTCTTCGCATCAGGTGGCCAAAGTATTAGAGTTTCAACTTCAGCATCAGTCCTTCCAGTAAATATTCAGGCCTGATTTCCATTAGGATGGACTGGTTGGATCTCCTTGCAGTCCAAGGGACTCTCAAGAGTCTTCAACACCACAGCTCAAAAGCATCAGTTCTTCAGTGCTCAGCTTTCTTTATAGTCCAACTCTCACATCCATACATAACTACTGGAAAAACCATAGCTTTGACCAGATGGACCTTTGTTGGCAAAGTAATGTCTCTGCTTTTTAATATGCTATCTACGTTGGTCATAACTTTCCTTCCAAGGAGCAAGAGTCTTTTAATTTCATGGCTACAGTCATCATCTGCAGTGATTTTGGAGCCCCCCAAAATAAAGTCTGTCACTGTTTCCCCATCTATTTGCCATGAAGTGATGGGACCAGATGCCATGATCTTAGTTTTCTGAATGTTGAGTTTTAAGCCAACTTTTTCACTCTCCTTTTTCATTTTCATCAAGAGGCTCTTTAGTTCTTCTTCACTTTCTGCCATAAGGCTGGTGTCATCTGCATATCTGAGGTTATTGATATTTCTCCCAGAAATCTTGATTCCACCTTGTGCTTCCTCCAGCCCAGCGTTTCTCATGATGTACTCTGCATATAAGTTAAATAAATAGGGTGACAATATGCAGCCTTGGATGTACTCCTTTTCCTATTTGGAAGCAGTCTGTTGTTCCATGTCCAGTTCTAACTGTTGCTTCCTAACCTGCATACAGATTTCTCAGGAGGCAGGTCAGGCAGTCTGGTATTCCCGTCTCTTTCAGAATTTTCCACAGTTTGTTGTGGTTCACACAGTCAAAGGCTTTGGCATAGTCAATAAAACAGAAGTAGATGTTTTTCTGGAACTCTCATGCTTTTTTGATGATACAGCAGATGTTGGCAATTATCTTTGGTTCCTCTACCTTTTCTAAATCCAGGTTGATGATCTGGACATTCACGGTTCATGTACTATTGAAACCTGGCTTGTAGAATTTTGAGCATTACTTTACTGTAATTAAACCAAGTACTCTTAAATTGAGGATAAACACACTATTGGCTTTTTTTCTCCTATTACATTTTATTTTCATATTACATTAGGAAAACATACCTTCTCTAAAAGACTGCCTTGGGACATTTAATCTCCTTTCACCCCCCCAAAAGGTATTAACTTTTGTTTATGCTTAGTTATAGTGGCTTTTAATTTAGTGGTTTGTGGGTAACTTGAGATTATGGAAATACATATATACTTTTTTCATGTCCTTTTTGTTTTCAACATTTTGTGACCTTGGGCAAGTCAGTTAATTTCTTTACATTGCACTTTTTTTATTCTAAATTTACTGGGATACAAATATTTTCTAAAGTAATTTCTAGTGCTAATAGTCTTCAATCAAATGTTTATTTGTAAAGAATTCCATTTTTTCAAACAAATGAAAAATGAAAAACAGATCTCAGTACAGCTTAAAATATATATCTCTTTGTAACATCACTATTGTTCTTTGCTTTGGATGTTTTATGTTAGCTTATATCTAGAGATTTAGTGAATAAAGAGAAATTACTCAACACATTTTATTAACTTTAAAGCATAATATAGAATTTATTATGGAAAGAAGTACCCAAGACAATAGGAGGAATGATGATTCTACTCAAGTGTCAAAAACTTTTGAATAAGCCATTTGGTAAGAACTAAGCCAAATTTATTACACATTGCCTTTCTTGGGTGCTTCTGAACTTAGTTTTTCTTTGATAACTCAGGCTCATCCCTGTGTCCACATCTTCACAGACTATCAAGATTAATAAATGTATATCAATGAAAGAATTCACTTAATTGTCAGCAAATACATCCCGAGTGATACAGGGTGCCGGGCATTGGACTGGATTGGGTTGTGATGTTGAACAAAACCAGGTGTGGTCTCTGACCTTATGGTATAGAGTCTAACTGGGTAAAAATGGTATCAGCTGAAGAACCACACAAATAAATGTGTAATTTAAAATCCTGGGACTTCCCTGGTGGTCTAGTGACAAAGATTCCATGCTTTCCATGCAGGGGACCCTGGTTCAATCCCTGGTTAGGCAGCTAGATCCCCCACACTGAAACTAAAAGCTTCTGTGTGCCACAGCTAAGACCTGGCACAAGCAAATAAATACGTAAATAAAAATTTTAAAGTAAATACTGAAAAAAAAAAAAAATCCTGGTGGGACTTCCTTGACAGTCTAGCAGATGGAAGTCTGTGCTTCCAAGGCAGGGAGCTCAGATTAGATCCCTGGTCAGGGAAGTAAGATCCCACATGCCACAGACAAATGTGAAGAAAAATTTTAAATAAAAAAATAAAATTAAAATCCTGGTCAAGTGCTATGAAGAAAACTCATTGCATTGTTAAATAGTTCTGAAATTAGATGGGTCTGAGATCAGTCCCAACTGTAGAACTTGGTAGCATTGTGATTTTAAGCAACTTTCTAGATCACAGTTAAAATGCAAATAGTTTGCTTGTTGGGTTATTGTGAGGATCAAATGAGAGAAGTGTTATATAATTTTATTCTTGTTTTTTACTTGTTTATTATCTACCTTCCTGGATGACAATGTAAGCTCCGCGACAGTAGGAATTTTTCTGGTCTGTCTTAACTGCTATTTTCTTGACATCTAGATCAAGAGTCATAACATGGACATGAATAAATACTTTTTGAATGAATGAAATATCTTTTAGGATTTCATACAGGTAATCAGCATTCTTCCCAAAATATTTTGTACTTGTTTGCTTTTTCTCTGTCATAGTCAGATTGATATGTTGTTAATCTCATGCTGCCTCCTGCAATTCTGCTTCCTCTCATTTAATTTAACTCTGGACTAGAAAATCAGATAAACAAAGTCAGATGGTAGAAGTACCTGTCCTATAATAAGAGATTCTGAAGTAAAAGATAAGTCCTCTCTCTTAATAGTAACAGGAGTGAGCTTTCATCCATGGACTCATTGAGATCTTTTTTGGTTATTTAAGAAGTGTTTGCGGTTTCAGCTGTATTCTGTATACTTGGACTTACTTATGATAAGTAAACTCATCAGTGCTTCTAATAAAGCGTTCTCATTCTAGCTTTATATCACATTTAAATTAGGTCTAAGAAATTTAAATTTGGATTTTTTAAAGTTTGGTTACCTATTCTGTATTATTATTTTTAGTGGACCACATAGAACTTAATGTGTGATACAATTTTTTCTAAGTATTTAAGATAATTTTTATAATACCCTAATGATCTGTTCTTATGTCTAAAGTAAATTCACTTGGTTAATTATTTTTCAGGGCAGCTGTTTTGCCCACTTTTTGTTCATTTATTCCCAACCCCCAACTCTTATTTAATTGCAGTGTCTCCCAGAAGTCAGGGTTGTTTCCTTAGCTTTATTAATCTTGGCAGCAGGGTTTCAGATGAGTCACCGGGAACTGAGCAGCTGAAAAGACTGACTCTTCAAACAAAGAAGCGTTACATTTTATCTTCATAGAGACGGTTATTTGTTTTTAGATCTCATACTCTAAAATGAAGATAAAGTGCTGTAAGTGCATCTTCATTTACCCCATGGGGTATTACCTCTGGGAAAGTGAATTTCTACTTGAAATAATGTCTAGAATTTTTGTTGTTGTTGTTGTTGTTTTGCTTTAATGTGTCCCAGAATATGATATGAAATTAAATTCCAATGAATCATTGTCATGCTATTTATTTCCACAAATGATAATTATCTCACAAAATGTAATGATTCTTTCTCATTGGGCATCATAATTGAAAACTGCAGCTGAACTGATAAACTAATCACATATAAAGTAATTCTCTTACCCTCATAATATTTTCAATAGTCACTTCTCTGTTATGAGAAAACGGTTAGCAAATTCTAGGCTGAAGTTTTCAAACATAATTTTGAGTTTCTGTGACATTAAATATTGTATCAGCTAGATGTACAATATCAATAAGGAAATAAAATGTCTCCTGATGTGTTTTTAAAGTAATACCAATAGGATTTATTTTCTTTTGTAAACTTATACTTTTCCCTTTTAACCTCTATTAATGTAAGTCTTTAACTTAGTGTTATAGGAAATGTTTAAATTGTGATACAACTACTGAAGACATGTCATATAACTATTTAAAAAATGATCTGTATTAAAAAGATGTGGTCATATAGGAATTTACTTCCTTTAGAATGTCAGGTAGAAAACCTCGGGATACCACAATCATTGTGATACCATGGCGTCACAGAGTCAGACACGACTTACCAGCTCAACAGCAACAGCCGTAGACCCTCGTAGGGTCTTAGACCCTTAGACCCTCACACTCATAGGGGTGTGATTTTATAGGGGAACAAAAAGAGACTTAAAGGAGAAAAATCAAATTTTTTCTAATGCTATATTTGTGTTTAGATGCAAGGATTTAAAAAAATATTTTAGAATTTTTCAGATTTTGTCTCTTTGCAAATTTTCCTTTAAAATGAAAAAAAAATAGTGAAATGTTAGAAAGTCTCAATTTCAAACTATATTCCATATGTCAGAAAAATAGCTCAGAGATTATAGTGAAGAATCTGAGCTGAACTCCCAAACTATAGGTTAGTTAGAAACATTTGATAGATTTTATGTCCCTGATAGCTCAGTTGGTAAAGAATCTGCCTGCAATGCAAGAGACTCCGGTTCGATTCCTGAGCCGGGAAGATCTGCTGGAAAAGGGATAGGCTACCTACTCCAATGTTGTTGGGCTTCCCTTGTGGCTCAGCCGGTAAAGAATCCGTCTGCAATGTGGGAGACCTGGGTTTGATCCTGGGTTGGGAAGATCCCCTGGAGAAGGGAAAGGCTACCCACTCCAGTATTCTGGCCTAGAGAATTCCATGGACTGTATAGTCCATAGGGTTGCAAAGAGTTGGACACGACTGAGCCACTTGCACTTCACATTCAGAAAAAATATAGCTCTCATAATATTGGCTTCCTAGTCTCCTTGCCTTTATGCTCTAAAAAGTCCTCTTGAAATTAAGAGCCAGAGATGGGAATGGCAGATGGCTCTACAATATTTGATCTCTTTTCCTCTCAACCTTTATTATATAAAACTTGAACATACAGAAAGCATACAAAAGTGAATCAGCTTATTCCTAGCTTAAATAGTTCTCAAGATTTTGCTACTCATTTCAGCTATTTCTCTTCTTGATATATTTTTTTCCTATGGACTTAAAAAAATTTTTATTGATATTTTAACTGTAAGACTTTCATTTGTTTCTTTGATAAACTTTTTTTCAACATACCCACCATGTTGTTGTCATGTGCTTATTTTTTATTCTTATAGTATTTTAGTCATAATATATCACTATCATAAAATTCTCTGTCCATATTCATATTTTGCCAGCTGTCTCAAAATCATCTTTTTATGGACAATTTATTAGAATCAGGACCCAAACAAAATCCATATGCCTCCTAAGTCTCTTATTCTCGAATAGCCACTTCAAAATGTATTGCAAGTTCCTAATGCCAAAAAAGACTGCAATTATAGATGACATTTTGGTGTTCTTATAAAATTAATACAAGTTCATTATACAATAACTTAAAAATTCATGAGCTATCAACAAGAAAGTGGAAATCACTTGTATTGTTCAGAATATATTTCCTTCCTATCATACATTATTTTCATTGTTGAGCTCTACTAGAAGTTTTGTATCTTATTTCAGTAGTATATCTGAGGCTTTTTATACTTAAAATATTTCTTTTCCATTTTAATGGCTGCATAAAGATGTAACTTAATTTTTCAGAGTAGGTAAATATCTTAATTTTTTTTAGTTCAGTTCAGTCGCTCAGTCGCATCTGACACTTTGCAACCCCATGGACTGTAGCACGCCAGGCCTCCCTGTCCATCACCAACTCCCAGAGGTTACTCAAACTTAGGTCCATAGAGTTGGTGATGCCATCCAACCATCTCATCCTCTGTCATCCCCTTCTCCTCCCACCTTCAATCTTTCCCAGCATCAAGGTCTTTTCCAGTGAGTCAGTTCTTTGCATCAGGTAGCCAAAGTATTGGAGTTTCAGCTTCAGCATCAGTCCTTCCAGTGAATATTCAGGACTGATCTCCTTTAGGATGGACTGGTTCAATTTCCTTGCAGCCCAAGGGACTCTCAAGAGTCTTCTCCAACACCACAGTTCAAAAGCATCAGTTCTTTGGCTCTCAGTCTTCTTTATGGTCCAACTCTCACATCCATACTGGAAAAACCATAGCTTTGACTAGACAGACCTTTGTCAGCAAAATAATGTCTCTGCTTTTTAATTGCTGCCTAGGTTGGTCATAGCTTTTCTTCCAAAGAGCAAGTGTCTTTTAATTTCATGGCTGCAGTCACCATCTGCAGTGATCTTGGAGCCTCCAAAAATAAAGTCTGTCACTGTTTGCATTGTTTCCTCATCCTTTGCGATGAAGTGATGGGACCGGATGTCATGATCTTAGTTTTCTAAATGTTGAGTTTTAAGCCAGCTTTTTCACTCTCCTCTTTCACTTTCATCAAGAGGCTCTTTATTTCTTCTTCACTTTCTGCCATAAGGGTGGTGTCATCTGCATATCTGAGGTTATTGATATTTCTCCCAGCAATCTTGATTCCACTTGTGCATCATCCAGCCTGGCATTTCTCATGATGTACTTTGCATATAAGTTAAATAAGCAGGTGACAAGACAATATACCATCTTGACGTACTCCTCTCCCAATTTGGAACCAGTATGTTGTTCCATGTCTGGTTCTAACTGTTGCTTCTTGACCTGTATACAGATTTCTCAGGAGGCAGGTAAGGTGGTCCGGTACTCCCATCTCTTGAAGAATTTTCCACAGTTTGTCATGATCCACACATAGAAGAAAATAATAGAACGGGAAAGACTAGAGATCTCTTCAAGAAAATTAGAGATACCAAGGGAACATTTCATGCAAAGATGGGCACAATAAAGGAAAGAAACGGTATGGACCTAACAGAAGTGGAAGATATTAAGAAGAGGTGGCAAGAATATACAGAACTATACAAAAATCTTAATGACCCAGATAACCAGGATGATGTGATCACTCACCTAGAACCAGACATCCTGCAGTGTGAAGTCCACTGGCCCTTAGGAAGCATCACTGCAAACAAAGCTAGTGGAAGTGATGCAATTCCAGCTGAGGTATTTCAAATCCCAAAAGATGATGCTGTTATCAACAATAACAACCAAATGTAAGTGTTGTACTCAATATGCCAACATATTTGGAAGACTCAGCAGTGGCCATAGAATTGCAAAACATCAGTTTTCATCCCAATCCGAAAGAAAGGCAATCCCAAAGAATGCTCAAACCTACTGCATAATTGCACTCGTTTACACGCTAGCAAAATAATGCTCAAAATTCTCCAAGCGAGGCTTTGACAGTATATGAACCAACAACGTCCAGATGTTCAAACTGGATTTAGAAAAGGCAGAGGAACCAGAGATCTAATTTAGAAGGTCATTTTACAGTGTATTTCAGCATTTTCTTGTTGCTATAGTAGAAGAGACTTGTATTTTTAAGTGAATGGGGGGTTGTAATTTTCCTATTTAATTCCTAGAGTAGGGAAAACGGGCTGGTTAAGGCACTGTTTTCTCTATATGTAGTAGATAATGCCTGGATCTTGATCCACTGGTCATTTGAGAGAGATGCTTGTTTTTGCCATGTGGAAGACAAGTAATTCCCCTACGAGGCCATTTTAGTGAGTTTCTATAAGGTCCTATTTTATGTAATTTCTTTAAAATATCATTGAGTATATCTGAGTAAATAATGTGTTCATTTCTCCAAATATTATCAAGAAAAATAAAGATAGTAAATTCAACTATTGGCAGGACTCTGGGCATCAGGGAAGGTTTGAAAAAGGTTGCCGCCTACTTTAGCTGCTATAGATTGAGGTCATCAAGAAACTCCAAAAGATGAAAAGTAGACTTGAAATAGAGATTACAAATTATGCAAAAATAGTGATTCTTAGGCATATACTTTATGAATATGTCAGTTTCATAAGGATCTTATAACAAATCAGCACAAAGTGTGTGGCTTAATATAGGAGATATTTTTTCTTCCACAGTTCTGGAGGCTAGATGTTGAAAATCAAGGTGTCAGGCAGGGCCATACTGTTTCTGAAGATTTAGGGCAGAATCCTTCCTTGCGTTTTCCTGGCTTCCTGGCAGTCTTTGGCATTTTGGGCTTATAGACATTTCTCTTCTGTTTTCACATGTGTGGATGTTATTCCCTGGGATCTCTTCCTGAACTCTTTGTCTCTTCTTACAAGAACATCAGTGACTGGATTTAGGGCCACCCTAATCCACTCTGACATAATTTTACCTCATTAATTACACCTGAAAGTCTGTATTTCCAAGTAGGGTCGCAATCTGAGGTTCCTGGTAGATGTATATATTGTGACAACACTCTTCAGCTCCATATAGCAAGTATGGGTATTTGTGTATGAGAGTAGATTGAGAACTGGCAGGCTGTCGTAATCTCTTAGATAATACACATTCTAATTTTCTTCTCCATGTGGAGTTCTGCTTTTCTTAAGTGTGTTTAGTATGAGTACATGAATGTGGGGGAAATGTTGAAAAGTACTAAAACAATATTTTAAAAATCTGTGTTGAATAGTTGTTTTCTGCTGCTATTTCTTGAGATTATAAGATAAAAATAACTTTATGAAATCTTGTCTGTGTTTTTATTGTTTTAACTTTCTAAATTTATAGCCAGGCCCAAAAGTTTCTTATTTACTAACATCATTTGAGCATGGCATTAATTATAATAATTATAATTATTTCAGTCCTTCTAAGAATACAGCTTGGCTTAGGCAAAAAGTTATGAAATATTTGAACAAGTTACTAAAAATCCTGGACTATCTTTCATTGAGTTTATTATAAAATAGATTGAAATTAGACTGTTCTTCCTTATTTATTCACCATTTTCTCCACCACCAAGACGACACAAAGAACTTATCAAATATATGTCCCTATAAGCCCATGAACAATGAACAACATTTGCAGAAATTTATTTTGGTAGGAATTAATATTCAAATATCAGTTAAAAGCTTAAATGCTTCACTTCTGGGCCTTTGGTTTCTGTAGTAATCAGAGTAAAATTTTAATTAAAAAAATTCACTTGAAAATTCCATTTATACTCTGTAAAAGTAAATTGAATGCCTGTTGTTATTCATAAATATCTTAACTGCTAAGATTTTCTAGAATTGCAATAGACAATCAGTTATATCAGAAAGTCATTACTATTAGAAAAATTAGGCAGTGTTAATAAAACATGAACTCATGACTTTTGGAATATTTTCTTTGATAAAACTCTTGGTCATTTTGCACTTTTTAAATTAGAAGAAAAAATTTAAACTTTATCCATGCTTTCTCTTTTACAAATCAAAATATCTTACAGCTCTCATCTGCTTTATTAGACTTATACATTTATAATGGGCATATATGATTATAAGATAAAATAAGGTACATCATAGCTTACTATTAGAAACTAACTGTTGTTAAGTGAAAGTTAAGAGATTTAGAATGGAACTCAAGGCAGTGTAAATATGTCTTATTTTTCTAAATGCTCTCTTATAACCTTCTATTTAGAGCTTCTTTTGGCTCTTAAACTATAATGTTCCATGTTTACTCATTCACTAAACTATTTAGGTAAGGTATGTAGTGTTATATGCTTCCCATATAAGTTATAGGCTTCCCTAGTGGCTCAGATGGTAAAGAATCTGCCTGCAATGCAGGAGACCTGGATTCAGTCCCTCAGTCCGGAAGATCCCCTGGAGAAGGAAATGGCAACCCACTCTAATATTCTTGCCTGGAGAATTTCATGGACAGAGGAGCCTGGTGAGCTACAATCCATGGAGTTGCAAGGAGTCTAACATGACTGAGCAACTAACACTTTCACATTATGTGGTGTAATATACATACCCTGTGCAAAGCACAGAGCTGGAGTGATAAATCTGAAAATAACATGTGTGTATATTTCTCCATTCATTCTATAAATATTTATTGAGCATTGACTGGTTCCAAATAGGAAAAGGAGTACGTCAAGGCTGTATATTGTCACCCTGCTTATTTAACTTATATGCAGAGTAGATCATAAGAAATGCTGGGCTGGAGGAAGCACAAGCTGAAATCAAGATTGCCGAGAGAAATATCAGTAACCTCAGATATGCAGATGACACCACCCTTATGGCAGAAAGTGAAGAAGAACTAAAGAGCTTCTTGATGAAAGTGAAAGAGGAGAGTGAAAAAGTTGGCTTAAAACTCAACATTCAGAAAACTAAGATCATGGCATCCGGTCCCATCACTTCATGGGAAATAGATGGGGAAACAGTGGAAACAGTGACAGACTTTATTTTGGGGGGCTCCAAAATCACTGCAGATGGTGACTGCAGCCATGAAATTAAAAGACGCTTACTTCTCGGAAGGAAAGTTATGACCAACCTAGACAGCATATTAAAAAACAGAGACATTACTTTGCCAACAAAGGTCCTTCTAGTCAAGGCTATGGTTTTTCCAGTGGTCATGTATGGATGTGAGAGTTGGACTGTGAAGAAAGCTGAGTGCCGTAGAACTGATGCTTTTAAACTGTGGTGTTGGAGAAGACTCTTGAGAGTCCCTTGGACTGCAAGGAGATCCAACCAGTTCATCCTAAAGGAGGTCAGGCCTGGGTGTTCATTGGAAGGACTGATGTTGAAGCTGAAGCTCCAATAGTTTGGCCACCTGATGCAAAGAGCTGACTCATTTGAAAAGACCCTGATGCTGGGAAAGATTGAGGGCAGGAGGAGAAGGGGATGACAGAGGATAAGATGGTTGGATGGCATCACCGACTCAATGGACATGAGTTTGGGTGGACTCCGGGAGTTGGTGATGGACAGGGAGGCCTGGCGTGCTGCGGTTCATGGGGCAGCAGAGTCGGACACGACTGAGAGACTGAACTGAACTGAACTGAACTGTGGTATGCCAAGTATAGTGTCAGGAACTTCTGATAAAAAGTTAAAACATAGTCTCTGTATTACTTACAGTTTTAGAAAAGGAAAAAGATACTAATCAGATAGTAACACAAATCGTTGTAAAATTGGCATCATGAAAAATACTATGAAGAAAAGAACTCATAAAGTAATTTGACTTTGTCTTTGGAGAGACTATGCAAGGGCTCAAAGACTTGCCTGAGGTACTAACTTTTGAACTGAGAGCCAAATGGTTATTGGAAATTACGTAAGTGAAGGAGGATGTGAGAAAATGCCTGGAAGCAGATATTACATAAAGTAGGTCTTGTACTGGAGCAAGTGTGAGTTATTTGGAATTAAAAGAGGCAATGTGGCTGGAACACAGGGAAGAAGAGGGAACGTGACACATGAGGAGGCTGAGAGAGCAGACCAATCAGGGCCTTTTCCATTAAGGATTTAAGTATTTTTCTCAAGAGCAATGAGAAGGCTTTGAGAGATTTTAAGCAGTTCAGGCATGGGAGGAAAGGGTAAAACAAGACCAGATTTGTTTTCCTGAAAGATTAGAAGGGACTGGATGGAAAAAAGTGTGAATGAGGGGGAGACAGTTACAAGGGTATAGGAGGAATTCTGGCAGAAAAAAGCCTGGATTAAGACAGTGGTTGTGGAAATGGAGAAATGTGTAAGCCTAAAAACCCCCTCATTTCTTCCCTCTCCTCAATTATTTAGTTTATTTTAGAGTCAAATTGTACTATCTGCCTATTACACAGTGGCCCTAGGCTATCCTTTTGGAGATTTTTATTGTTCTCTGAACAAAAGCTTCCAGTTAGAAATCTAAAGGAGTGTGATTTGTGTCCTTATCTAGTACTACCCCACTTGTAAAAATGCCATTTCAAAACTATATGTTGACATTTGTTGATAATTTTTGTGACAGTTATGATGGTACTTGACAGCAGCTTATTGTATCCTCAGTTTCTGGAGTTTCCTAGGTGTACCCACAGCTCTGTGGGAAAACTTAGCCTTGTCTCTCATTGAAATGTTTTTCCTTCCCGGGTTTTCTCCTCCTCCTCCGGTGTCTCTTACATCTCCTGCATTGGCAGGCAGGTTCTTCACCACTAGCGCCAGGTATTGGATTGTTCTCTCCTGAGGGGAAAAATACCCTTGGATTATAGAGTCACTTCAGCAGCGTTGTGTTGTCCTCCAAATAATTTCCTTTGTTCTCCTTTTCAGTAAGATTCATTCTCTTTAGTGTAAACCATTGGGCAGAATAAGTGAGTTTATCAGTGGTTTGCAATAACCCTTTACGACAGCTTCCCAGGTGGCTCAGTGGTTAAAGGATCTGCCTGCTAGTGTAGGAGATGCAGGTTCGATATCTGGGTTGGGAAGATCCCCTGGCGGGCTACAGTCCATGGGGTCGCCAAGCGTCTGACACGACAGAGCGACTAACACTTTCACTTTCATCAGTTATTTATAAAGTGACTGAAGTGCCAACTTTGGTGAGCTTTTTCCAATGATATTGTATTAGTCTTTGAAACTTGAAAATATAACATTTAGGGACACAAATGATAAGCTTTCCATTTATCTTTAAACTAGCCTGTGAGCCTCTCACCAGTTCAAAAGCTGAGAGATGTCATTCAGTGAGAAGATAGTGGCTCACCTCCTCATACCTCCCGCAGGGAAGGGGAAACAAATGCCCATTAACAACTAGAGAACTGAACAGAGGCGAGAACTGGTTAACCGTGCTCCAGATTGCTAGAACAGAAACTCTTCATTATCCCAGACATTACCCAAGCAACGTCTCTCTAGGGAGCCAGTGCCATCTGCCTAGAGATACTTCCCACTTGCTAGGAGAGCCGCCTTTTGTGCTGGATCTAGTCCTACGTCCCTGAATCCTCACTGTCCTGATGTGATCACCTCTGGTACTAACCACCCACTGTAACCGGTCTTCTTCCTGACCTTGGTTCACTTCTGTACCTGACATGCTTCGTACCTAACTTGATACTGGCTATCACTTATGCCTTCTGTTTACCCTTGACGTGGTAGCCCAGGTCAAAGGCTGGTTTCTCAAGAGCAGACTGTTACTTAGCACTTTATACACTTGAAGTTTTTATAGTAATACATATGATATCTTACAAAAAGTAACATCAGTATATGAGACTGTACCTGTTAATTTGAGAGTATTGGTATATCTTAAACCTTTCTCAGATAGACATCTTTAGAATATTTATTAACTGACAATTAAAACATTCATGACTAGAGCTCTCTGAAGACTGAAGTTAATATTTTAAAAATAAAATATTTATCATCAGATTTTTTTCCCTATACTGGTCTGGCCAATAGACATACTCAATTATATATTTGTATGTAATCACCAAATTCCATATTTTATTATTCTCTTTTGGTTTCACCAACAGAGCCATTCAGGTACCCTTATTTCTAGTTTCTTACTACTATATAAAATATTCTTGAATTACTTGCTTTATCTGAAAGATAATAGAATATTTTGCAGCCATAAATATTTAAAACCAGTGATAAAGCTATAGAAAAACCATATCTTATGTTTACCTTTAAATACTGATTCTACTTGAACCAAATAGCACATTTAGAATTTATTTGTGATTAGCAATAGCACATATAGATTCACTTGTTGATCTTAGAATACTAAGTTGGCTAGGTTTTGTTTATATAAATAAGGTTGAACTTGTAGATTATAGTACCTGAAAAGCTGAATATTTTATATGTAATATACTGGTATAAATAAAGTTAAATTTATGTGGAGATAAGCATTAACTCCCTCCCGATGTTCTAAAATATTTAAATAAATATTTAAAAATTAATATGAGAGATAATTATAAAATTATGCTTATTTTCATGTGTAGTTTGTGTGATCTGATAAAATATTTTATAGTTTGTGTCTTCTATGTCATCAGTTTTAAAAAATTCTTAAAATGTAGACAGATTGCATCTTTGTTTCAGAATTCCCTGAAAAGATATGTAATGCTTATGTAAGAGCAGCTAATGATGTAGTGATGAGACGTTAGCCTTTTTAAAATCTACAATCCTGTGTAAATTCACCCTTATTGAAAAAGAATTTGATGTAAATACTTTTAACACTGTAATATTCATGATTATTGATTTACAGTGAAATTTACATTGTACTACTGAATTCATGTGAGCATCTCTAACCTATGGGATATTTATTTTGCAGGAGAAAATACAGATTCTGTTTTCACAACTTGAAATGTAATTTTCCATTAATATTGATTCTTTCATCAGTTGTTACCACAAAATTGGCTAAAATTAATGCTCCTCTGTCATAATAGATCAAGGTGATTTACATTTAGTTTTCTTTGTCTTTGTTTGTTTGTTTTGTTTTATTCCCTCCACTCCCCAATTATTTCATGGCATTTCAGTGCTTCAGAGAATTTAGATGAGCTCTCTTCCTCCAGTAGCTGGTTGCTTAACCAGAAGCACAGTAAGAAAAGGAGAAAAGACAGGACAAGATTGAAATCTCCATCCCTGACTATCATGAGCACGGCCGCTCGAACAAGGCCACTTCAGAGTTTCCACAAACGAAAACTCTACAGATTGAGCCCAACATTTTATTGGACTCCACAGGTAAGGTTGCCTTTGGGAAAACATGAACAAAAATTTTACTGTCCATATATTTCACAAGTGACAGGATATGAATTGTACATAGTTATTTAGAAGAAGTGAGATTTAATAATTTTTTTTAAAATAGCAGTGTATTCTGTAATTCTCACATTTCCATTTTTTTTAAACCATGCTTAAACTAATCTGAAAGAAAATTACATATCAAGTTGATTTTAAAATTTTACCAGTAAGGGTAATAAGACACAGGCATGTTATATATTTGTCTTTTGCTTAGTAAAGAAAAAGGTAAAAATCTATAGGGCTGTAGTTATTTTGGAGGAAGGACATTGCTCTCCCTTTTAGGCTTAGTATTTGTTAAATCTGATGAGCACCCCTTTTCCATGTAAGCAGTGAAAGTTTAGATGACCATGCTTACACTTTTTACAAATAAAATATGCTTTACTAAAAGCATTCATTTTGAAAAGTGTGTTTTCATTTATTAGCAAAATATTAGGTTTACATCTTTCAGTACATATCTTAAACTGTGATGGAGGGCAAAGTAAATTATCTCTAGTTATCATTAGGTATAACATGCTCTTTTTCTATATTTTAAATAATATGTCAGAGGAAAGGAATTTATTTTTGCTTTAGTATTGTTTTTAAGTATTACTACATTAGTTATTTTTAAATATATTTCTATAAAAAAATCAAGATGCTTTGTTTCATTAAAAAAAGGTTTTATAGGATCCTTTTATAAATAGGACTATGAATTCTGACAAATTAATTTTTATCAATAATTTGATTTTTGCCATTTTGTAGTTCAGTTAATAGTATGCTCTCTCAACTTGAAATTTTTCAAAGTTTTATTTCAGAATTTTCAGAAATTTTACATAATTAATCAACCTAATAGGAAAATATTTAGTTTTTATATAAGAAATTATACTTTATTTAACAATTTTTATTTAAAGTTGCTATAAGCAATAAATATTTGAAATTGATTTTATAATTTCATGGTTATAAATAGAATTGTCTAAGAGAAATATTTCACATATAAGTAGGTCTTAATATTCTGACTGGAAGGAATCTATTTGAATAATTTAGAGGATTTGCTCTGTATTGCTAACGTACTATGTATGCCTTAGTAATGTAAAGATTGGCGTAGAAAAGTGAATGAATTTACAACTTTCAGGAAACAAAGGAGAAAGAAGTCTGATATTATTGTTACTAATAGGCCATATAATTTATCATATTCCAGTCAAAATGCTAAGCATATTCAGTACATTATTTTTTTTAGTCTTCAAGCATATAACTATGAGGCATTATTAATCCCACCTTTAGATGCAGAAATTGAAGTTTAGGGAGATTAAGTAACTTTCCCAAGGTCATATAGCTAGTAAGAAACAGGTCTGATTCCAAAGCCCATGTTTTTACCAGTTAATATTTACATTGGTAACAACAAGAATCACCCAGCTGTTTTTTGATCAGTATTTTTACTGAAGCGTAGTTGATTTACAGTGTTGTTAATTTCTGCTGTACAGCTGAGTGATTCAGTTCTATACACACATATATATATTTTTTCTTAATATTATTTTCCATTATGGTTGTCATGGGATATTGAACATAGTTTTCTGTGCTATACAATAGGACCTTGCTATATAAAAGTTGACATCAGCTAACCCCAACTTCCCACTCCATCCCTCCACCAACCGTGTCCCTTTTAGCAATCACCAGTCTGTTCTCTATGTCTGTGATGCTTTCTGTTTCATAGTTAGGTTCACTTTATCATATTTTGGATTCCACATGTAAGTGATATCATATGGTATTTGTCTTTCTCTTTCTGATATAATTCACTTAGTATGATTATCTCTAGTTGGATCCATGTTGCTGCAAATGGCATTATCTTGTTATTTTTTATGACTGAGTGTATTCTACTACACCACATCTGCTTTATCAGTTCATCTGTTGATAGTCATTTAGCTTGTTCCCGTGTCTTGGCTATTAACATAGGGGTCCATGTATCCTTTTGAATTATAGTTTTGTCTGGATTTATGCCAGGAGTGGGATAACTGGATCTTATGGTAATTCTATTTTTAGTTTTCTGAGGAACCTCCATACTGTTTTCCACAGTGGCTAAACCAGAATTTTTGTTTGTTTGAAATCAGTAAAGACTGTATATTTGGGGGTTGGAGAAGGAGCTTAGTTAAAGGCACTAAGAAATGCACCACGAAAGATTGGTTTTGAAAGATAAACCAAATTTTGAAAGGGTTTGGGTCAAGATAAAGAAAGCACTTGAGTAGTTGGAACAAAGATGGAAAAAAATGTGTGTGTGGATTTGCTATGTGAAAGGGTCTAGAACAATAATGTCTAATAGAACTTTCTGTAATGATGGAAATTTTATGATTATCTGTGCTGTCCAGTATGGTAGCTGCTGCTGCTGCTAAGTCGCTTCAGTCGTGTCCGACTCTGTGCGACCCCACAGACAGCAGCCCACCAGGCCCCGCTGTCCCTGGGATTCTCCAGGCAAGAACACTGGAGTGGGTTGCCATTTCCTTCTCCAATGCATGAAAGTGAAAAGTGAAAGTGAAGTCGTGTCCATCTCTTAGCGACCCCATGGACTGCAGCCTACCAGGCTCCTTCGTCCATGGGATTTTCCAGGCAAGAGTACTGGAGTGGGGTGCCATTGCCTTCTCCGATGGTAGCTGCTAAATACATGTAACTACATATGAAATGTGACTAGTGCAGCTGACGAACTGAATTTTTGTTTCTATTAATTTTGATTTAAATGGTCACATTTGGATAATGACTACCAAACTGGATATGACAAGTCTAAACTCAAACTTACCATGATAGCAGTGAGAACACCTGGCACTCATTCTTGTTTTCTAATACCATTCTCTCCTGAAAGGAAATATGGATTGTTAGAGAAATGGCTGAACTCCAGGCTTGGGCAAGAGGGGGTATAAAATAGGCCTGGAACATCTTATTGTTACCAGAAGGCAGGGGGACATATTTTAAAAAATGATGATGGCATGTCAAGAAAAATAAACAAAAACCCAAGAGCTTGTTTGAACAAGCTTCACTCCTGCTGGCCAAATCTGGGGCTCTTTGAGGATCAGAAGAATTAACAGTAATGAACCCAGTGAAAAAAAATAGGAAGCCATGAATCTATTCTGACAAGAAAGAGGGAGAGAGAGAGGATGGAGGGAGAGAAAGGGAAAAGGGAGTACTTTTACATAGAGTAGGATTCTGATTAATGTAGAGTGAGCAGTGAAATGAGACAATTATTGCAGTAATCATAGTAAAAATTGGTTGGGTAAGCATCAACAGTGCATGAAAAGTCTGGGGGCAGGATTCAGGTGAAGTGTGATCAGGAGTAAGATTAGTATTATCTTAGCTATATGGTAGAGAACCAGACAATAATCTTGCCTGAGTGATAGAAACTAGTATGGGAAGGATACAGTATCACTACGCGTCTGATACAATATCACTATGAAGTATTCTGACCAGAGATACATAACCTGAATTTAGTCTTAAGGAAACATCAGACAAAGCCAAAATCAGAAACATGCTATTAAGAAACAAAAACTGGTCTGTATTCTTAAAATAAATCAGTGACATAAAAGCCAACAAAAGCTGAGGAAATGTTTCAGATTGCAAGAGAGACTTAAGATATTTGACAACTGAATGAATATATGATTCAGGTCACAATTCTTTTGGAGGGAAAAGATTATGGGGACAATTGAGAAAACTGAACTATTGATGGTAGGTTATATTAAAATATTGTATTGATGTTGAGTTTCCTGAGTGTACTACTTTACAGTTATGTGAGAAAATATCTTTATTCTAAGAAATACACATAAAATGTGTATGGGATAAAATGACTAAGGCATCCATATTGTGTAATAAATTAACTCCTATGCATCTGGCATTGCGCTAGCTGTGTAACATCTTTGGCAGAATTTAGAAAATAATTATTTAAATAATTTTCTATAGTGTTTAATCTAATAGGGTATTGGTTGAGAAAAGCTTATATAAAGGGCAATGGAGAGAGGTGGGAGTCTTCCGCTATCAGTAGCATATAGTAGATAGATGGCTGATCAATATTCTCATTGCAACAATTACATGTAAAAGTTATTTTAAAAATCATCATACTATTCAATACATTAGGGCAACTTCTGGTTTTAGCTCCAACATGTAAAGAGCTTGAAAGTTGTTGCTCCGGTCCTTACAGCAAGAAGAAGGTGAACAAACTGAAAACTGCCGCCTTTCCATGAACCCATCAGAGAACTGAGGTTGCGGGGCAGACTGCTGCCCTGACGTTTGGAGAGACAGCAAACCAGAGTCACAGCCAAGGTCTGGAGGGGAAACCGCAGCAGTCACAAACTAACGGGTTGTTGTTGTTTAGTTGCTCACTTGTGTCCGATTCTTTGCAGCCCCATGGACTGTAGTCTGCCAGGCTCCTCTGTCCATGGGATTTCCCAGGCAAGAATACTGGAGTGGGTTGCCATTTACTTCTCCAAGGGATGTTCCCAACATCTTCCACATTTGCAGGTGGATTCTTTACCACTGAACTCATTTAATGACACCCTAACCCCTAGTATCTTAGGGGTTATTTGGATATAAGGTTTTTGCAGACATTAGATGAGGTAATTAGGGTAGACCCTAACCCAGTCTGACTGGTGTCCTTAGAAAAAGGGAAATTTTTATACATACAGAGTGAATGCCATGTGACGATGAAGACTGAAATCAGAATCAATTCCTTGGTTCTTTTATAGACCAAGAAACACCAAAGATGGGCAGCAAAAACCAGAAGCTGAGGAGAATAGAATAGGTTCTTGCTGTCTTCAAAAGAAACCAGTCTTGCTGAATCTGACTTTTAGCCTCCAAAACTATGAAACAGTATATTTCTGTTGTTTAAACCACTCAATTGTGGTACTGTGTTATGATAGAGCTAGCAAACTATTACAGTGACCTTATTTGGAAATAGAGTCTTTGTATATACAATTAAGTTGAAGATCTTGAGATAAGATCATTTGGGGGTTAGGATGGGTCCTAAATCATGTGACTGGTATGCTTATAAGAGAAAGAGAGGTTGGAGGCAGAGAGATACAGAGAAGAAGGATTTGTGAGGACAGAAGCAGAGATTAGAGCTAGGGAATAGGGAACATCAGGACCCACCAGAAGCTGGTAGATGCAAGAAACAGTTCTCCCCTGCGGTCTTCAAAGGAAGCTCAGCCCTGATAAAACCTCAATTTTGGACTTTAGGCCTCCAGAACTGTGAGAAAATTAATTTCTGTGATTTTAAGCTGCCTAATTTATGGCAGTTTGTTATGACAGCCCTAGGAAACTGATACAGAGTTTGGTTCCTAGAAGTAGGATACTGCTTTAATAGATATGTAAAATTGTGGATGTGACTTTGGGATTGGGTAATTGGATCCAGGTTGGAAGGATTTTGAGGTGTGTGGTAATCAAGTCTAGATTCTGATGAAAACTCAGAAGGAAGTGAAGAGGATAGAAGACAAAGGTGCTGTCATCTTAGAGAATAGATGTATTGTCATGAACAGAATGTTACCAGAAAGAAATATGAATGTTAAAGGTGATTCTGGTAAGATTTCAGGAGATGTTACTAGAAACTGGAAGGAAAGTGATCCTTGTTATAAAATGGTAGAAAAGTTGGTTGAGTAATATTCTACTGCTGAATGGATGTCAGAATTTGTAAGCATTGAATTCTTAGATATTTAGCTAGGCAAATTATCAAGCAAAGTGTGGAATTTGCAGTCTGGTTTCTACTTATTGTTTATAGTTAAAATATCAGAGGATATGGGATTCCCAGGTGGCGCTAGTGGTAAAGAACCTGCCTGCCAATGCAGGAGATGTAAGAGATGCTGGTTCGATCCCTCCATCAGAAAGATCCCCTGGAGGAGGGTAACCTGCTCCAGTGTTCTTGCTTGGAGAATTCCATTGACAGAGGAGCCTGGAGGGCTGCAGTCCATAGGATCTCAAAGAGTCAGACATGGCTGAAGTTGACCTAGCATGCATGTATTGGAGGATATAGATAAATTAGGAAGAAACTGTTAAGCGAAAAGGAACCAGAACTTAATAATTAGGGAAATTCTCATGCTTCTGCAAAAAATTATATAGCATGCTCTGGAGAGAATCCAAGGATGTGGCTGGACAATTTTTTGCTAGAGAGATTATGCATATGACCCCGGGATCCAATTTAGCTGAAGCCAGGAAATAGAGAAATCTTGAGAAATCTGTATGCAGGTTAGAACTGGACATGGAACAGTTAAAACTGGACATGGAACAACAGACTGGTTCCAAATCGGGAAAGGAGTACATCAAGGCTGTATCTTGTCACCCTGCTTATTTAACTTATATGCAGAGTACATCATGAGAAACTCTGGGCTGGAAGAAGCACAAGCTGGAATCAAGATTGTCGGGAGAAATATCAATAACCTCAGATATGCAGATGACAACACCCCTATGGCAGAAAGCGAAGAAGAACTAAAGAACCTCTTGATGAAAATGAAAGAGGATAGTGAAAAAGTTGGCTTAAAATTCAGCATTCAGAAAACTAAGATCATGGCATCTGGTCCCATCACTTCATGGCAAACAGACAGGGAAACGATGGAAACAGTGACTGATCTTATTTTCTTGGGCTCCAAAATCACTGCAGATGGTGACTGCAGCCATGAAATTAAAAGATGCTTGCTCCTTGGAAGGAAAGTTATGACCAACCTAGACAGCATATTAAAAAGCAGAGACATTACTTTGCCAACAAAGGTCTGTCTAGTCAAGGCTGTGGTTTTTCCAGTAATCATGTATGGATGTGAGAGTTGGACTATGATAAAAGCTGAGCACCGAAGAATTGATGCTTTTGAACTGTGGTGTTGGAGAAGTCTCTTGAGAGTCCCTTGGACTGCAAGGAGATCCAACCAGTCCATCCTAAAGGAGATCAGTCCTGGGTGTTCATTGGAAGGACTGATGTTGAAGCTGAAGCTCCAATAGTTTGGCCACCTGATGCAAAGAACTGACTCATTTGAAAAGACCCTGATGCTGGGAAAGATTGAAGGTGGGAGGAGAAGGGGATGACAGAGGTGAGATGGCTGGATGGCATGACTGACTCCATGGACCTAAGTTTGAGTAAACTCTGGGAGTGGGTGATGGACAGGGAGGTCTGGCGCGCCGCAGTCCATGGAGTCGCAAAGAGTCAGACATGACTGAGCAGCTGAACTGAACTCAGGAAATAGAGACGGCGTTATTCAAATAAGATCTAGGGAAAACCCTCTTGTCTAATGACAGGGGTCATCTTGACATACAGGGAGACCCACCAGGTTTTTAAGAATGTTATATTAACATTACTGGCTTATATTGAAAAGGTCAGAAACTGCACAAAATAAAAGTTTTTAGACCCTCAAAATTTTACAGTCAGGCAATGCATGATAGAGCTACTCAGTAACAACCTTCTAAAAAAAAGTACTAACCTTCTGAAAAAAAAGAAGGTAAATCATAGACCTAAATGTGAAAGGAGAACAATAAAACTAGAAGAAAACAATATCTTCATGTCTCTGTGAATAGTCAGCTTCTTAAACAGGATATAAACAATACTAATCATAAAAGGAAAATTGTTAATTTGGACTTTGTTAAAATTATGAACCTATCTCCATTAAAGACAGCATGAAAAAGATCAATAAAGTATACACTGAGTTAAGACACTTGCTGTATGTGTATATTTGTATGTCTATATATATATATCCAACAAAGATGTTGTATCCTGAATATATTAGTAATTGTGAAAGTGAAGGTGTTAGTTGCTTAGTCGTATCTGACTCTTTGTGACCCCACGGGCTGCAGCCCGCCAGACTCCTCAGTCCACGGGATTCTCCAGGCAAGAATACTGGAATGGGTTGCCATGCCCTTCTCCAGTGGATCTTTCCGACCCAGGGATTGAACCCAGGTCTCCAGCATTGCAGGCAGATTCTCTACTGTTTGAGCCACATGGGAAGTCATTAATAATTAAATTTATTCCTAAAAAATAAGAAAATAGCAATCCAATTAAAAATAGGCATAACCCAGAGTTATAAACTTTAAAATGGTTAAAATAGTAAACTTTTATGGGTATTTTACCACAGTAAGAACTTCTTTTAAATAAAAAGCCAGAAGATTGAACAGATCTTTCATAGAGGAGGGATATCCAAATGAACAAGTATATAAAAAATGTGTTTAAAATTATCACTCATCAAGGGAATGCAGTTAAAACTACAGTGAAATACACTGCATGCATCTATCCTTATAATTCAGCAGTTCTACTCTTAGGAACTTTCCCAGGAGAAATGAATACATTTATACACAAAAAGACCTATATAAGAATTATTGTACCCAGGTATCGCTAGTAGTAAAGAACCCGCCTGCCAATGCAGGAGACATAAGAGACGTAAGTTTAATCCCTGGGTCGGGAAGATCCCCTGGAGAAGGAAATGGCAATCCACTCCAGTATTCTTGCCTGGAAAATCCCGTGGACAGAGAAGCCTGTTTACAGTCCATAGGGTTGCAAAGAGTCGGACACAACTGAAGCAACTCAGCACACATTGTAATAGCTTTACTTATTAAAAGTCTGAAACTAAAGCAATCTAAGTATCTATCAGCAGAATTGTGGCATATCAGTAAAAAGGATAGACTACTGTTCAATAGCTTAGGTGTGTTTCCCAGAATTATGTTGGCTGAAAGAAAAGAGTACATACTGTGTATTAACCATGGATAAAAGTTAGCAGTGATAGAAGTTACAGTTGTGGTTACTTGAGTGCAAGTGGTAGGAGTTGGCCAGGAAGGGTGCAGCCAAGATCGCTGGGCTGCTGGAACTGCCCTGAATCTCGGTCATGGTGGCGGGTGTTACATGTGCATGTGTGCAAAGATTGATCATATGTATCTTCTTCACTAAAGAAGTATATATGGGTTCATGCTACGCAGAGTTAGCCCATCCTTATTTTGGTCATCTCCTTTTACATAATAAACCATCCCCAAATTTAGTGGTTTAAAAACAGTTTATTCCCTCATGATTCTGTAATTTACCTGAGTGGTTCTTCTTTCAGTCTTGCCTAAGGGGTCTCATACAGTTACAGTGAGATGGCATCTGGGCTGGAGTCATCTAGGGTTTGAATGGGCTAGAATACTTGGGTTTCATTCTCTCTTTATGTAATCTCAGAGCCTTTCCATGGAGCTTCCCCACCAGATTTTTCTTGAGCACAGTAGTTTTACTTGGTAATCCAGATTCTCAAAAATGCAAATATGAAAGCTGTCACTGTTTTTTAAGACTTTGGTGTGGAATTAGTGCAGTTTTATTGGTTAAAGGGAATCCATGCAGGATTTAATGTGGGAGAGACTATTCAAGGGCAAGAATACTAGGAACCATCAGTAGGGACTACCATTGACCATCTCTGATTCCCAGTTACTGACATCTCTCTCATATATAAAAACGACCTAATCTTTTCCCCTCAGTTCAGTTCAGTTCAGTTGCTCAGTTGTGTCCGACTCTGTGACCCCATGGACTTCAGCACATCAGGCCTCCCTGTCCATCACCAACTCCCGGAGCTTACTCAAACTCATGTCCATTGAGTCAGTGATGCCATCGAACCATCTCATCCTCTGTCGTCCCCTTCCCCACCCACCTTCAATCTTTCCCAGCATCAGGGTCTTTTCAAATGAGTCAGTTCTTCACATCAGGTGGCTAATGTATTGGAGTTTCAGCCCCAGTACTTCTTTTCCCCTGAAGACCTCTAATTTCTCATCTCATTACCTCATTAGGTTCAGGCTTAAAATCTTAAAATCATCCTCTTAAATCATGCCCAGGTACCTGCACTTAGACTTTTTATGTATGGCTCCCAAGTGTAGTTCTTTAGGTTTAGCTCCTCCTATGTGGTTTCTCTGGGTAGAAAGATTTGTGAACTAATGTTATTAGTTATTTGATTTATACCCAACATATAATAGTGAGACAAGGATAATCAGAAGAAATACTGCTCAGACAGGGGGGAATGGGAAGAATATAGCAGTTCTGAAATACGTAAGTTACTACATGTTGCAGGTTTGTTAATGTGGGCCTGTTCCTCTAGAAATGGTTCTTTCCTAGCTATTAGTTCTGCCCTAGCAATTCCTGGCTACATCCTCTGAGTAATCTTGTCTTTTCCATAAAAAGAAGCACCTTTTAAAATATGTAGTGGTTTTCTCAGCATGCTTCCTCTCTGTAAAACACTGAAGGCCCAGAGGTCTTGTCATTTTGAGCTGCTTCTTTCTTAGTACAAGTTCAAATCTAAAACTTTGTGGTGTTCCTGTGTATCACATTGAAATAAACTCCATTATAGAAAAATCATATCTGTATACCTCTTCAACACAGGCCCTTATTGGGTTTTGGATTTTGTGTGAGGCTGCTGTGGGACAATATCCTGAAGATACTTCATGGCACTTTTTGTGTAACACAAGGCGCACCTTTAAGATTCTTAGGCGCCCTCTTGTCTACATGTGAGGATCTACGAACATGTCCCAAACCTTTCTAAGGCCTTCATTTTCCAGTCTCATCTCTGAGATCCTGACCTTGAGCCCACAGTTTTACTGGCAGCTCTCTGGATTTGATCTTTGTACTGATGTCATGTCTTACTGTGTGAAACTTTTGCTGTCTGGAGTGGCTGAAAATGAGAAACAGTCTTTATTTTTTAACCCATCAAGTCTTAGTTCTGTATTTGCTTTAAATTTTGCTTGAAAACTTAGCTCCTTTTGTACCTAAGCTCATCAGTCCATCCATACTTAATCATAGGCAGTTAAGTGAACAACTGGCACTTTAAATATTCTGCCTAGAAACCTCCTTAGCCAGATCTATGAATTCATTATGTACCTTTTTTATCCTCCACATTTTTATAGGCAACTGTTACACTACTTGTTCTGTCAGAGCAATAAGATAAAAGAAATAGAGGTAAAAGGATTGGGATAATTATTTAGACTCATCATTTGTAGAGGTTATGATCCCTTTGCTGGGCAAAATTAACAAAAAGCATAATTTAGTATGCATTTTTACTTGATTTTGTCCCTTTTACAATACTAATCTCTAATAAGAATGTCAAATAATAATAGCTAATATTTATTAAGCAATTATTATACACCAGACACTATTTCAATTTATGAATTCCTTATACATATTTCTTCTTTCATGCCCAATTTTATATGACAAAACTGAGGGAAAAAAAAATTGGAAGATATAAAAATATATGAATAAATACAAAGGTTAGAGGAGAAGATCCAGCATATGTGTTCACAGAGGGAAACACCAAGG
Organism: Cervus elaphus; assembly: GCF_910594005.1. Taxonomy (NCBI): domain Eukaryota; kingdom Metazoa; phylum Chordata; class Mammalia; order Artiodactyla; family Cervidae; genus Cervus; species Cervus elaphus. The sequence goes on from NC_057822.1 coordinate 36,505,121, forward strand.
ATAGCTGGCTTCTGGAACCACTTTTGTCCTGGAGCTTTGACAGAAATTTTCAAATTTGGTGCAGTTGCTAGTAGATGATGGTTATGGGGGATGCTGCTGGGCTTTTTTTTGAGACCTGAAACACACGGCCAGTTTTCACTTCAGGACATTTTTGACCAATGTTTTCCTCATGCTGCTGCTGCTGCTAAGTCACTTGAGTCGTGTCCGACTCTATGCGACCCCATAGACGGCAGCCCACCAGGCTCCCCCGTCCCTGGGATTCTTCAGGCAAGAACACTGGAGTGAGTTACCATTTCCTTCTCCAATGCATGAAAGTGAAAAGTGAAAGTGAAGTCGCTCAGTCATGCTGACTCTTAGCGACCCCATGAACTGCAGCCCACCAGGCTCCTCTGTCCATGGGATTTTCCAGGCAAGAGTACTGGAGTGGGGTACCATTGCCTTCTCCGGTTTTCCTCATAACACTTGCTAAATACTCGGGCTGCAGACAAGAGTAGGCTTAAAAAAAATCATCAGTGACAAAACCCCTTCAAAGCAGGGTGGCACTCTCAGTGTACTGTTAAGATTTTTTTCTTAAGGTCTGAATGATTAGGGGAAAGTGTGTAAAATACACCAAACACTTAACTGAAAATCTTGAAGGGCCAAGAACAAATTCGGTATAGAAAACCACATGAGGGCCGCAACCTAAACTTAACTGAGCACACTCTCCAAGTAGATTAAAGGAGAGAAACCTGCAGTTTATCTGCTTAGCAGTGGGGAAAGAGAATCCACTATGGAGAAAGATTACATCATTTGGAGCCTTTATGATTTTTAAAAATATACCATCTGGCATTCAATCAAAAATTACTATGCATCCCAAAAGATATGACCAGATGACTAGCCTTCAAGAGAGAAAAAGACAGATTACATTACTAAGATACAGTTAGCAGTGGAGCATATCTTATGCTTATCTGTTAAGAGCACGCTGTGCTGTACTTGGTCGCTCAGTCGTGTCTGACTGTGACCCTATGGACTGTAGCCCTCCAGTCTCTGTCCATGGCATTCTCCAGGCACGAATACTGCAGTGGGTTGCCATGCCCTCCTCCAGGGGATCTTCCTAACTCAGGGATCAAACCCAGGTCTCCCACATTGCAGATGGATTCTTTACCATCTGCTGAGTCACCAGGGAAGCCCAAGATTACTGAAGTGGGTAGCCGATCCCTTCTCCAGGGGATCTTCCTGTCCCCGGAATTGAACTGGGGTCTCCTGCATTTCAGGTGGATTCTTTACCAGCTGAGCTACCAGGAAAGCCGTAATGGAGTATAAGATATAGTTAATGAACCAAAAGACTTATGAAGATAAAATACTCAAATAGAAGCACAGAGATAAAAATAGAAAAAAAAATACACAAACAGAATTAGAGAACTGTGAATTAGTAAAAAAAAAAGAAATTAACCATATGTTATTGGACTCTAGAAGAAAGGAGAGAAAATAGGGGGGAAGTTACATTTGAACAGATAATAATAGTATTTCCAAAACTAAAGCAGGACATCAACCAATAGATACAAATTCTCTGAAACTCAAAAATAACAAATACATAGAAATTATATCAAGACATAGGAGGCCTGCTCAAAAGTGAGGACACAGAAAAATATTAAAAGTAGCCAGGGTAAAAAAGATATATTACCTTCAAATGAGGTCAACAATAAGACTTAACTACTAGGTAGAAGGAGCTTCCCAGGTGGCACTGGTGGTAAAGAGCCTGTCTGCCAGTGCGGGAGATGCACGAGATGCAGGTTCCAGCCCTGGGTCGGGCAGATTCCCTGGCGGAGGAAATGGCAAGCCACTCCAGTATTCTTGCCTGGAGAATCCCATGATAAGAGGAGCCTGGAGGGCTACAGTCCATAGGTTGCAGAGTCTGACATGACTGAAGTGATTTAGCATACATGCACACTGAGTAGAAATAATGGAAACCAGATGAAAATGTGAATATTCTTAAAGTGCTGAAAGAAAAAAAAAGTCAAGCTGGTATTCTATAGCCATAAAAATATCCTTTAAAATGATGATATACAAATGTTTCAGATAAATAAAAATGGAGGGAATTTGTTGACAGCAAGTCTACACTAATAATAATGACAACAGGAGAAGGAACATGATCCTATATGGAAACAGAATTGTAGAAAGAAGTAAAGAACAATGGAAAGAATAAATATATGGGTATTATAAATATTGACAATAAAAATAATGGTAGTATAATGTAGTGTTTTAACTATATATGGAATTGAAATGCATTACAACAGTTAACAAAGAGGAGATTGAATGGAGTTTAGAAGTGTTCTAATGTTCCACTGTTTTCAGGGAAGTGGTAAAAGGAATAATTTGTTTTATACTCTAAAAGCCATAAGTTACATATGTATTGTAATCTCTAGGAAAACCAAATAAAAGAAAAGAGAAGAATGTATAAGTTTAAGTTAATTGAGGGGAAAAACATGACAAAATATTTTATCAATCCTAATAAACCAGAATCAGTGAAACATAAGAACAAACATACATATGCAAAAAATTTCCATATGCAGTATAGAAAATAAATCCAGTTTCTGGTTCTTTGCAAAGAAATTGTTAAATCCCTAGCAAAATTCCTCAAGAAAAATTGAAAGTTGCTTTGACATTTATAAATTTGTTAATGTAGTAACCCACATTAAGAAAAGTCAAGTAATCATTTCAATAGATTCATAAAAAGTATATGATTAAGTTAAATATTAACATAGTTAAAAAAATACTTTGGCAGAGAAGGCATACATCCTGATAAAGAATATGCAAAAAAAAAATCTGCAATCATTCTTAATCCTTGTAATTTTTAATTATGAAAAATTAGAAGCATTTACTGTATAATAAGGGACAAAACAATATGTCTTTTGGCCATTTCTATTCATTATTGAACTGGTGAGCCTATCCAACATGTTTGGAACCTTATAAATAAAAATAGTTAAACTTTTTAGGACTAAATGAAGGAATCTAAACTGTCCTGACTCGTAGAGGATATGTTTGACTAACGGAAAAACGTCTAGGAACCAGGCTCCTCCTGAATTTTTGTTTGCTGTTTTGAGCATTACCCTTACTCACAAGACTCGGGGGGCAGGACAGGGCTCACCACCACAGGTGGAAGAATGGAGTGCTAAATGACCTTCTAAAGGGAAGTTTCTAAAGGTTGCCCAGATGACTACTCTTCATGGTGTTCTGACTAGAATTTAGTAATATTTAGATGCACGGACACGAGAAATATGCCCAACTGAAAATCAGGAGTTTTAGAACAGGGAGGAAGCCAGCACAGATATTGGGAGGAAAGTAGCCGTCTTCACCACAGGCTCAGGGAGGCAGGACAGGAAGAGAAGTCATCAAAGGTATTGGCATTGTTCTGTTTCTAAAAGTAGGATACTGTATATAGGTGCTTTTTAAACATTATTTTATACCTCCCTTATAAATTATATACTCTTCTGTATATATGAAATGGTTCATTACTAAAATTAAAACATATAGTGGATAGTTTTCAGGCTTTACTTTACTTGAATCTTATGCAGCATATGGTATTGTTGAGCACTCCCTCTAGACATTTGAATTTTTATTGGCAAGAATCTCCAGGTTTTTCTCTTATTTCTCCATCCATTCCTTTTCAGCCTCCTGGGCTTCACTTTCTCTGCAGGAAAAGGCCTTTTCCTAGAGGCCCCTCACTTGTCTCAATTATTTAGGATAGTTTCAAATTGGCTAATGGGTTTCCTGGATTTGGAAAAATTGCAAGAGAAAACTAATTACATGGTAAATATTCAGATTTTATCACCTTTTATTCACAATGTTCTAGCCATACATGGAAAAAAGAGAGGTTAGCACATTTTTTTCTTTGTAATTTTAAATAATTGTTCTTTATATCTTTTTGAACTACATCATAAAAGAACAAATAATTCTAGAGTGAGTCAAAAGTACCAGTGCATCTTGTAAAGGTAAGAAATTGCAACTGTTCCCATAGATATATAGCATCATTAGAATAAATTTTGGAAATAACTCACAGCTTTATTATCATGTCCCACATCTTATATCTTCTTACAAAATCATCAATTTGCTTGACCACCCAGAATAATGACTGCATTTCCTAGACTTCTTGCAGCTGGGTATGATTAGCTGACCTGAGTCTTGGCCAATGCAATATAAACAGAAGTCATTACATGATAAATTTTAGCATATATTAACAGGAACTATTTTTCCCCCAGTGGAATAGTCTCAGGCACACATGTATTTGAAAATTCTATTCACTTAAGTTTTTTAAAAAGCATATGAGATAAAATTCATTTGGTCAGCACTCAAGCTTCAACCATGTGTTCGGGATTGTGTCAGGTCCCGGGAATACAGGATTGAACAAATTATAGTCCCAGCCTTCAAGGAGCTCACAGTCCAAAGGAAATCTTGTGAAATGCTATGGCAGGCATGGCTATGCCTCTCTCTCTCAACACAGAGAGAACATGCCAGTTAGCCAGGAAACTCAAACTCAAGAAAGTTGGCAAACTTAATGTAAGTTTACAAAGTAATTTTTTAAATATAGCATCTAAAATTCTGTTACTATGAGCATTTTAAATATCATTTCATTAAAAAAAGGAGTCCTAATGATACTGTAGTAGGTGGAGGTAAGAGGTGACAGAAGGAACACAAGTAAACTATTAACTTTTAAAATATTTTTTCTGTTTTATAGATTTTTTTCATTGGTTGTATCCTTATCTGCTCAGTCATGTCCAACTGAGTTAGTCGCTCAGTCATGTCCAACTCTTTGTGACCCCATGGACTCTTGCCGGCCAGGCTTCTCTGTCCATGGGATTCTCCAGGCAAGAATACTGGAGTGGGTTGCCATTCCCTTCTCCAGGGAATCTTCCCGACCCAGGGATTGAACCCGGGTCTCCTACATTGCAGACTGATTCTTTATCATCTGATCCACCAGAGAAGCCCAACTATATAACCAGAAAAAAATAATTTAAGAACCCAACATTTAAACATTATATATTTTTAATGTAGCAGTGTAACTTTTTTTATTTAGCAACATGGTTTTCATGAGATTTCTGGAATCTTAACTTTACCTTAAACTCAGACTCATGTAACATATTGCATATTTTATACATATCTTTTTTTCTTTTTTTATTGAAGGATAATTGCTTTACAGAATTTTGCTGTTTTCTGTCAAACCTCAACCTGAATCAACCATAGATATGCATATATCCCCTCCCTTTTGACCCTCCCTCCCATCTCCCTCCCATCCCACCCCTCTAGGTTGATACAGAGCCCCTGTTTGAGTTTCCTGAGCCACACAGCGAATTCCCGTTGGCTATCTATTTTACATATGGTCACGTAATTAAATAATGTTTTATTTTAAATTCAGTTTTATTTAATGTAAATATATGATATTCTTCATAGTGTTTCACTGTTGTTCCAGTGTAGATACTGCCTGGCATTATAATTCAAAGCAGACTCTAGTTTCACTCATTGGTTATAACAGATTAGAAGGAGGAAAACAGTACAGTTGACTCTGGAACAAGGTGGGGTTAGAGGCATCAACCCCCACACAGTTAAAAAAAAAAAAAAAGGTCTAAGGTCTATGTATAACTTTATAGTCAGTTGGCCTTCCTCCCTGTCTGTGATTCAGCATCCAAGGATTCAGCCAACCATGGCTCATGTAATACTAAAGTACCTATTAAGTGGAAAAAAAAAAAAAAAAAAACCCCGCATATAAGTGGACCTGCATAGTTCAAGCCTGTGTTCAAGGGTCAGCTGCATGCACAGTTCTTTTTCTTAACATGGTACCTGCTCAGTATTGCATTTCTCACTAATCTGAAGTGTAATCATTTTCTTTTGACCTAAAGTTGTTCAAACTCATTTCTCTTTTTTATAAAGTGCTCTCTCCAAGGTGATTCAGTAATCCAGGACTTCTTGCTGATATCATTCACACACTGTACTATAACTGTTATATTCTCTCTCAATCAGTTTTCCAAAAAGATGAAGTCTTTAATTTTTTTTTTTTTCCTTACAGACTTTGCCTTCAAAAGAAACAAGGTTTTTAAATACCACACAGATGCCTTGCCTGCAGTCAGCTTCAATTTGGAGTAGCTGTGAACACAATTCAAAGTCTCAAATGTTAACAGAACATGTATCAGAGTTAGATTCTTCTTTCCATTCTGTTCTATCATTGCCATCAGGTAAACCTCTTTATAAATTAATTAATGAATTAATTAATATCTTTGCAGGTTGATTTTTTAATTCCTTGGAAACCATTTTGACTCACTTTGCAAAGTACTTAGCTTTTGATCTCCCTTTGAGTGTTAAATTTTTAACATTTTATTGATAATATGGCTATGCTATTGAAATGTTTCTCAGTAAGTCAGGGTTCTTTTTCTAATGTGTTTTTTTTTCCTCATGGAGTTTTCCCACCATATAGTATTCCCCCATCTATAATCAGCATTGAATTTCAGAGAAGAAAATTGTCCCTCTTTAGATGTACTCAACTTTTGAACCTCAAAAATACCAGTAATCTACCATGGAGCAGATGAGGCCTTAAATCCCTGTGTCCCCTAACATGGCTTTAAGTTTCTCTCCAGTTCCTGTTTTCTGTTTGAATGTTTCCAGTCTTATGTACATTGAAACTAAAGTAAATATTTAGGATAAAAAAAGAAAACATTCTTCACACTGGTTATCTCAAGTTCATCTTTTTATGGGAAGATATCTCAAATGAGCTTTTGTTTCCTTTTCAGCTTTTGGTTCTAATCATCCAGGGACTACTCTTTGTAAAGCACCATTTCTTGTACCTGTTCCTGCCCTGAAGCTTAGTTTGGTTTTTACCAATATTACAGTGGTTTCTTAGCTATACCATACATTGAAGTAAGCTCCTGGTAGGAGCTGTTTTACTGTATCTTTGAGGATACCTTAATAATAGAAAGAAAAAATAAAATTTATGACAATAATAACACAGCCAACATTTGATCTTAGAATACACTGGATTCTATAAGCACATTACATTTTCCTCTAATTCTTGCAGCAACCCCATGAGAGTGATTGTTGTCTTCTTTATCTTACATATAAGAACATTGAGGCTTAGAGAGGTTAAATTACTCATCCAAGAGTACACAGCTAGTAAATGATGGAGACAGGATTTGACCTGAAGTCATTCTCCAGAGCCATACTCCTAACCATACTCTTTACTGCCTCTCTGTTTTCTTATTAGTAAATTTGTTTCTGATGAAAAAACCTGAGATCTGGCATAAGTATGTTTCATCCTACTAATGTTACATCTAATAAATTAAGATTAGCTTTCTTACCTACTAGTTAGGGTTATCTGTTTCTTCTTGTGTTTATTTAATAAAAATCTGAATACCTGCTGTATACTAGGTATGATAGGAAAATACATACAAATAAATCCCTCAAGGTACTTGCATTCCAATTTTACAACTGAAATATAAACCGTTAAGTGGAATAAAGTGTTATGAAATTTTAATAAAAGCTCACAGGTTACAGGGTGTGTTCTAAGGAAGGAATATGAGTAAAACAAGCACCTTCCCTACTTATGTCAGGTTTTCTAACAACTAAAGAACAGTGGTAGAATAGGTGATGCTCTATATAAATAGGTGATATTTCTTTGGAGAAACTTGTTTGGGTAATTGGAAATATCAGAATCCTGAAATGTTTACACAGTATATTTAATTTGTATTCTTATTTTCATTTTGTTATATAGTTTTCCTATGGTCTTAGTATAGTGATAGCATTGAAAGCTATCTTACCTCTGCCCCATGGGAAAGTTTCCAAGATGATACTTACGAACCCATTTTTGTGTGCATATTTTTCCACACTTGAGTATGGATCTGCTATTAAAATACATTATTTTGATGGAAAACTACTTCTTTGTTTAAAATTGAGACTTTTTCTGGATCTATGTTAATTTATGCATTCATAATTAGTCTTCTAAAAAATATCTTCAGTAGCAAAACTTTAAATAAATCAACCACTTTATAAAATATTTCTTTATATTTCTTAGGAAAAAGTTTAAGTATCTCTATTGAATGCTTTTTAAGATGATTGTTTTTGCATTCTTGATTGAAGAAAATACACTTTAGTTAATAAATGTGAAGCACATCTACTTTATTTACTTAGCTTCTCTTTTGGTTGTGAGAGTATGGAATATAAACGTAGTGAATTAAACAACTCTCCTAAGTCTCTACTTAAAAGAAGAGAACTAGTTTGTCAGTATGTTTTGATTTTTGTAAAAGTAGATTTAATTTTGTGATTCATAACAGTAGTAAACTAAGGGAATGTGAAATGACATTTTCATAAAAGATTGCATCTGAATTATAGTATTTTTCCTTCAAGTTAACTAAACTTGTATAATTATGTCTTTTGGAAACTTCATTATTTCAAATGCAGAGTTTGTAGGGGTGGGTGGAACGGACTTAGGTTTGACTGTATATTTTATTAAAGACCTTTTGGGAGCATTTGTTTCATCTGCAAGTAGTATTTAATGTTTATAATTTTGTTCACCTTATGTACTATTTTAGTTTATGAAATTGTTCATAGTGTTTATTTAGTATGCATAATCAGTAATTTCCAAAATATTGCTTACACTTGGAAAGAATATTTTGTCACTTCTAATAGTTGTGATGTTTCAAGCTTTTGCTTATTTTTCTAAATCTTAATATGGGATGGTATAAAGAGTGTTATCACTTAAAATATTTTTGTTTGCTTTACTTTTCTAGATGTGCCTCTTCATTTTCACTTTGAAACATTGTTAAAAAAAAATGAAATAAAAGGAGATCTTACTGAAAATAAAATTTTAGGAGACTGTATCATATCTCCATCACCTGGTATGTTACTTATAAATCTTGTACTTTATATACTTTTTACATCTTTCATATACTTACTACTTTTGCTAAGGACATAAAATTAACAAAGGAATGAATGTAAATCCTTCATTTTTAATATTCACTTTTCACACATCACACACAAATAGAAAATACACAGCAGTAATCCTAACAGGAAATGTGCAGTACTTACTGAATATTGAATGAGAATTATGAAATGTTATTGATAAATATAAAAGGAAATTTAAATAAACATGGGAAAACAGCACTACTGGATGGTAAGAATAATTAGGATATCAGTTCTTCCTATTGGTTCATGTTTGGTACAAAGTAACTTGAAGTTCTAAAAGAATTTGGTTAACTTAAAATAATTGTAAAGCCCATTGGAAGAATTAATGGGAAAATGTAAAAGGAATTGCTAGAAAAAATATTGAGAGAATCTAGCCCAACCACATATGAAAACATTACAGAAATCTATAAACATTAGAATAGCTTCTGTTTTGCTTACATTTAGCAAAGTAGATTCATGAGGCAGACTACATAGCTTATTCTTTATTATTTAAAGGAAGAATTGTAAATCGGTAAGAAAGTGGCGAACTATTCAATAAATAGTATTGTTAGTCATTTTGAGGAAAATGTTTATACACTCATATCATGTATTAGTAAATTCTATTTGGTTAAATGAAACACTAAAGTTACAAAATAAAACTTGAAAAATTATAATGAAACTCTTAATTAGGGATGGGGACATTGTGCTTGGAAGCAATCAGAAAAAGAAAGAAAATATACCTGCATATTTCTCCACATCAAAATGTTACACAAAACAAGATATTTCCAGATGAAATCATCATCTCCCTCAAAAACTCAGCAATCAACTGAATGTGAATACCTGTTAGAAGTGGAGTTTTGAAATGTAACAGATCTTTAAATAAACTTAAAAAACAAGTAGCCTTTATAAATACCAATAATAACCCATTAGAATTTGTAAAATAATAAATTATCCTAGACATATTGACAACGAAAATATAAAATATCTAGGATTAAACTTAACAAGGGATTACATGAAGGAAACTTGAAAAGTTTACTGAGGAACAGAAGAGTATATGTGCTTGTATGGAGAGAAATACTCTGTTCCTGTCAAAAGAAAAGTTGTAACTATAGGTGTCATTTTTCCTCAAATGAACTTATAATGTAATTCTAATCAGAATCCCAGAGGCGTTCTTATTTAAGTAAATGTTGAATATCCAATAAAACTTTTAAAAGTTCTATAAGGTGTCAGTCCATAAAGGACAGAAATGGTGATGGAATTCCAGTTGAGCTATTTCAAATCCTAAAAGATGATGCTGTGAAAGTGTTGCACTCAATAGGCCAGCAAATTTGAAAAACTCAGCAGTGGCCACAGGACTGGAAAAGGTCAGTTTTCATTCCAATCCCAAAGAAAGGCAATGCTAAAGAATGCTCAAACTACCACACAATTGCACTCATCTCACACACTAGTAAAGTAATGCTCAAAATTCTCCAAGCCAGGCTTCAATGGTACGTGAACTGTGAACTTCCAGATGTTCAAGCTGGATTTAGAAAAGTTAGAGGAACCTGAGATCAAATTTGCCAACATCTGTTGGATCATCGAAAAAGCAAGAGAATTTCAGAAAAACATCTATTTCTGCTTTATTGACTATGCCAACACCTTTGACTGTGTGGATCACAACAAGCTGTGGAAAATTCTGAAAGAGATGGGAATACCAGACCACCTGACCTGTCTCTTGAGAAATCTGTATGCAGGTCAGGAAGCAATAGTTAGAAGTGGACATGGAACAACAGACTGGTTCCAAAAAGGAAAAGGAGGACGTCAAGGCTGTATATTGTCACCCTGCTTATTTAACTTATATGCAGAGTACATCATGAGAAACACTGGCTGGATGAAACACAAACTGGAATCAAGATTGCCAGGAGAAATATCAATAACCTCAGATATGCAGATGACACCACCCTTATGGCAGAAAGTGAAGAAGAACTAAAGAGCCTCTTGATGAAAGTGAAGGAGGAGAGTGAAAAAGTTGGCTTAAAACTCCAACATTCAGAAAACTTAAGATCATGGCATCTGGTCCCATCATTTCATAGCAAATAGATGGGGAAAGAGTGGAAACAGTGAGAGACTTTATTTTTTGGGGGCTCCAAAATCACTGCAGATGGTGACTGCATCCATGAAATTAAAAGATGCTTACTCCTTGAAAGAAAAGTTATGACCAACCTAGACAGCATATTTAAAAGCTAAGACGTCACTTTGCCAACAAAGGTCCGTCTAGTCAAAGCTATGGTTTTTCCACTTGTCATGTATGGATTGAAAATTGGACCATAAAGAAAGCTGAGCGCAGAAGAATTGACGCTTTTGAACTGTGGTATTGTAGAAGAACTCTTGAGAGTCCCCTGGACTGCAAGGAGATCCAACCAGTCCATCCTAAAGGAAATCAGTCCTGAATATTCATTGGAAGGACTGATGCTGAGGCTGAAACTCCAATACTTTGGCCACCTGATTTGAAGAACTGACTTATTTGAAAAGACTCTGATGCTGCAAAAGATTGAAGACAGGAGGAGAAGGGCATGACAGAGGGTGAGATGGCTGGATGGCTACACCAACTCGATGGACATGAGTTTGAGCAAGCTCTGGGAGTCGGTGATGGACAGGGAAGCCTAGTGTCCTGCAGTCCATGAGGTCGCAAAGAGTTGGACCTGACTGTGACTGAACCAAACTGATAAGGTGTCAGATATCAAAATATAAAGGTATAATCATTAAAACACTGTGATGCTGTTAGAAGCCAAGGGAACTAAATAGAAAGCCTAGACATAAGCCCGAGGATTTATTATATGAATGATATTTCCTATTAGTGTGGAAGAGATAGCCTAACTAATAAATAATAGTAAACAATTCTTATGAAGCATTCCTTATACACTAGTACAATATTGAAGGGCTTTATATCTGTAATTTGCTTTAATCTGTACAACCCTGTAAGGTTTCAGTACACACAGGCAAAGTTGTGTCTGACTCTTTTTGGCCCCATGGACTGTAGCCCACCAGGCTCCTCTGTCCATGGAATTCTCCAGGCAAGAATACTGGAGTGGGTGACCATTCCCTACTCCAGGCGATCTTCCCAATGCAGGGATCGAACCCAGGTCTCCTGCATTGCAGGCAGATTCTTTACCATCTGAGCCACCAGGGAAGCCCTTTCACACACAGGCAAAGGAGCCACAGTGGACTGCTAAAACCTTTAAAATAATTTTCCCACTCCTTTAATGCAAGATATAAAGAAGTTTCCTATCTTAACATCTCTTTTCTGTTGAAAGAAATCTGATTTAACAGTTTTTGATGTAAAAAATCTATCACTTTGTCTTAAGATGATTGTTCAAGCTGGTGGCCTTCCCATGAAGTATAAAAGTGATTTGTTTAGACAAAAAATGAAGTTAAGGTGGCTATGAGCTCAAATGTCCTATATATATTTGTTTGGCTCTGTTAAAACATTTTTTTAAACTGTTCTGCATAGTATGTCAGGCTATCCACTCTTTTCTGCTTGACTAACGTTTCCCAAATCGCAGTTAAGATGTAGTAGATGCAGGACTCAAATCCAAGTACTCTTGCTCAGAGCCCAGGTTTAAAATGACTTTTTTTCTGTAATCAGTGGTATTAAGGAATGACTTTTTGGTAAAATGACATGAGATCTTTTTTTTCATATAGCACCTTAAAACAAATTTAAGGTGGATGAACATTAAAATACATTCCAGGTAGATTAAAGAGGTAAATATTAAAAGTGGTATCTTAAAAGAATTAGAAGAAAAACTAGATGTATTCAATGATAATAATGAAAATGCTAATTGATCAAAAGGGTGGGTATATATATATATACATATATATATATACATATGGCTGATTCATGTTGAGGTTTGACAGAAAACAGCAAAATTCTGTAAAGAAATTATCCTTCAAATTAAAAATAAGTAAATTTTAAAAAATTATAGCTAACGTGTACTGGCTATCTATGTGACAGACACTATGCTAAATGTTTCTCCCTTTTTCAATTACATTAATAATATTAGACATTATAATCATCAGTTCTGGCAAAACTGTGTAGCAAAAATAGTACCCTCAAATGTTTCAGGTACAGTTAATTGATACAAGCCTTTTGGGAAGTACTGTGAAACGCATTTGTTATAGCCTTGGTGCTAGTGGTAAAGAACCCACCTGAGAGATGCTGGTTCGATCCCTGAGGGGGGAAGATCCCCTGAAATGCATTATAAGGCCTTTAAATGATTAATTTTTTAATCTCATTAAGAAAAAAAAACTTCTGTACTTGTTCACAATAAATGTTGACTAAACTGTTAACTCTATTCTGACCTGATAAATCCATTTCCAAGAACCCAATCTAATCCTAAATATGAAACCACCTTTATTCACAGATATACTTAACATTTTTTGTGGTAATGAAAAATTAAAAACAACTTGGAGAACAGTAGGAATATGGTTATCTGTCTAACCCAATGGAATATACATTTTTAAAAACATTGTAGAAGTTTATCTAAGGATATAAACATTTACCCAAGAATGGTGAGTGATACAAAAGGACAGAAGTTTTACTTCTGTGTATGATCCAATGGGGACTTTCCAGGGGGCTCCGTGGTAAAGAACCTACCTGCCAGTGAAGGAGACACAGGTTCAGGCCCTGGTCCGCGAAGGGGCCCTCAAGAAGGAAACAGCAACCCACTCCACTGTTGTTGCCTGGGAAACCCCATAGACAGAGGAGCCTGGTGGGCTACAGTCCATGGGGTCACAGAGTTGGACATGACTTGATTTAGGGACTGAACAAAAACAAATGATACAATTATATCCATGTAAAAATATTTATACTTGCATCAGCCACATGCAGCCTGTAGGCCTCTTAAGAGATCCTCATTAACAACTCAGCTGTGTGCCCACACAGATACACGGTTTCTGAGACAAGAAATTTGAACATGGACTTACTGTTGCATATTAATAAATTATTATGTTAGATGTAATAATGCATGTGGTTACATAAACACAGTTTATCTGTTAGTTTGATTCAAGCTGACATATATGTAGGTGATATTTGGAATGTGTTTTAAAATATTCCAGCAAAAAACAACTAGTGGGAGAGAGAGAAAACAATTTGGTTACCAGCACTCTTGATGCTGAATCATAGGAACAGGGAAGTTCCTTATTCCATTTATGTGTCTTGAAATTTTTCCACTGTAAGAAGTTAAAAGAAATGAAATGAAAGCACTAAGAACAAATAATTGCCTGTGCAAAAGAAATACAGGAAAATATATGTTATAGATACTTTTCATGATACAATTATGCTTCTTGGGATTTATGCTAGACTAACATTTTTTTAATTAAAAGATGTGTGCAAGATGATTATTCTAAGAATGTCCATAATACAAATAAAATTATGATTATAAGTAGTTCCAACAGCTAGGGAATAGTTAAATGCTACTGTTTCTAATAAAAGGAATGTTAAGTGAACATCTGAAAAAATAACAGTTATCAGGTTAAAAAAAGTTATATATATATCCAAATTAAAATTATTACATTTGAAATGTGAATATGAAATTTATGTATATGACTGAAAGTGAATTTGCAAAAACAAAGTTAAGTGATTATATTTCTGTAATTATGTTTCTTCTAATGTTAACTCAAATTTATCTGACTTTAAAAAAATGGAGCAGTGTAAACATTAGGCACAAAATTACTGATGTATCAATAATATAGTGACATGTCAGTAATGGAAAATTAAAAGCTAGGAGTGGAAAACATTTGAATTGAATGCTACCTTTTTTTTTTACTTTATTAATTTAATTGGAGGGTAATTACCTTACAGTATTGTGATGGTTCTTGCCATACATTGACAGGGATCAGCCACAGGTGCCCACGTGTCCCCCCGTCTTGAACCCCCACTCCCCATCCCCATCCCATCCCTCTGGTTGTCCCAGAGCACTGGCTTTGTGTGTCTGCTTCCTGCATCGAACTTGTGCTGTAACTTTAGGCAAATTAAAACTTTTTTCTATACCAATCTCTCCTTTCCTGGGGTTCCCTTGTGGCTCAGCTGGTAAAGCAGTCACCTGCGACGTGGGAGACCTGGGTTCAGTCTCTTGGTTGGGAAGATCACTTGGAGAAGGGAAAAGCTACCCACTCTAGTATTCTGGCCTGGCGAATTCCATGGACTGTATAGTCCATGGAGCCACAAAGAGTCAGACAAGTGAGCAGCTTTCACTCTTTTCTACTTTCCCCATTCCCTCCCACTCTCAACCCAAATTTCATCCCGAATCTGTCTTAAATAGATGGTCACTAGTTTTTCTTTTCTGTAGAATTGAGTAAAACTAGAACGCAGTATTTATTGACTACCTTCTCTGTGCCAAGTAGACTATTAAGTGCTGAAAAATCAAAGGTGAATCATGGGAAGTTAATTTATGTGATAGAAGCAGACACACAAATGACTATTAAATGACATTATGGGTACCAACATGATAAAAATATTCTAAAAAAGAGGGTGTGTGTGTAAACTGCCTAGCGGACAGCAGAGGAAGAGAGGTTAAGGGTGATGGGTAAAGGGCAAAAAGGAACTCCAGTAAGATGGTGATGCCAAGTGTAGCTTTAGAGAATACTGATCTGGAATTTGGAGGAAAAGTCAAGTGTTCCAAATCACTGTTTCTCAAGTTTTAATGTGCAAATTACTTTGGAGCTATTGTTAGAATGCAGATTGTAATTCAATAAATTTGGAATGGGGTCTGAGATTCTAACAAGGTCCCAGGTGGTTCAGATGCTGTTGGCCCATTATATGTAACAAAATTTTTAAATGGAAACAATTGCATACCTTGTCATAGGCTGTTATTTTCGCTGGGTAAATTGAAGGTAAATAGATGTTTTTGTGCTTTGCCTTAGATCTTAGATTTATCCTATACTTTTCATTAGAGTTAGCAATTTGACAACTACTCATTTCGGCTAACAGCAAAGTAGGGAAAAGACAAAAAATTGAAGAATTGAGTAGTTGCCAGTGGTGAAAAAATACCAAAGCCAACTTAAGGACCTATACTCATCAAAATATTCAGTCATGAAAAACTAGACACTGGAACTATTTCAGATATGAGGAAACAGAAACGTGTCAACTGAATGCAGCATAAGGATTTTCTGTAAAGAACATTAGAGGACTAACTGGTGAAATTTGAGTAAGGTGTACAGTTAGCTAATAGCATTAATTCTTGGTTTTGATAGCTGTGTGGCTATGTAAGAGAATGCCCTTAAATATTGCAATATCTAAAATAGAGAAGCATCATGTCAGCAACTTAATTTCATTGAAAGCCAGTGTGGTAAAATGTTAGTATTTAGGGAATCTGAATTAAAATGGCACTTGCTGTTACTGCAGGTTTTCTGTAAGTCTGAAATTATGTCAAAATAAAAAGTTCAAAGTGCAGAGAGAGGAACAACCCACACAGGTCAGCACCCTAAGGCTTAGCCTTCTTTACCCACTTACCTCATATCTAAACCCCACAGTGATCTTACGCTTCAAACCTGCTCCTCTGTATTTCTACCAGTTTAGTCCAAATTAATGATCCCTTATCTATACTGCTGAAATAGCCTAATCTATTATTTCCCCCAAATCCCTGTAGCAAGTTATATTTTAAAAAGTAAATCTAAGTACATGCCTGGCATGTAATTGGCTCTCTATAAATGAAAGGGAGGAAGGGAAGACAGGGGATATGAGAAAAATACTGGGTCAAAATATATCTTAGGAAGGAATTTAGAAGATCTAGGTAAGAAAGCTGAAAGGCTGGAGTTACTACAATGAGCATAGGTAAAGAGAATGTGTTACACTCTGAATTGCCATATATTTCCTACTATTTCAAGAGTCCATTATAACACTACAAATTATCAAAGAGTAAGAGGGAGAAAAGTGTAATGAAAACTTTTGGGTAAAATTAAAAGGATCACTTTAGTAAAGGTTAAGGTTTCTCTGGAAAGTCTGATGTGCTTTTACGAGACAAGGTGGGTGGTGAATTCCTTTAGAAGAGATGGGTTGAATTTACTTGGATTTTTCTTGAAAATACTCTGAAAACAAGAGTGGTGGACCCTATTAGAACACCAATACATGCCAGGTGTTTTAAAACCCAACTCACAATTCTAGATACACCTTTGTAGAAATGAATTCTAGAATTATGCCTGCTATCTTATTTTACTATTTAACATCTTTCTCTACATTATTTTTCTTGGGTAGAAATCTTTGAGGGAGTAGGTAGAAACCTTAGGATTCTGTTTAGACTTCCACGAGTGCTCTAAGTCACCATTTTTCTCCTGCATTTGCTTTTATGTCAATCTGATTCGCATTCGTGATAATTTCCCCCTTCTCTGGTAACTTTTAGGATGTCTTCATACTGATGTTTGTTCCCCACCCCCCACATTTGCTTTGATGCTCAAGTTACTGAAACGTTAGGGTTAATATTGTGTAAAAATCTTTGGTTATTGCTTCTTCCAATATTCTCTATCCTTTCCTTTTTTACGTTGATTTGTCCTCTAGAAATTTTTTTCCTGTTTCCATCACTCTGTTTCTTTGAGTTTTGGAATGATCTTGATTTTGTTATATTCATTCTGTTATAGGCCAATGAGCAAGGATTTTGTTCCTTAATTTGAGCAATTATCCTTTCCATTCCCGAGGACTCTTTTGAGAGGCCTTTTGCCTTTCTCTTGGCAATATTATTTTGAAGACTTGTAAATTTGTATTCTGTGAACCCATTAGATATTTCTTGAGAAAAGTTTTACACTTGTTAGTACTTCTTGTTGGAGTCTTGTGTTTTCATCTCTAAGGTTCATGTTGACTGTTTTAAGATTGTTCTGCCACTGCTTGAGATCCTCTTCATGGAAGAGGAAGAAATGTACACTCAATATTGTTTTCAGACGCAGTTATGGATGGGCAGGACATGTTTTCAAACTGGGGCACCTGGGCGATGCCTCATCTATCCACCCATCCATTTCTCTGCTGAAGCTTCAAGGATCCCGGCTGTGTTAGTCTGTGTAGTCACTCTACAGGTAATTCTACTGCAGGTAATTGTCTCTCCTCCGCATTCAGAGCTCCTTGGATGATTACACTTTTGTGGCAATACTCTCTTGTGCTCTTGCAGTTTGCTCTTCAATTTTCTTAAGGTATTAGGCTTTCAGAGATTGTTCAGAAATTGTTCTACTTAAAAGTTTCATTTTTTAACATGCTAATGTGGATGTAAATGTGTAGATCTGTGCACCTATATGTAAAAGTTTTGTCTATCATTTTTAGGGTGCTTCGCCATCATGAAATCTGAGTCCCTGTCACTGTTGGCAGGCCATCCATACTTTTTTTCAGTATTGGTTAGAATTTGTCACTTAAGCCATCCTTTCCACATCTCCAAACATTTCAAAAGAAGCCAATATGGTTATTAATCCAGCATTGCAAATATAGGGTTCAGATAGAAAACAGTAATGATGAAACTAACATTTATTGCATACTTAGGTCAGAAATCCTTCTAGTGACCACTACAGGAATTAACTCACTTAATCTCCATAATCCCACAATAGCTATTATCCCTATTTTACAGTTGAGGCAGCTGATGCACAGAGATATTAAATGATATTAAAGAGGGATATTAAAGTTTTAAAAATTCATTGCTTTAAAAAGAATGGCACCTGGGTACTCTCAAGAGATCGATGAAATCTGGTTATTGCTCTCAAGAGATCCCACTCTCTTATGATTCTATAATCTTACTTAGTCCTGAAGTCTTCCCAGATTTAAGGGTGAGCTTAATGATTCAGATCAAGTTCAGTCAAGATTTACAGATCTGAAGGTATCTTCTCTGTAAAAGTTTGTAACTTAGAAGACCGATCACCTTCCTCTTCAAATAATGGAGAAACTATAGGAATTGGGGCACTTCATGAAGATGTTTTTAATAAATCTTACTCTATTGTTTTCAGCTTAGGGGTATTTCATCTTCATATGTTATTTATTTCATTATTTCATTTTGAACTGGTATTATCAATATTCTGCAATGTTATAAAATAAAAGCAAGTTAACATGTTCATCATATTTGTGTTAAGGAACTAAAATTTCATTTTTCTTTCCATTTTAGTACGTAATAATTCTCTGAATCAATGGAGAAATGGATATTCCTCTATATGCAAGCCTCAAATAAAGTCAGAATCTTCTGTGCAGCTATTACAGGGAAGAAAGAAAAGACACTTGAGTGAAACAGCAATAGGTAAGCTCAAATGAGGACATGAGCACTAGTAGTAAAAACTGAAAATAAAACTCTGATCTCCAAAAGCCCGATCTCATGGGAGTAATAACCCAGAAGTCACTAATTACACACAACATCCATGGTTCTATGAACATCAAACAGCAAATTCATGTAGTCAATTCAGAATTATGTGGACTGGGATTCCATCCACTTTATGGAAATTAAGAATTTCCTTCCTATGTTTCCTAACCGGAGTTATTTTCTACCAACTGTCCTTCTGGACAGGACTTCAGTCTCTAGCATTGTGCTTTGGACTCAAAACGTGTTAGTACAAGTTTGCCCTTTAAAGATTACCATACCTGGTTCCTTTTGTGGAGATATTCACTGAAGCTTCCTCAGAATTTTGATAAATTGGATGAGATACATCTAAGTAACTCAACCACCTAGTTGAATTGCCCTTAGGAACTTACAGTGCCAAGATGAATAGAGATACCTTTGAAACTAGAACTCTGCTAGTAACACAAAACTTAACTGGGATGATGTGTATTAAATAACAAATAATCTGTATACTCTGTTGGATCTTATTCGTTGTTCTAGAGGCTCTAACATTATATACGTCAGTGAAGTATGCCCTAGGTGTAGTATGTCAGTATACCCAATAAATTAGAAACTATTTATACCCAAGATGTACTGAACTATATTATACATGGTGGATTTAACATGAACACAAGAATAACACAGATAAAATGCTATACTACAAAGTAACTAGACAGCTCTCTAGGCAACAATCATTTTTAATGCATGGATACCGATTTGAAGAAACAACTAGCTAGGAAGGACGTTTTTAAACAACTAGAATAATATATAAACTGTATTAAATTTTATATTACACAGGAAATTATTTTTCAAGATATGTAGTAAGTAATATAAACAAGGGCAGTACGAAAATAAACATATATGCACAGAGACCCAAAACAAATGGAAAAAAGGAACATGAAAGAAAACAGAAAACAAAGTTGGAAATAATCTTATAATCAGTATCTTGAAAGTTTCATTCCTGAAATAGGATGTTATTTTAAAAAAAAATGAGTAAAAGAAAACAAGAACTTTTAGAAATTAGTACTTTAATAGAGAAACATTTTCAGAAATCAAGTCAGAAGTTAAAAATCTTCCACAAAGTCGATCATAAAGTCAAAGATATTTTAAAAATGAAAGACAAGAAAATTACCAGGTAAATCTTAGAAGTTCAATAGCTGAATAAGAGTTACAGAAAGCACAAACATAGTAAAGGGAGATGAGATAAAGAAATGATATACTGGGTATAAACTGTCAAGACCCCAGAAAATGGAAATTGTGACTGAGATTTTTATAAAATTTCCTTTTGTTTTTTGATACATGAATTTTAAAAAATCAATAAACAGATCAAGACTCACATTACCAAACTAGGAAAACAGACATTCTAATACTTACCAGTTACGTTTAATGTATGACACTCTCAATGGTCTTTCCATGGCAGGAGAAAGAACTAGATTTGAAGGATTTGCTTTTCGGCGCACAGAACCAGGATCCCAAGGCAGTTTTACTGCAGTTACTAATGTCAATGTTATATCAAGAACCCAGAATTCATCATCACAAGTAGGTTTTTGTACAGTGAACTTTCAAGCTGCTTTACAGACTTTTAAGCTCATACATCTGGTGGGGGTCTGGGGGGTGGGGGGACCTAAACAGGATATTTTGTTAACAGCTTCATTTACTAGCACATAATTAGCATATTTAGAATTATCTTACTAAGAAGCAATATATTGATTAAATTTTTTAGGGAGCTAATTGTTCATTAATTCTTGATTATGGTTTTGTGTGTGTGTTAAAAACTCATGATGCTAAGTAAGAATCCAGCACTTGTGTTCTTACATTGTTTTGTGTTGTTATCTAGTCGGGAGTAGAGGTCAAGACACAGGAGGATTTATAAAAACAGCATGACGCTCGGGGCTCAGGAACACATAAATGAAGACTGTAAAAATAATCTTTATTAAATGGCTCACCAAACATTTTACTTCATAGTTCTTCCTTATAAAAACAAGTTGGTTAAAAGATTTCACTGGCATCTAGGGTGCTTTATAGTACCCTTTTCTGCTAAGAGTTTTGTATCTTAAGGCATTCATATTTTTAATGGTTTTAAAAACAGACTTGAATGTGTGCACACACAAATGTACTGTTTCATAGAAGTTATGTATACTTGTTTTTCTTAACATCTTATGGTCAGATTTTATAACAATATATTCCTAAAACTTAGAGGCACTCCATATTTTCTTTGTGTAAACACTCATAAAAGGAGTATCATCATACGTAACCAGAGCTGTTGTCCACCTCCTATAACCCTGTCTCGCAGAGCACAGCGCGGCGGAGACTGCGAAGCGAGAGCTCTTATGACATAGACAATATTGTGATCCCCATGTCGCTAGTGGCCCCAGCTAAACTAGAGAAGCTCCAATACAAGGAAATACTTACGCCAAGGTACGCACACTTACATCCTTCAGTTTTCCTTTCTTGAATAACTTTCAGTGAAGTTAAAAATATTATTTAACGTAAAGAAGATGCTGCTTTCTGCCTTTCCCCCATTTATGTGGTTACATGGAGGGAAGACAGGGAAAGAAACCTTTACATTACTCATGGTGAAAAACAATGCCATAGAGTAGCACAGCCTTATTTCTCAGGTTGTATTAAGAAAGGGAAATTCTTAAGATTTACTTATGTTAGTATTTTGAGTATTTTTTCATTCAACATTTAGTCTTCTATTATGTACATGGCACTAAAAAGTACTTTACGGATGTAAATAATTCCAGTAACAATCTTTGTTCTTTAAAATGGAGATTTGCAGAGTTCAAAGCAAGCAACTACCTTTGCAAAGGGTATTCACACTGTAAGAGGACAACTCCTGTGACAACAAAAGATTCTACTGTATCATCAGGTCCGCAGTACACATGTCAGAGAGCAAGAAGCGTGGGAAGACCTGGGAGTCTACTAGGAAAAGGGGATGGGACAGAAGGAGAAAGTGTGTGTTCACACAGGGAGACCATAACACAGGCACAGGAGCAACTATGCAAGGCCAAGCCAGAGACTGAGGTTTTGTTTAGGGTAATAAACGAAATGAAGGCTCAAAAATAAGTTGGAACCAGGTTATGGATGTCCTCGAATGCCATACACAGATCTGTTTCCTGCTGGCAGCCAACTTAGTCAAATGTTTTAGCAATGATGAAAGCACTTTAAAGACTATAAATCTGGCACCAAGAAGCAGATATAGAAAGGATGGAAACAAGACAGCTGATGACAACTACAGTTATTCCTACCCATCTCTAGCCTAGCTAATTTCTTTTATCTGTAACTGCTTTGAGGCAGAGAACTCCTAATACTCTAGGAAGTATTATGAGAATTCCTACAGAGGATCTGTTGATACAGAGCATATGAAGTAAAAAAACACTTCATGGTTACAGTGTTCTATAGCAAGTGTCTTTCCAGCTTACAGTGGTAGGCTGGAGCTCGCTGGTTGACCTGGTTGTTTAACATACAAGTCCTGTGATGTGAGGCCATGATGGGAGTCTTCACACAAAGAAACTGGCAAATGCTACAAATCACAGCTTTTTTTCCTTTTTATTTTCTGAACCAGTTTATCAGCATACCACTAACTTACTTCAAAATTAGTACATTCTTAGGTGGAAAATGCAACTATGTAGAAGAGACTGTTTATTGTAAGGCCCAAAGTAAAGCCTCATCTTTTCCTTGTCCCCTTCTTATGATACAAATATTTTATCTCTTAAAAAATGAAGTACTAAAATACTACAACCAGTTGAATTATGGAAATCCCAAAGAAAGAAAACAGTTCTATATTGGTTGTGCTTACAGAATAAAATTGCTAGTTATATAGATTAACAAAATCTATTTGAAATTGGTTCTATCTTCAACAGCTGGAGGATGGTTGTTCTTCAGCCTTTGGATGAAAATGATATAGGTGAAGAAGAGGTAAGTCGCCTTTCACTTATGGGATAATTGCACTTAATATATTATCAAGTCTGCTTAATATCTTTTCCATGTGCTTCATTTGATATTTGAGGAACTAAATTGGAACTATAAGCCCTCTAAAATACACTGATTTTTTTTATTTTCAAAACTTATGAAAAGTTCCTCACTAAAGGTATTAATTTGATTAGGAAGATGTTTTGTACAAATTTGCCTACAAAGACAACATGCATAAAGAATAAACAAAAGCAAAAATAAAACACACCATTTCCATATATGAATTGTTGAAATACTGAACTTATATGAATATCTGTATTCACTTTCACTATTAGTCATATATTTATGCATGAGATTTAGTCTTGTATGGGAGTCTAGGGCAGTTCTCAATCAAATACTGAGTTCTGTAGTGAAATACTCATAGGAAGTAGAATAGCCTCACATCGTTTTCAGATCAGGCTGTGTCACCAAATGAATTATGAAAACTTGTGTTTTTTTCCAGAGTTTTGGAACCACAGGAAAGGGATTATGGACCTGCATAGATAAAACTTACATTAAGACAAGAAAAATTATAGAGAAAAATACTATATAGCCAAACTAATTCCAGAGTGACAATCTGAAGAGGCAGTATTATATAAAAGACATTGTTTCTATTGGTCTTTCTATGCCAAGTGATTTCATTTTTCAGCTACCAAAATTTACTTTTTAATGCTTTTCCCTTTTAATGCACCCTAGTTCAGAATGATCCTAGCCAGAAACACAACCAAAGCTTTAGAAATCCATTAAACTAATTCTCATATGTCAGTTTTACTTTCATTGATACTATGTTCCATGAACAGTATACTCCATAAGAAGCAATCAATACAAAGGTTTGAATGAATAAAGCATTAAGGGTATTTTATGTAAATGCAAAAAAAGCATTGTGAACCTACGTGTATTCAAGGTACCTATTAAGTATTCTAGGTAAGTCTTCAAACAGGACCCAATGGTGAAAAAGTTTCAAACTCCCTCTTTTTAGGAATCTAAATCTCCTCTCATAACATTTGTTCTCATGACTTAGACTGCATTTATTGTTGTTTTCTTCCTATTGTTCTCTTGATGAGGGACTGTGACACCTGTTCTCATTTCAAAATGTTTCTGACAAAAGCAAAACTTTTCATTTCTAACTCCAGATAGAAAATCTCTCTGATGAAGTCTTCTCCCTAAGACATAAAAAGTATGAAGAGAAGGAGCAAGCCAGATGGTCACTGTGGGAACAGAGCAAGTGGCACAGAAGAAACAGCAGGCAAGTGCCGAACCATATTCAGGCTCCTCACATGATGCGAAGAGTTCTATGTCTTACTCCACCCTACTTCTCAGGCTAATTGTCAGCGTCAGTAGTAGACTTAACTGAGCAAATAATGTGAAAATCCTCCATAAAAAGGTCATTTCAGTGTACTATAATGGCAGACCTAACACTAGTGATTAGAATCTGAGTAATCTGTAACACAACTACTTCAAAAATATTTTTCTTAAAAATAAATGAACCAAAAAAAGACCCTTAAAAACCTATCTAGGGTAAAAAGCAAATAGCCTGAAATACTTTGAACATGACTTTGAAGGAAGGGGGAATAAATCCTAAAAACAGTTAATGTATTTGAGAAAAACCCTGGTATTTTATATTTAATTGGACTATTTTTTGATAATAGTCAAAACTCAAAGCACAAGATCATGCTGAAACCTAGTAGTCACTGTAGTGTGGGTCTCATTTATTTCACTTTTAAAACACATTTCTCTGTTTAAGTCAAGATATTCAGATTTGTTGTAGATCCTTATTCTAAGAGTTATCCTAACATACCTGAGATTCTATTCTCAACTTTCTCTACATTACAGAGATACAGTTTTCCAGAAGTACAGAGGAAAACGTGAATCGAGTTCTTCATGGATGACATTACAATAATCATAGATACTCTGGGAACTCGGACTGTAAGAGTCAAGTTAACTATCTTTTCCTGTTTTCTGGAAAACAAACTAAAAATACCACTAAACAAAATTACTTATAATAATTTGGCAAAAGATTTCCTGAAGTACCATTTAAATAAAAGCCTTTGAGATGTGAGGATAACATGGGGAAGATCAGCAGATGAATTTTTAAAAACCTTTTGGGCAGAACTGTTTAAAGAAAAGTTACCAAGTTAAATGGACTTATGAACTACACTTTGGGTTGTTTATAAAATGTTTTCTTGATTTTCTTGCTAGAGCTTACACTAAAAATGTTGAAGGACAGGACCTACTTTTGAAAGACTACCCTTGTGATTCCAGCGGTGGGCAGCACTGCACAGTGGGGAGCCCTGCTGAGCCTCCTTCAGAGAGCCAGGCTCCCAGCGCACACGGCTCACCTCCACTGAGTCAGAGTCAAGAGGCCAAGGTGAGAGTATCCTGTGTAACCGGTAAGCTTCCTTAATCGACTCTGAAAAACTTGTTTATAGAATTGCTTGCTGCTGACTACGGATTCATCATTATGTAACACTTTCAGTGCACCAGTCCAGTACAGAATGCTGGGTGTAGGGACCAGAGGATCCATATTCCAGCATTCAAATTCCATCACTAACTACAGACACTTCCCCCTTTTCTGTAACACAGCGTGTATGTGTGTGCTCAGTCGAATCTGACTCTTAGCGACCCCATGGACTATCGCCCCACCAGGCTGCTCTGTCCATGAAATTCTCCAGGCGAGAATACTGGAGTGGGTTGCCATTCCCTTCTCCAAGGGATCTTCCTACCCAGGGATTGAACCTGTGTCTCCTGCATTGCAGGCAGATTCTTTACTGCTTGAGTCATCAGGGAAGCCCTTTTAAGTAACATGCCAAAACCTAGTTCCACCTATTCACTTGTGTGTTAGAAAAAGGGAATTCTCTCAAAGTTTCATTACAGACCTAACTGGATTAAGTAGAATGTCACCTGGCACATAGAAAGGTTATTTCTCTTCCCCTTACAAAAGATTTTGTCTCCCCATCTGTCCAGTTTTAACCTCAACAGGAGTGCTTTCTACACTGCATCTGTAAAGTTCTTGCACTGTTTTTCATAAGTAGATATTGGAAAAGAATAACATCTAGAATAAAGAGAGTAGAGATAATAGAAATTAAGAGGCAAGTCATAGAAAGCTCAGAGACAGAAAAGTTAATAGGTGTCTATAATAATAATGGAATGAAAATGGAGATACTGAAGAAGATGACCCAAACACATTTAAGGGAATTTCCCCAACATGCACCTAGGCTTAAAATGAAGACCAGTACTCCCTAATAGCAGCATTTCCCTCTTCTTGGAAGAGGCAAAGTGAAAAAATAATTCCAAAAGGTTCCTATTAAATAATCCTCAGTTACGTCCCACTTTACGTTGCTAGATACTTAGGACCAAATAAGAATTTGTACTGAACAATGACTATTACAAAATTGACATCTACAGATTATCTGAGATATGAACTGAAACAAATTAGCTGAAACTGAAAATGTTTTCTCTTTCAGTCTTTGTGGTGGGAACGACGGGCTTTTCCGCTGAAGGATGAAGACATAGAAGCCTTATTATGCCAAGATGAAAAAAATGATCAGGTTGAAAGATCAAGCCCAGCTTTCCACGGCGAAGCCTTCTGCGCCAGTGTGCCAGAGAATGGCCACCACCCAAAAAGGCAAGCAGACGGAATGGAAGAGTACAAACCCCTTGGTCTAGGACTTACTCATATGAAAAAAAATAGGTGACAGGGCACAGGCGAAGAGAACGGTGTAACGAGTGGGAAAACAGGAGAGAAGAGCCAGCCTGTCCTCCAGCCCCTCCAGGCGCAGTTCCAGAGTGTGAGCACAGAGTGCACGCTGACCTTTCATGCCGTTTATGAAACAGGCAAGTTAGTTTCATTTTCCTTCCTGAAGCCACAAGTAAGGAGCTTTTCACTGACCAACAAGTGCTCGTCATTTGTGTTTGATGCAGATCACAAGTACCAGGAAATTAACTGCTGTAATTTGCTGTCAAATCACATTACTGGGTAAATAATTTTTAAACAACTTATACCCACACGCACACCCCTGTGTATCAAAGGACAGCTCCTTTTTTTTCTATACAAATGGTTAATCTTAAATTGCCTCAGAAATATATTAAGAATATAAAAATATGTGTGTATAGAGTATACATGCATACATATACACACATCTAAGTAGTTTTAAAAAACAGTGACCACTCCACTTGAAAAATGCATGTATGAATTATCCCATGAAATATCAGCTGCACTATAAAGAAGCACAGATTTCCAATGATATTGGACATCTAAAAACATCCCTTTTAGTAGTCCAGACTTTTAAAAAACATATTTAATAGAAGTTATTTATGGAAATTTCTATACCAGGTAACATAATACTTTATTTGAAATCACTGATAATCTGTTGGGTTAAACACAGGTTATTTTCTATTCACTCCTAACAGAATAAGAAAAGCAAAGGTGAGTTAAATATTAGTGTATTTTAAAACTAATCTTTTAAGATTTGAGCTTTATGTATCTCATAAACACCCCACTTAAAATGAGCAACAAACAGGAAATTCCCATTAGTATATTATTGTACTTGTAGTTCATTTGGTCACTCCTTACCATTGCTTCCTCTATTCAAACAGGCATCTATTCTTACTTGTATCCTAGAGAGATAATTAAAATTCTTAAAAAGTTAATACTTCAGTATTGGATACTGGAGTGTACATTACGTAAAATCTCTTTTGACGCTATTACATTATTTTTTCCTATGTAAAAATTGAGGACAATTTATATGAATCACTTTTTCTCATGTAAAACAGGTTATTCAAGTTGTAGTACCCATATAACTGACAATCCTAGCCATCTGGCCTAATCTGGGGGATATGACAGTAAGGTTTTGTTAGAGACTGGAAATTATACTAGTCTCTCTAAAGAAAAAATTTCCAATTCAATACTGACAAATTTTTGCTTGTAGTTTTACTGTACATTTATTTTTTAAAAAACAAAAGCCAGAACAAACCCAAGTTGTCCAGGCAAATAAATTCAATTTTTTTTGTCATGTCTGATATTATAATCTTCTATGTAAGTTTTTTAATTAAAAAGTTATTTCTATATGCCTTGTGTTGCCTGTGTCTATTTCCATATGCCTCGTCATCTCCTATCTGTGTGGCAAAGCCTTTCCTAAGCCAAAATAAAAACAGACAGTAAGAAATAAAATTTTACCTTGAAAACAAAGAAACCAAGGAAGCTCTATTCCATGCTTAAAAGTGTTAACGTTCCTATTTTCCAAACCTTACTTCTCAAAACTCATAGTAGCCTGAAAACGTTTAATGACATTGGTCCTATTATTTCTTGCCATGTGTATTACACAGCAAGAGTATTTACAAGAATGAAGTAGGTAATACATATCTACTGTCAAAGTGTAATTTGGGACACAATCATAAATAGTGTATGGATTAACTCAGTACCTTGTCATATATTAGCCTATCTGGTCTTTCTTGGATTAAAAAAATATATATCCTTGGAGTCAAAAGTCATTAGTTGCAGAATATTCTTAGCCATTGGTTTTTCTAGTTTAGACTGGAAATAAGACAATTAAGCTTCCTTTGCTTAACCCACCTCTTAAGCGCTCCATCTATTAAAAAAAAGAGTACAGACCAGAAATCCTATGCTTTCCTGGATTCTTTCCATGGTACCAGCCTGTTGATGAGTTTCAGTAT
This sequence comes from Cervus elaphus, assembly GCF_910594005.1. NCBI lineage: Eukaryota > Metazoa > Chordata > Mammalia > Artiodactyla > Cervidae > Cervus > Cervus elaphus. The sequence continues at coordinate 36,533,962 of NC_057822.1, forward strand.
CTTCATTTTTTTTTTTAAATGGGGACAAACACACCTCTTTTACCATTTATAGGACTGACTCTGTAGGTTTAGTGAGACTGTATCAACATACTTTATAATCTACAAAACATAAATTTATATAATAGTTACTTTGCCTTGGCATGTTCAATTCCACACCATTACAATTCTAGGAATAGTGGAAGCTTTACATATATAATAATCTCTTAATCCTCAACAGAATACCACACTCTCATAATTACATTCAATGTATAAATCAGTTAATAGAAGCTCAAAGAGGTTGGCTGATTTGGTTTGCTAAGATCAAACAAATAGAAGGGTCAGGATTCAACTTAATATTACTTCTAAATAGAGGTCTTTTTTCTTTTTTTAACATAGAGCTAGCAAAACATTATGTCCTTAGGAATAGTGTGTATAATTAAGAAAAAGTGGAAATGGCGGGGTAGGGGGGAAATCACTAAATAATCTGTCCTTCTAGGAAAGCTAACAAAATACCCTGATAAAACTTGTGCTCATATTTTAGAACAGACAACTTGAAAATCCCTGGGCTTCATAATACACTTTTTTTTTTAATGTATCAAATATAAGGTGCAAAGTAAAAAATAAATGTTTTTGAAGCTAGGAGAGTAAGTATGCCATTCCTAGTCAGATGCAAACTTAGTTATCACACACACAGATCAAAAATGACATGAAACAGGAAAAACTGAAGAACTGTTTTGCTTTCAGAAAACAGTAAAAGAAACCAAAGAAAATTATTTTTAGAAATTCAGAAAAAAAATTTGTTTTTCATAGTAGCTTACATGCCTTCCTTGGGCATTAAGGTACTTTTCTGCTTGTAACCTTAATACAGCCATATTTTTACTCTTTATAAAAATCAAATCTCCCAATAAAAAGGGTATTTTATCACACTAATCTCTCAATTCCATCACTAAAAACATAGTTATACACACCAATTTCTAACCTCTTGGAACATTCTGCATAATGGATTTTAGTCACTGGAATGAGTAATTGCTCAGAAAAGCAGCACTGCCTCAACTGTGGTAACATTGGTAGTCAATATTCTTGTTTTCCAGTAAAAAGGAGATCTCCTAAGCAGAAAGGCTGGGCTCCTTGTTGTTTCATCGATCAAGAGAACGTTTCTGAGCAGCTTCTGAGCAAACGTTTCTTAACAGGTTGATCACAGATCTGGGGTCTTCACTCCTCATAATGGCACTGCCAGACACAATCATGTTAGCTCCTGCCTGAAAGAAGTGAACACTTCAGGTTACGCCTCAAAGGGAGATGTGGGAAAACCTAAAACAGAGCTCCCAGACTAGAGCGTCCACCCTTATAGCTGGCAGCCAGCACTTAAACTGTGTAAAGGCCACTTCAAGACGAACATACCTAAGCAGCTAGTTCAATGAAGAAAGAAGCTGAAATGCTTAAAAGAGAATGTGAAATTATTTTTAAACATGTCTAAGAAACACTGACTTTTTGGTAACCCCTAACCCTCTTCTAAATAAACTATAGTGCATCTCTGCTAATACTTAGGTAAGGTTTAATCTTTAATCTTCTCCTCTATTAAAGTTTTCCCCAAGTGTACCAATGCCCCCTCAGCTCCTAAAAAAAAATCAATGTTTTCATCTTTGAACTATGTAGAAGAATTTGCAGACAGTCTAACAGGACAATTACTGTTAAAATGTGAGATGATCCATAAAACACAGTGACACTACATTTAAATATCTTCTCATTTTGATGCCAGTAGAAATGGAACATATTCTTAATGTATGCTTCACTGCATTCCAGAATGATTTTGAGGTGGCTTAAAAAAGATTTTCAAGATGATTTTCAATACGAAATCAAAGAGTAGAACCAAGTAAAAACTTACAAAAATGAGTGCAAATTTATCTGAGATTTGACTCAGGGAGGAAAATCCAACCTGTTATATGATTCAGAGCTGAAAGAAAGGGGGGCCATTGAGAGAACCGCTGAAACTGAGGAAAATTTCTCCAATGAGAGAGATACTGTTGTGCTATGATACAGTGCACTGTCCAACAATGTTCCTCATAAAAATGAAATAAACATCATTTTCTAGCATTACAACTTAATATGTCTCAACGTAAGCAAAAACAGCATTAATGACAAAGCACAGTTCAGTAAAAATGAATTCTAACGGGGTCAAAAGATATATGCTCACTAATTGTCTGTCCAGTGTCATCCCATACTGATCACAGTCAAGCTTTTGATAAGTATCAAGCAGAAAAGTGTGTGGCATTTACACAAAACACTGGAAGCAAAAAAAAAAAAAAAAAAAAAACCCACAAAATAGGAAGATTGCCTATTTTGGAAAACTCTCAAAGGCCCTGGAGCTTCTCAATGATACTCCTCAGGCTGGCAGTCAGCACATTCCTCTTTCAAAGAATTTTTTCATCATTACTGAGATAGCCAGGACTTACTGTTTACTTTCCTAGTTTTACATTTAAACAAACAAATACTTTTCCAAGAAAGGAAGACTAGTTAGGAAGTGTAGGGGGAATCTCTCTGGCAAACAAGACCCGTCCTGGCATTACATTTGAAAGCAAATCAGTCCAGGTTGCCGTCAAGAAGCCGTCTTACCTCTGCGCACTTATGGATGGTGTCAGGACCTACTCCCCCATCCACCTCAATGTCCAAAGATGGGAACTGGGTCCTCAACCAATGAACCTAGATGTACACAAGGAAATAAATGACTCCTAAGTGGAGAGGTAGAGGGAAAACACACCAAACACATCAATAGAAGTTATGACTAGGGAAAACTATCTTAATATACTGAAACAAACTTTTATAAAAGCAAGCTTTGTTCTGTTTGGCAAATGGCATTGAATTTGTCATGGCTTTGCAGAAAATATAGTTCACAGAAACAAGGCAAAGATAAAACCCTCAACAGTCAACGAAAATTCCCAAGAGAGATATCTTAGGTTATAGAACAGTTTCCAATGGTTTTGGAAACAAAAACACTAACATGTGGTATCTCTTCTGATCTCCAAACCTAAATCTTTCTGGGCCTCTCTCATCCCATATTCCAATGATATGTAGGCACCCCCATCTCCCCACCTTCAGAGCAAGGCACAAACATACAAGTAGCCCAATACATGCTTACTGAATGAATATACACAATAAAAAACCTTACTCCAGAACCAAATACTTCTTTTTACCTTTGGCATCATATCTTCCATGAATTTCTGCCCTCCAAACCCAGGTTCCACTGTCATAACCAAGGCCATATCTATTTGATTAGCCCATGGTGCCAAATACTCAACTGAAGTTCCTGGTTTGATAGCAAGGCCAACCTGTAACAAACAAATTTGCTACATCACATCAATAACTATTTCCATATTACATTATTGTGGCTTATCAGGCCCAGTAGGAAGCTCTATTCTTCAAGAATGGAATAGGTACATAAATTGTTCAGCTGTAATCTTTTTTTTAAGTCAAAATGGATATCACAAGCAAATGTTTCTAAAAGGTAGCAATTTCTAGAAAACATTAGTACAATGTATTAATTTTATCTGACAAACACTTTATACTTAAAGTCTAGCTTCAAAGCTGAAGAACAGCTGCCTATGTCTGGTCTTCACCTATCATTTTGGGCCTTCCACCAAACCTTCCCAACTCTGAGAATGAGTAGTATAAAACATCACCCTCACTGCTAAGCTCTTACCTTCATTCCGTTCTCCCGAATGTCTTTGATCAAAGCTCCTGGGTTGTCAGCAGCCTCGAGATGAAAGGTATATTGATTGGCTCCTGCTACAGCCATTGGTTTCACCCACTGTTCCGGCCTGGACACCATCATGTGCATGTCTGGAAAGGAAAGACACATCCCCTAAGTATCACGAAAAGGAAAACAGCTGCTCCTATTATTGAAGTCAATCTGTAGTTTTTGCTATTTCAGATATGGACTCTTCTGGCATCATGATAATTGTTAAATAGAAGTCATACTTCGGCACAGATAGCTTCCCTGCATCCTTAAGATAAGGTTTTGGTTAAACACATTTATCAAAAAAAATCCAACATTTTTGCACAAAAAGCCTGCGGCACTATTTATGAGAAGTAGTAACTAGAAATCAGGAAACCTAAGTTCAGATTCAGGAAATACCATTGTAAAAAACTTAAGATTACATTCTTAGTGAGGGAGACAAATAAAGGAGTGAATACAAATAAAGTTGGTAAAAAATAAAGCCAGTGTTGATGGAGTTAGCGGGGGCGCCCCACTGGGGAAAGAGGATGAGGTCAGAGAAACACTGGATAAAACTACAGAACTCTGCAGACCATCAGGTTTTATTTTGAATGACACAGAACAAATACTGCAGTACTTAGATCTGACTTTGAAGATCAAGGCAAGTGCTCACTTCGGCAGCACATATACTAAAACTGAAGATCAAGGCAATAAAACTAGTGACTGCAGATGGTGAGCAGTGGTGGGGATTCCGGATATTTTCTAAAGGCAGGGCCAACAGGAGCTGCTGTGGCTCAGATATGCAGAGTGAGACAAGGGTCAGATGGTGCAAGGATGTGGGCCTAAGGAGCTAGAACGGAAGTGTCACCAACTAAGAGGCAGACCACTGCAAAAGGAGGAACAGACTCAGAGGAAAGAACAAGTCAACCAGAAGCAGCCTGCCAAAGGTCCTTAAATCTAAAGCTCAAATCATATGAAAATGTTTGGGAAGAAATGAGTGTGGCCTTCTTAAACATCTCAACTTAAAACATAATATTAATAGCATTTCACGGCAAAGAGAGGGCAGCTTAAAAGAAGTGAAAATAAGAAATGATGCAGGAAAGAAGAGAATAGTGAACACTCCTGTGCCAGACAGATAGTAATGAGGAGAGTTTTGAGCTTTTTATTTTGTAACAGAGAGCACATTTCTGACCCAGCAAAGCTACGTTAAAGAAAAAAAAAAATCTAATATTCCAGAACTCAGTAGCAAAGATTTATAAAATGCAACAAGGCTGTGAAAAACATCAGGAAAACGGAGTATAGAGCCTGATTAATGAAGTCAAGACTAACATTTATATTTCTAAACTAATAAAAGTAACAAAAATAGAACATATTTTAATAGGCAAAACTTTGTTTTCAGAAGATAAACTCAATTTGGTGTTTCTTCCTTCATATCATAATCAAGAAAAATTCAATCTGGTTTACAAGGTCAAGTCTACTCATTCCTGAGTCACCAGACTAGACAGCTAAGTCATCGCTACTCAATTTCCAGCGTGCAGTCACCGCCAGCAACCATCACTGGCCAATCTCTGGTGTTCGGGGGATCAATGGCTCAGCGACTCTACCTGTAATTACAACACATTTCTCAAATGTTTTACTGTCAGGCTCCTTCTGCACTCTTAAAAATTCCTGAAGACTCCCCCACCCCAATACTGATGATGTGGTTTGTATTTATCAATATTTAATGTATTAGAAAGGCAAACTAAAAAAAAACTTTTAGTGTCTACTTGTGTGTGCTAAGTCACTTCAGTTGTGTCTGACTCTGTGACTCCATGGACCGTAGCCTGTCAGGCTTTTCAGTCCATGGGGTTCTCCAGGCAAGAATACTGGAGTGGGTTGCCATGTCCTTCTCCAGACGATCTTCCCTGAGTCAGGGATCGAAGCTGGGTTCCCGCATTGCAGACAGATTCTTTACCAAGTGAAACATGAGGGAAGCCTTAGTGTCTACTTAGTCAGTCATTAAAAATAATGATAATAAATATAAATTCATTACATGTTAAGGTATGAGTCCCATTATTTTACATTTTTGCGAGTACGTAGTGCCTGGCTTAAGAGAATACATCTGTATTCTCACATCCGCTCTGCATTCAAATCTGTTGTTTTATAGTAGGGGAAAAAAAGGCACAGAAAAGGAGGCGTCCCTATACACATAGCCTTTTCACTCAAGTTTGGATATTGTACCGTTTATACCCCAAAACTCAACAAGCAGTATGAAAGATCACTGGCAATGCGGGATCTGTAAACCCTGCCAGTGACCCTTCCACACTTTGTTAACGCTGAAACTCGTTAGTCTGTATTTTGAATGCTCTTTTAAGTACTACTGGTTCACTGAGTTACACAGATCTCCCAAACAGTGACACATTTCTTTATATACTATCCAAAACCCACATGTGTCAATGTCACTACAGATATGATCAAAAAAGCTGTAAGCATTGGGAAGCTGTCAAGCTCAAAGCAGCAAATATAAGTTTTCCAAAGTTCCAATTTTCACTTACGAACTCTAACTTTTGTCAGTGGCAATGAAAACTGATGAGCTGCTTTCTTTGAAGTGACAGGTCCACTGAGTTAATTTTAAAGACAGTATTAGGAAAATACCTAAGTCTGATAACCACAGTTCATTGTCAGTTATTCTTTTAATGGAAACGGTGTTTGCGAAAGAATGAGCACTTGCAGTTTACAGCTCAAGACAATGAAATGAGTGGTTTTCCTCAAGGAAACAATCATCCTCCAGGATTCAACAGAAGGGCTTTGTACTTATTACCTTCCCACTTCGTCACACAAAATACTAAAGAGACGTGCGCTCAAGGATCAAGATTTACTAAATCCATCACCTGTTCTAACTTATCAAGGATACTTACTGTGAAGGCATGCGTGGTGTGTAAGAACATCACGACGACCTATAGTAACCTGTTCAGTAAAACAGCCTTATTTCTGGCTAGGGCATCAGCAGACTCATTCACCACTGCTTCTGCACCATTAGTACAAATAACTTACAAATCGAACTACAAATAGTTTTGACATCACGAACCATCCGAAAAGGATTCCCACAGGTCCTCAGACCATACTTGAAGACCGCTGATTCAGGTTAAGAGCAAAAATGACTTTTCCCTACCACTTTACTTCTTAAGACAGTAAATTCTACTCAATATTGGGACTGAATTGTTAAAAGCTTTAGCAGTTATATATACAACTTGTGATCTAACTCCTAAGATATATAATGCACCAATTAACCAACAACCGGTATCCAAAAATTAAACAAACAACATATAATATAAAAAACAAAGGTCACAAACACTAAAGCATATGAAATCTTTACTTGAGATTGTCTTCTTGTAAGATTGATTAGCAAGTTTGTCAGCAAATGACAAACTAAAAATAGGAATGAAATAATAGATTGTGGGGGGGTGGGGGTGGCAGCTGAGCTGGTAGGAGAAGGGGCACAGACAGGAGGGGAGTCAAACCGCAGTGAGAAGTAACAGTTGGGAGATCAACTAAAAGGGAAAAAGACAAATATATACATACGTTAAATCCACACAAAGCCAGAGTGGAGGATTCTGTGGCCATTGTACAATGCGCAAGAGAGCAAAGACACTATTTCATCCAACTCCAACAGTTGTTAAGGATAAATTTACCCTGGAAAATTCAGCTTCCAAAACGTTAATTAAAAAAAAAAAAGTTCAGGTTATCAGAGGATTATACTCCATTATTCGGAAATTTCAAAACAGTGAACATGTTGGTGGAACAGTTTCCCTCCTGTCACATGATTTGATAAAGTCAGTGCCTTCGAAGTGGACAGGCCTACAGAGGCGGGACAGCCTCCTGCAGTGGCAGCGGCGTTCCACCACTCACTGGGACAGGACGCACGTGGCTGCTGAGAACCTGCAATGCAGTCTATGCCACTAAGAAACAACTGTTCATTTTAGCTGACCTAGTGGCTACACGAGACCAGTGGCTACCATACTGAACAGCACAGCTGGAGCCCTTCATAAAACTGGTCCACAACAGGTCAATAAAAAAATATAAGTTTTACTAAAATTAAGTAATGAATTACAAAAACACACATTATTTATAAAAACTAACCAAATGTCTTCTGTGTACCAGAGATCCGGCAAGACAGGCTCTGCTAGCTTAGATTAAAACATCAGCAGCAGTGACAAGGATATGTGGACTGAATCTACGTTCCACAGGAGTAACTTCTAGGTCACTCTGTGATCTTAAAAAAAACCTTAATTCACAAAGACCTGTAGAAAGCTCCAATTTCCATGAATCAACTTCTCGTCTAGACCATAAATCAACCGATTCCTAAGTTCATTTAACAATCACATTGAGCCTCAGCTGTGTGTCTACGCTAAGCTCTGGGAAAACCACAGCAAACCAAGTGAATGAAATCCTGCCCTTAAGGAGCTTAGAGTCTGATAAAAGCAATCACAGATTGAAAGAAATTCTAAGAAATTCAAAGAAAATCAGCAAGGTAAAAAGGTTAATTTAAGACAGGGCTCTCTGAAGAAAAAACAACAAAGGATCTGAGGCGGAAAGATGAAGTAGCAATGACCAAGGGAACACAGTTTTTTAGGCAAAGAGACTAGCCAAAGTGCCTCGGCCCTGAGGCGGGCAAGTTCGGCTTCTGACAGGAGGCCAGTGAAGTCCCAGCACAGAGAGAAGGGAAAAGCGTATGCTGTGAAACTGGAGGCTGAGAAATCAACCAGCTACTTCCCCTTTACTTGAGCAAGATACTCAGCTTCAGATGGCGTAAACACCCACTTACCAAAGAAAGGGTCCTGGCCTAGCTGCTTTCGGAGGCTTTCTACCACAGGGTGACCAAAGGTGATGTTGGGAACAAAATGCCTATAAGACAAACAAAATCTTACTCTGAAAATGTTTTCAATTCAGTCTCTGTATTTTTCTCAAAATGTATCCTGATAGACAAAGAGGAAATTATCTGTGACTGTAATATTTTTCAATTTAATATTTAACATCAGTATCAGTATTAAACACTAAAAATACCCATAGAATTTCAGTTTCACTGAGCAGTAACTCCTTGATATTCCAGTAAGTCATAATGTCACATAATTTACCAATTTAACGCTATAATTCAAAACCCCTGACAGGAAGAAATGAAGGATGACAAAATCAAAGCCCCAAAAGTTATATGACTTGCCCAAGTCACATACTAGTTAGGAAGTTCAAGACTCTGATATGGGTTTCTCAAATCTTAAGCCTATCACAGGTCACCTGTGGCTATCTCTAATCCACCTCTATCACAGGGCACAAAATGACAAGTTTATTTAAGCTTCCTTAAAGATTATCAATAAAGAAATCTAATGTATATTAATAACCACCACTGACTGAAGGTTTGTAACATACTAGATATTGTACCTTATTTTATTTCATCCTCACAACAGCCCTCTGAAGTAGATGCCATTATTATCTCCATTTAAGGAGCACAGAACAGATAACTTCCTCAAGTCACCCAGTTAATAATTCGTTGGGGCAGGATTCAAATTAAGGCTTTCTGATATCAGACCCAAGATAGTTACCTACTCCAGGTCTCTTGTTGTATCACGAGCTCACTTCAACATTTAGGCTGGGTGCTTCAGAGCACTATATTTTATTTAAAAAAATATGAGTTTCTCTGCTCACCACAGAAAAGTTTACAATCTCACTGATACTAAGAGATGGCTAATGACTCACCACAATTCATGACTGACTGCCACAGTATAGTTGTTGGCAGGAAGGCAGCTTTGCCCAGGACCACATTTCCCAACTCCCTTTAAAACCAGGGGGCCAGGTGACTAGTTCTCACAAATGGGCTGTGAAATGTGAACACAAGTGATGTCTGTCACTGCAGAGCCCAGAAGGTTGAATATATTCCTGTTCTGTTCTCATTTTACCCTTCTGCCAGGAAAGAGGCCCTTAAGGTAGAGACGGGGGATGGAAGGGGACTCTGACGTCCCTGAATTTCTGCATGGAAGGACATTCACACCAAACTACTACATGAAGGAAAAATAAACTTTATAACATTAAGCCACTGAAATCTAGGCTTTCTTTTGTTAAAGTAGTAGGCATTACCCTGAATGAGGACTATAGAGAAAAGCTAAAGTATGCAATATAAGGTAATTGTTCCAGAGGCAAGTAGAACAGCATTTTTTTTAAAAGGGATAGATCATGGGGTTCATGTCCATGGAATTCTTCAGGCAAAAACACTGGAGTGGGTTGCCATTTCCTTCTCCAGGGGACCTTTTCAACCCAGGGATCAAATCCAGGTTTCCCACGTTACAGGCAGATTCTTTACCATCTGAGCCACCAGGGAACCCCCAGGTCATGGAATTACAGAACTTACGGAATGTGTAAAGATGGGGAAAGAAAGAAGCAAAGGTAGAGAAAACTAAGTTAAGCTCAAAGAAAAGGAGATGGTGTTGCCCACCTTGGCTACTATGAATAAAATACGAGGCAGGACTGTGTCACGTTGAATGATACAGAATGCCAGGCTCACAGTTTGAACTTCAATCCTCATCAAGTGAGGTTTTAAAAGAGAAAAGTCAAAGTCGCTCAGTCACGTCTGACTCTTCGCAACCCCATGTTCTATACGGTCCATGGAATTCTCCAGGCTAGAATACTGGAGTGGGTAGCCTTTCCCTTCTCCAGGGGATCTTCCCAAGTCAGGGATCAAACCCAGGTCTCCCGCATTGCAGGTGGATTCTTTACCAGCTGAGCCATCAGAGAAGCAATGGAAAATTAAGATGGAAACAATACAGTATTAGCACAATCGACTGAGCAGTAAATTGGAAGAAGCAAGGCAAGAGGGGTTGGTAAATGGCAGTAAATAGTAAAAAGGGAAACAAGGACAGCAATTGACGGGATTTTTCTGATAAGATGCAGCGGGGTGGTGGTGGGGTGGGAAGTGTTGTCAAAGAGAAGAAACCATGGGGCTTCCCAGGCGGTGCTAGTGGTGAAGAACCTGCCTGCCAACGCAGGAGACATAAGAGACACAGGTTCGCTCCATGGGTTGGGAAGATCCCCTGGAGGAGGGCACAGCAACCCACTCCAGTATTCTTGCCTGGAGAATCCCATGGACAGAGGAGCCTGGCTGGCTACAGTCCATGGGGTCACAAAGAGGCAGACACGACTGAAGCAACTTAGCAGCCAGCGCCAAAGTCCTGAGCTTAGATGACAAGCAGGCAGGATGCGGGTTAATAAAAAATTATACAGGACAACCACCATTCTAAACAATTTGAACATATTAACTCATTAAAATCACACCAACAATTCGGTGGGACAGGTACCACTGTTACCTGTATTTTTATAGATGAGAAAGAGGCTCAAGCTCACACAACCAGTAAGTGCAGGAGGCAGTCAACCTAGCTCCAAAGTTCAGGCTCTTATCTGCCAGGCCTGTCTGCCCTTCACTGACAATTAATAACTAACTGAAAAAAGAGTCCAAGGGAGGAGAGTCTTAAGAGAGAGCAAGCAGGCGGGGGTGGGGGTGGCTGGGTTGGCAGATAGCATGGAGGACTGAAATAGGGCAGAAGGAGACAAGGGACAAACGAAGAAGATCTGGCCTGGCTAATGGCGGCCTGTGAAACTGTGCGCCCAGTACTGGAAATTTCTGCAAGTTTTTCAAAAGTCAGAAATCTAGTACTACTGTGAAATCTCCCTGGCTTTTAAATCGTCCTAACTAACTTAGGACCCCTTCACGGATTTACAGCCTTGTCATGGAGAAGGGGCTTGTGACCTCAATAAAGCTGAGTCATGCAGTGCAGGGCCACCAAGATGGACGTGATAAAACATGGTCCACTGGAGGAGGGAAGGGCAAACGGCTCCAGTATTCTTGCCTAGAGAACCCGTAAACAGTACATGAAAAGGCACAAAGATATGACACTGAAAGATGAGTCCCCCGGGTCAGTAGGTGTCCAACATGCTACAGGAGCGGAGCGGAGAAACAGCTCCACACAGGACGAGGAGGCTGGGCCAAAGTGGAAATGACGCTCAGCAGTGGATGTACACGGTGGGGAAAGTAAAGTCCAAAGCTATAAAGAACAATACAGCACAGGAACCTGGAATGTTAGGTCCATGAATCCAGGTAAATTGGATACGGTCAACAATGACATCTTAGTGAACTAAAATGGACTGGAATGGGTGAATTTAATTCAGATGACCATCGTATCTACTACTGAGGGCAAGAATCCATTGAAAGAAATGGAGTAGGCCTCACAGTCAACAAAAGAGTCCAAAATACAGTACTTGGGTGCAATCTCAAAACAACAAGAATGATCCTGAGAATTATTCAGTATCACAGTAATCCAACTCTATGCTCCAACCACTAAAGCCAAAGAAGCTGAAGTTGAATGGTTCTATGAAAACCTCCAAAACCTTCTAGAACTAACACCGAAATAAAAGATGTCCTTTTCATCACAGACGATTGGAATGCATAAGAGTTACCTGGATTAACAGGCAAGTTTGGCTTGCCTGTTAATGAAGCAGGGAATGAACAAATGAATGGCAAAATGAAGCAGGGAAAAGGCTAACAGAGACACTCTGTTAAGAGAACACACTGGTCATAGCAAACACCCTCTTCCAACAATAGGAGATGACTCTACACATGGACATCACCAGATGGTCAGTACCAAAATCAGACTGATTATACTCTTTGCAGCTCAAAACTCTACACAGTCAGCAAAGTCAAGACCTGGAGCTGAATGTGGCTCAGGTCATGAGCTCCTTACTGCAACATTCAGGCTGAAATTGAAAAAAGTAGAGAAAGGCACTAGGCCATTCAGATTTGACCTAAATCAAACTACTCATGATTGATTATGCAGTGGAGGCAATGAATAAATTCAAGGGTAACATCTGGGTAGAGTGCCTGAAGAGCCATGGACAGAAGTTCATAACACTGTGTAGCAGGAAGTAACCAAAACCATCCCCAAGAAAAAGAAATACAAGAAGGCAAAACGGTTGTCTGAGGTGGTTTTACAAACAGCTAAGAGAAGTGAAACGCAAGGAAAAAATGGAAAGATATACCCAACTGAATGCAGAGTTTCAAAGAAAAGCAGAGATAAGAAGGCCTTCTTAAATGAACAATGCAAAATAGAGGAAAACAAAATGGGAAAGAACAGAGATCTCTTCAAGAAAACTGGAGATATCAAAGGAATATTTCATGCAAGGATGAGCATGATAAAGGACAGAAATGGTAAGGACCTAACAAAAGCAGAAGAGATTAAGAAGAGGTGGCAAGAATGCATACAAGAACTATACAAAAGAGGTCTTAACCACCAGGATAACCATGATGGTGGGCTCACTCACCTAGAGCCAGACATCCTGGAGTGTGAAGTGGTCCTTAGGAAGCATTACTATGAAAAAACTAGTGGAGGTGATGGAATTCCAGCCGAACTATCTAAAATTGTAAAAGATGATGCTGTTAAAGTGCTGCTCTCAGCACGCCAGCAAATTTGGAAAACTCAGCAGTAGACACAGGACTGGAGAAGGTCAGTTTTCATTCCAATCCCAAAGAAAGGCAATGCCAAAGAGTGCTCAAACTACGACACAATTGCACTCATTTCACATGCTAGCAAGGTAATGCTCAGCATCCTTCAAGGTAGGCTTCAGCAATATGTGAACTGAGAACTTCCAGATGTACATGCTGGATTTAGAAAAGGCAGAGGAACCAGAGATCAAATTGCCAGCATCCACTAGATCATAGAAAAAGCAAGTGAATCTCAGAAAAACATCTATTTCTGCTTCATTGACTATGCTAAAGCCTTTGACTGTGTGAATCACAACAAACTGTGGGAAAATTCTTAAAGAGATAGAAATACCAGACCATCTTACCTACCTCCTAAGAAACCTGTATGCAGGTGAAGAAGCAACAGTTAGACCAGACATGGAACAATGAACTGGTTCAAAATTGGGAAAGGAGTACGGCAAGGCCATATACTATCACCCTATTTATTTAACTTATATGCAGAATACATCATGCAAAATGGTGAGCTGGATGAAATCAAAAGCTGGATCAAGATATCCAGGAGAAATATTAACAACCTCAGACATGCAGATGATACTACTTTGATGGCAGAAAGGGAAAAGGACCTAAAAAGCCTCTTGATGAGGGTGAAAGAGGAGAGTGAAAAAGCTGGCTTAAAACTTCACATTCTAAAAACTAGTATCATGCCATCTGGCCTCATCACTTCATGGCAAAGAGAAGGGGAAAAAGTGGAAACAGAGACAAACTTTTATTTTCCTGGGCTCCATATTCACTGTAGATGGTGACTGCAGCCATGAAATTAAAAAATTAAAAGACACTTGCTCCTTGGAGGGCTTCCCAGGCAGTGCAGTGGTAAAGAATATGCCTGCAATACAGGAGACCTGGGTTCCAGCCCTGGGTGGGGAAGATCCCCTGGAGAAGAAAATGGCAACCCACTCCAGTATTCTTGCCTGGAGAATTTCATGGACATAGGAGCCTGGGAGGCTATAGTCCACTGGGTCGCAAAGAGTTGGACATGACTGAGTGACTAACACTACTACTGCTCCTTGGAAGGAAAGTTATGACAAACCTAGACAGCATATTAAAAAGCAGAGACATCACTTTGCTGAAAAATGTCCATGTAGTCAAAGGTATGGTTTTCAAGTACTCATGTAGGGATGTGAGAGTTGGACCATAAAGAAGGCTTAGCACCAAAGAACTGATGCTTTTGAATTGTGGTGCTTAGAAGACTCTTGAGAGTCCCTTGGACAACAAGATCAAACTAGTCAATCCTAAAGGAAATTAAACCTGAATATTCATTAGAAGGACTGATGCTGAAGCTCCAATACTTTGGTCATCTGATGAGAAGAGCCAACTCAAAGGAAAACACCCTGATGCTGGGAAAGACAATGCAGGAGGAAAACGGGGTGACAGAGAATGCGATGGTTGGATGGCATCACCAACTCAATCAACAAGACCAAACTCTAGGAGACAGTGAAGGACAGGGAAGCCTGGCATGCTGCAGTTCATGGGGTAACAAAGAGCTGGACATAACTTAGCAACTAGACAACAACTAATTTAGAAATTGCTTATTTGCTCTGTTCCTATACTTACAAGACCAATACATTTCCAGTCACTTCCTGTCAAGACACATTTATGTTTATATGCTCTCCAATTTTCTTTTCCAGAAAAATCCACCTGTCCTTTACTTCAAATATCCAACCACACTAGTGCTCCACCCGCCAGTGTTTCCAAAACTTGTTCCTGACTTTCTAAGTCCTTCAGTTTAATCAGAAGACACAGTGGGGACTTCAGGGAAAGAGAGAGGACCAGAAAACCAGTGCATCAAGCTCGATGTACTCTTGGGAGATTTTTAAGGGGCAAGGAAAAGGAAAAGGATGGAGGCAGAACGTGGAGGGAGTCCGCAGCCCCTCTTTCATACCCCGGGCCTAAGCGGCACTGCAGTTTAGCCAGGCTCTGCCTCTTCTGATGGGACACTGGGGAAGGGGCTGAACCTCCCCAACTGGTTTCCTTTTGCAAAAGGGGAATGAAAGTAACTCAAAATTGTGATGCTTAACAGGGGAAGGTTTTTAAAATAGTGTATGCAAAATTTGCTTATTTTCAAACCAAGATGTTTCTCAGTAAAAGGGGAAAGGAGTCAATGAAAAACAAATACATTTACTTAACAAGCTTGAGGACTGCCATAGGCCTGGGAGGGGCAAGAGATTTCTTAGAAGATACCTCTATTATGATAAAGCCATTCATCCAACCAATTATAACTAGGCCTCCCAAAGTACTTTTCCTGCAGAGAACAGAGGTGAGCTCTGCTTCCAGGGAGTTTACCATGCAGCAGGAGATATCAAATAAACAACAAAAATATAAATTAGCTGTCTCTCAGAGACAGACAATATCTTAATCATTCTTGGTAAGCCGAGTACCCAGAGAAGACAGTTTCTGAGACAAAACAAACCGTTACCTGCTTCCAATCCTGGTTCCACCATTTCCTAGCTACAAGGGAACTTAATCTCTCTTTATATTAGACTCTGCACTGTCAACTCTGGTGTTGATAACAGCAGCAGGCTCATGGGGCTGCATGAGATAATTCACAAAAAGTATTAGAACAGGGGATATATGTATACCTATGGCTAATTCATGTTGAGGTTTGACAGAAAACAACAAAATTCTGTAAAGCAATTATCCTTCAATAAAAAAATAAAGTAAAAAGAAAAAAAATCTCTAAAAAAAAGTATTAGAACAGAAACAATCGAGTGTTCTTTATGAGCTCTATATTTATTATTAACTATTGTTATCACTGATATTCTGATTGGTAAACTGGGACAAATTGTTTTCTCCATTCATTCACTTAAACATGCTCAGACTATACTCATATGTGCTAAGTCACTTCAGTTGTATCCAACTCTTTGCAACCCTATGGACCGCAGCCTGCCAGGCTCCTTTGTCCATGAGATTTTTCTAGGCAAGAATACTGGAGTGGGTTGCCATTTCCTCCTCCAGGGGATCTTTCCAACCCAAGGATCAAACCCATGTCTCCTGTGTCTCCTGCATTAGCAGACACTAGTTCTTTACCACTAGCACCACCTGGGAAGTCTGTTCTATCCTGAGACTCCTAAGCGACCCAGAATTTTGTCTCATTCTATATCTCAGACACAAAAATGTAGCTACCCATCTGTGAGTACATACTCCAGTAACAGTACCTTTTGGAAGGTCAGGGCTTTCAAGCAAGAGTGTCAAAAAACAAAGTACATAAGTAGAATTACATGTGATAGCAAACTAAAAATCTAGGTTTTGGAAGAAGTAATATTTTGGAGAAGGAAATGGCAATCCACTCCAGTGTTCATGCCTGGGAAATCCCATTGACAGAAGAGAATTTTAAGGTCAAGATTTTGCCATTAAACAGTTGGGCACAGTGTTGAAGTAACTGAATGAAATGGAAAAGAGAAACAGCAGATCTAACCAGACCAAAGAAGACGAATCTTTCATGAGTGACACCGAAAAGGGAAATGACTGGTAATTTTTGTAAAAAACACGAATTTGCAGATTTGCATGAGGGTACACAGAGATTTTACCTATTTGCAATAAATTTACTCTTCTACCCCAAACCATGGTTAATGGCTGTTTTGATCTTAAGGCAGTTATCAGTGCAGTGTGGCAAATGCCAAGTTGCAACTCTGTCACAAGGTATGTAACCCTGAGGGAGTATTAACTGTTTTCTCTAGCTTTGTTCCTCATTTTATAACCAACTTATGAAACTATCATCAATCTGATTTCAAACAATATTGATTATGGGCTATAACTACAGTGCTTAAAAATTACTTACAAAAAACTGACCTCCCTGAAGAGCAGGGTGCCTGAAGAGAAAATAGATAGGAAAATCAAAATTCGAACAATGAGACAACAATTATCATCAATTATAGAAAATTTACCATGCGCCAGGCACTGTAAACTACCTGTATCAGCTCATTTCATCTTCCAAAGATGCCTGGGCGGTAGAGTGTTATTACTCCCACTTTTCACAGAATGAAACTGAAGCTCAACGAGGTTAAATGGCTTGTCCCAAGTAACCTAGCAAGTGGCAGAACTCGGGCGTTCTCACTCCAGGTGCAAAGCTCGTCATCGTTATACAAGTCTGTCTCCCCAGCAATGCCACTAACTAGCTATATGAGCTTGGGCAAGTCATGCCTATCCCCTTGGGCCTCAGTTTCTCCAACTGAAAATGAGAGACAGGTCCTAGAGATTTAAGGTCGCTTCCGGGTGCTAAGTGCTAGAAGAATACACGTTACGTGAGGGGGAGGGGAGGAGATGAGGACTGGGACACGGTCGCAGCCCAGGTCCCCTCCAAGCGGAGCCTCCTGGGTTTCCACCTCAGGCGCCTTCCTCAGTACCTCGTTCAGAGTGAGGGGCTTCGCGGCACAGGGACGCCGTACACCTAACAGGTACTCAGTCAAGGGGAGCCTATCCCGCCCCACGCGACAACCCAGGCCCGAACCCCGCGGAGAGTTACCCGTCCATTACATCCAGGTGCAGATAATCGGCCCCAGAGTCCAGCATCCGGAGGCACTCGGCCCCTAAACTAGCCAGGTCACTGTTGAGGATGGATGGGCCAATCCTGCAACCAGACGCCATGGTGCTAATACTCCAAAGCAAGTTACTGCACTAGAGCCCGGCTCGGTGAAGGCGTCGTGCCCAGATTGGCCGAGCAGTTTTGGTCCCGCCTCTTCTTCGTAGATCTTTCCGGATTCCGCCGGAAGTAGCTGCCCTGAGGGGGAAGTCCCGCCTCCCCTAGAGGGAGGGACTACCGCCCTAAGGCTTAGGGGCGGGGCCTCGCAATGAGGCATGTTCCTCCTTCCTCGGACCTCAGTTTTTAAAACAGGGCTTTCAAAAAACAAAATCTAAAAAGCAGGTCTGTCAGGTCTCCCAGTCTTCTGAGGAGTTTCTTAATCTTTTTTAGTTAAGTTCTTTCATCTTCTTCAGATTCTTTTGTATAGTAGTTAATGATCTTAAGGGAACCAAAGAATGCGGGGGCAAACACTGTTATCAGGCATAGGTAGAAGTAACATTCCTAAAGATACAGTGAAAGTGAAAGTCACTCAGTCGCGTCCGATTCTTTGCGACCCCATGGACTGTCCATGGAATTCTCCAGGCCAGAATACTGGAGTGGGTAGCCGGTCCCTTCTCAAGGGTATCTTCACAACCCAGGGATCGAACCCAGGTCTCCTGCTTGGCGGGCAGATTCTTTACCACTGAGCCACCTGGGAAGCCGCAAAGATACAGCATAAGTTGTGAATTCAGCCAGTTCTTTTCAATGAAAATGATTAGCCTGAAGCCTCAACCACCAGATCAGTTGGAACCTAAGGAATGATGCTGTTGACCTTTTCTGACCCTGATGTCTTTAATCACTAAATCAGGGACTGTCCACCCACCAAGCCCCTTCCTGAATACACATGTACTCTTAGCTTAAAACTTAACAGCGTCCCTCCCCCCCAAACCAAAAGAGGAAAAACATAATACCCACTTTCCCTGTTGGGGAGACGCTACTTTGGGAAAGATTCTCACTGTTCTTTATTGCTGCAAGCAATATATCCTTCCTTCTCGAATCTTTGGCTTGGTTGTGTCTTTTGGCTTGATTCCCACAAAGAGAGGAACATAGTTTTTGCAGTAACAAATTCACATGGAAAAAAAAAAGAAAGTTTAGTAAGAGCATTACTTTGAGTTTAAGGATAAGGCACTTTGTATAAAAGACAGAACTGTGATGGTAAACTTGGATCCCATGGTGATTCTGGCCACATTCAGAGAATAATCTGGCCCTTAACATTCCTCTTGGGAAATCTACCAGTCCTTCCAAATGATCACACTTGAGCAGAGAAGTCCTACTGGGAAATTTGTCTCCCAATGTGCGCATTCTCCTTAATTTTGAAAGTTAGGATTGGAAAGCATGAGTAGAATGGAGTTCATTTGGAAAAGGGAGGAATTAGAGGTATTGAACTGAAAGGTGACTTCAGGCCAGACTATGAGGGTTGAGGAGGAATGTCAAGATGAACTCCAGGGATCCAAAACAAAGCACACCTCAGGGTCTAAAATGAACACTTTCCTGAATGAGTTAACCTAGTTCCTGTGTTGAAAGTGAAAGTGAAGTCGCTCAGTGGTGTCCGACTCTTTGCGACCCCACGGACTGTAGCCTACCAGGCTCCTCGGTCCATGGGATTTTCCAGGCAAGAATACTGGAGTGGGTTGCCATTTCCTTCTCCAGGGGATCTTCCTGACCAAGGGATCGAACCTGGGTCTCCGGCATTGTAAGCAGACACTTTACCGTCTGAGCCACCAGGAAAGCCCTGTGCTGAAAAATGAGAAATGAAACTCAATCAGGCATCTTAAATATTTTTAGATTTATTTTATTATATGTGCATATTCAAACACAGAAGTCTTATCTTTCATAAATATCTTTCATAAACATTTCAATATTTATTCATATGCATTTTTTCCATGCTCTTTGGTCATTTCAGTATTCATAACAAACTTTATAGTCATCTGAGGGAAATCAGCTGTGTAGTCAATCTTTTGCTTTTACCTGTAAAATGGCTAATAAAGGATTTTCATCCTGCAGTCACAGTGACTTTTGAAAAATATGGAGGTACGTTGATCTGTAATCCTAAATGATCTGAAAACAACATAAGTAAATTTGTCTTAAGTTTTTCCAAATACATTCTGCCCTAACTTATTTTTATTCTCCTGAGTGTCAAACCAAACTTTGTTTCTGAAAAGGTGCAGTTAGGACCCATTGAAGTAAATGAGGAAGTGAGACTTCCTAGTCACTGCCAAGATAAGGCCATGGACTTGGAAGTGTGAGGTGACAGGGCAACAGCAAAACTCGGTGTGATAGCAGCAAATTACAGAGACTGTTAAAGTCTCCGCATAACGTGACGGAGGGCATTTAATTTTATATTGGACTGTCATTCTATTTATGACCTTTCCTTCCCTGTTGGTCCCAACATACAATCTGTTCCTGTTCAGATACTCTCAGAGCTGGACAGCAGAGTCGAGAATGTTTTTCATTGATTAAAGGGACAAATACTAAAGAAAGTACTCTTGGTATTCTGCCCAGAGTACTCTTGGAGGCTTGGAATAGTAAACACATTACTTCCAGCCTATTCAACAAGCCCAAACCAGACCCCCAAATTCTGCGGATTTTTCTCCCAGCATTGTTGTGCCCATTTATGCCTTTTGACACTATAGTTCTAAGTGCCTTGTCCCAATGCACTCAATAACTCAGTTTCATTTTTGCAAAAAAGAAGTAAAACTTAGCTAAAAGAATTACAGAAAGCAGCAAATACTGAAAAACGAAAGTTAAATGTTTTGTTGTATAAAATGGTGTATCCAGAATTTGAACTGCTTTAATTGAATCTGAGTAAATCTACACCCACTGTTGTGGAGGACACATGCTCATTCCAAGGTCTCTCAAAAGTTAATTTCAGAAGAGCAATCTCTTGGTTGAGTCCAACTTTTTTATACATGGGAAGTAGGTGTCTGTTTTCATTTTCCTCTGAACAAGATAAATATTATTAAGTATCATAGCTTAAGAAATGATCTAGTATTACCAATACTATATTTATCATATGTAATAATTAACTTTTAGTCATATACTCAATAACATTTTGAATTATAAAAAATTGTTACTTATCTTGATCTTTTTCTAATCTTCTCCAACTTTTTTTTTTAAATAATTACTCCTTCAAACTCCAGGGAACAGTATTCCTGAGAATACATCTTGTGACAATCTTATGCACATACATGTATTTTATCAATTACACACAGACATTTAACACATTACATTCAACACATTTAAGGGCACCTTAAATGGAACAGATGTATACATCTGTAAAATCTCCATAGTCCCAGTATGAAAACATTCCTATTCTATAAGGCCCTGTTTGTCAGAGTGGAGGCTTTTTTGCAAGGTACAACATTACTTAGCTTATTGGAAAAGTTTCCAACAGACTTCCATAACACTAGAGTGAAGGAATCAGGCTAAAAGGCAGACAGGTCAGCATAGTCATGTTCAACACAGTCTATTACTTTTTAAATATATATAAAGGTATATAGGATTCTGGTCAGATATTTAACAATCTTCTTCGACCCTTTTACTTTTTAAATACTTGATACAATTATACACAGAGAATTTGAGTCAAGCATCAAGGAACTGGAACAAAACACGCACATATAGGAGACTCATATAGCCCAGACATTTGTAATTACCAAACATAAGGCCTCTAACACTAAGGGAGCAGCATAATTTTAAGCAGATGAAATATATCAGCTTAGCAAGAATCATAAAACCACCTCTTTATGTGTATTTCTGCATTTGAGAACTCAGCATTAAGCATAAATGTCCTGAAAATATTGTAAAACATAGGTCATTTACCACCTCTGTTTTCTGAATGTTTAGATTTGAAATGTTTAGTTTTGTCCTTTAACTCACAGATATCTTTCATTCTATTAGTGAATGAGACCAAAACCCCAAATTATATTGGAAAATATAAATCACAATAAAAAACAATGCCTCTTTAAGAAGCAATGCTGACAGAAAAATAATTTTCCTTTGTGATTTGGGTGGGTTTAACAGGTCTCCTTTATATATACATATGCATTTCATAACCATAGTCAAAGTTTAAGTGTACAGAATGGGTTCTAAATTCATTGCCATGTAATTGTAGTCTAAACTGTAGCCTGAGTGCTAGAAAACACATACACAAACCCACCACCATACCAATTTAGGTATGTATGTGAGCTTTTATAAGCTTAGAAGTTATGTAACAATTTTCTAATATAAACTGTTAAAGTTTTGAAATTTAATCTTGAATTGTAAGATGCCAAGTCCTACTATAGGATTAATAACACACTAAATATGGCCTCATGAGCCTCCTAAGTTTTATTCTTTTCTTGAAGTAACTGAACTTCAAGTTAAAGTAAAATACACAAGCTGACTGTGTCTATAAAGAAATTGCACACTTTATATTTTTTCTTCATAAGCTTAACATCTAAAGGATCATATAAATTTGTTAACATTGAGAAAAGCTATTTCATTGAACCAATTCTAATAACACTAATCTTAATATCTGAAAATATGCCCTTAAGGGCAGGCACAGGACACTATAAGGGAAAATAATTAAATTTCCCGATATTTTCCAATGTTGGCATTGATGTCGTCAGGGCTAGAAGTAAGAATACCATCTCTTTCTAGCTGTTATATTTAATTTTTATCATATTATAGGCTATTTATGTCTTCTTAATTTAGAATTATGTCTGATAATTTCTAGAATATTCTCTGTGTTGATTATGAAATGGAATGATCTGATGGCATTAGCATTTTGATTTACAATATGTAATGAAAATGACAGTTAAAAAATAAATTGAAAAGTTCACAGTTCTAAAAATAGTATTTTTTCCTCTTCTAAATGGGTATATTTTTGATCCAAAAAAAAAAAATGGCTGCAAGCTTATTTGCTATTAATATTTAGTTTCCCCAAACTAATATTTTCCTCTTGATTATTTTTTATGTAAATTGCTACTTGTATAGCCACCTGATTTAATGTTTTTGAAATTAGAAAAATAAACATTTGCATGAGATGTATTATGTAACCTCAAAAAATTACATTAGTTTTTTAGAATACATTACTTCTTAATATTCCTAGGTAAGCAGCTCTGTAATATTATACATTTTTAATTGCTCAAGGCTTCTTGAATCATAAACAATGTGCAGTGAAATGGCTCTGTCCCTTTACTCCTCCCTGGATTTCATGGTCTTTACACAACCAAACCATCTTAGCCATTACTTTTTTAAAGATGTTCATGAAACAACATGCACATTGGCAGAAAAATCTACTGGGATTTGTGCTACCCATTGGGTGTAAAGTGCTGTGTTTTCATATATTCCAAGTGAACGTTTTCAACTTTCAGCAAACTGATCCCTTCCACATCTTGTCTACACCTACAACACTTAAAAGGTACAGAACTAAACATGAGACTCATCTAGGTCTACATCTGTTTCCCCCCGCTCCGTGGGAGTAAAAGGGAACTGGCTCGCCAGCAGGGGGTTCTCCATGCCGTTTTCCTCACTGATATGAAGAACAGTGTCTCCGTGCTGTAGGAGGATGGATGTCTCAAGGCCCGCGAAGTCATCAGGGTCTGAGAGCTGCGTAGACAGGGGGCTGTGTGCCGTAGCACCTGGTACTTCTGTGTCCTCCTTCCTTCCTCCTTCTTCAGCTGGCGGGATCTCACCCTATGACCAAAAGGATCGTCACATTGAGAGGTAGGATGGATACCAGGAAAGAGGATCAAAAAATACTGTTGTCCAGCTGTGACTGGAAAGGAATCGCAAGGCTGGACCTAGTTTTTTAGCCTTTGGCATATGCGAGATTTTATATAGGCCCTTTCAACTTTCTAAGTCTCAGTTTTCTAACCTGTTGCATGAGCCTCATTTTTTGCCCTGCTCACCTTGTAGACTGTGAGGGTAAATGAGATAAAGGTATTACAATGATTTTAACCATTAAAGACTTTAAAAATGTATATAGTATATTGCCCCTTAGCTTTCTTTAAATACCACATGAGAAGAACCTGGGATTAAAACAACAAGAAAAATATCTAAACAGCAACAAAAAAAGATCAAAACAAAAGTTCCTCTCAGAAGATTCTATATTTAAAGGGCTTCCTTGGTGGCTCAGATGGTAAAGAATCCACCTTCATTGTAGGAGACGCAAGAGACGCGAGTTTGATCCCTGGGTTGGGAAGCTCCCCTAGAGAAGGCAATGGATACCCATTCCAGAATTCTTGCCTGAGAAATCCCATGGACAGAGGAACCCGGCAGCCAGTCCAGAGGGGTCGCAAAGAGTAGGACATGACTGAGTGATTAAGTATGTATTTAAAGATGTATTCATCTAAATTGGTAACTTTATTTTTTTGAATTGAACTGTCAGCCATGTATAGTATACTGGTTTTCAATGATAATTTTATTTTTTAAAATTTTATTTACATATTTACTTATTTATTTTTAACTGTGCTAGGTGTTGCTGCACATGGGTTTTCCTTAATTGTGGCTAGTGGGGCCTACTCTTTCACTGAGATACGCTGGATTTTCACTGCGGTGGTTTCTCCACTATGCAGCGCGGGCTCTAGGGCATGGGCTCAGTAGTTGTGGCACACAGGCTTAGATGCTCCGTGGCATGTGGTATCTTCCCGGACCAAGGATTGAACCTGTGTCCCCTGCATTGGCAGGCAGATTCTTAACCAATGGACCTCCAGGGAAACCCTCAGTGGTCATTTAATTATGAAATATTTCTTAGTTTTTTCATAACAAAGAGTATAAAGACTTCTATTATTCCTTCTCAAGTAGATATACTCTTGGCCATACTTTTCAATTGATTTTTTTTTTTCATAATGATAGGACCAGTGTCTGACGAAACATTACTGACTCAGGCTCAAATGATATGGATGACTTTTACATATCACCATTCCTAGACAGACATATGCGAAGAGCAAAACTTGCCTGTTTCTCCAGGGCTCTCACCTGCTTGGGAGACAGGCTGTGAAGATCAGCAACAACAATGGCGGGGGAAGACGTGAGCACTGGCTTGTCCATTCCTTCCGGCTTCCTGGATGGGGCTGGGCTGCAGCCCTGTGGCTGGCCTGTGGCAGGAAGTGTGTCTGTTGGGGCACCTGCTGGCTCTGGCTGAGCCTCGATGAAGGTCACAGATCGCTTTTGGTCTGCTGTAGGTCGGAAATAGAGCAGTAAATCGGAATAGGAGGATAGTAAGTTGGCTTAATAGTTAGCCTTAACCAGTGTCTCCTGACTTTCTTAGTAAAGACATTGCTGGTTTACCAATAAATGAGAGCACATTAGGCCATTAGGTACATGTTTTGATTTTACCTTCTTAGGGGCTTTCCTCATAGCTCAGCCGGTAAAGAATCTGCCTGCAGTGCAGGAGACCCAGGTTCAATCCCTGGGTCAGGAAGATCCCCTGGAGAAGGAAATGGCTACCCACTCCAATATTCTTGCCTGGAAAATCCCATGGATGGAGGAGCCTGGTGGGCTGCAGTTCGTGGGGTCCCAAAGAGTTGGGCATGACTAAGCAACTAACCCTTCACTTCACTTCTTACAAACAGTAGCACATGGGTAGAAAAATCATTTTTACATTAAACAGCCTTTTTGCATAAATTGTTTTTCCATAAAAACAAGATCAGTACAGAGTATTAAGTGAACTGGGTCATCGCTCATAACAACTGCCAACAGGAATTAAAAGTTCCTATTACTCATCATTCCCTCGTCTTTGGTAAGACATATAACAAACCCAGTTCCTGGCTTGGGTAAATAAAACACAACCTTCTATCATCAAATTTCATAGTATTTGTGGTTCAACTTGGACTTCCCGGACCAGGGATTAAACTTATGTCCCCTGCATTTGGCAGGCAGATTCTTAACCATGGAACCTCAGGGAAGCCCTCAATAGTAATTTTAATTATTAAGTATTTCTTAGTTTTTTCATAGCAAAGAGTATAAAGACTTTTGTAAAGACAATTCCCAAAGACAAGGGAATTATTCATTTACCTAGGTGCATGACGAGAGAGATGGGATTGAGGAAGATGAGGGGGAAAAAAGGCACTCAAGTTTCCTGGGAAACTTCTTCCCTTTTCCTAGTGGCTTCCAAAGGTGTGTTTACTGCATGACTCTCAGTCTCTGAAGGCCTTCCCTGCTGTGTGGCAGGGCAGTGGGCCGTGTGTCAATGTCTACCCAGAGGGACACAGGAGGCCTCACCGGATGGCTTTGTCTTAGGTTGAATGCTCCTGCGGGTGGTTGACAGCCGAGCCCCATGGCGGTTTCTGGGTTCAGTCTGAGTCTTCTGACGTGATAGTAGAGGACGCCTTAGCTAAAGGGAATAGGCAGAAGAAAAAGCTAGCAGGAAGGATCTAACTGCTGGGAGGAAAGACTGAATTCAGAGGTTCTATGGTTTGTTCTCTTCTTTGAGGGTCTCTGCGGAGTCTTATGATTGTTCCTTACATTCTTAGCCAATAAAATAAACTTCTTCCTGCATACTTAAACACAAGTACTTATATAATTCTGGCATCCCCTTTAACCAATCCTATATTCTATCTTACGATTATTACCCCTTAATATAGCTTAAGAACATTAATAGAAATTAAAATAGTCATAGTAAGAATTTCAGGATATAAAACTAGCAGTGATTGCTTACCAGTCAGCCTTTGCTCACCCAAAAGCTGTAGCTGAATATGTTCTAACTTTGAAGGAAAGACTGATGAAAAACACCCTAGATTCTGCGAAAATGTCCAGCCTCCAAATCAGTGCGGGGATGTTCCCATCAAAGCCACAGCACAAAGCCTCATTTAGATTTTTATTTAGATGGTAACATAAAGGAAACCTACCCCACCAAAGGGAATTTTTAAGGATAATCTTTACTTCAATTTCAGTTTTAAATAGAATCATTAATCTTGAAATGAGGAAGAAAGGATGACTGTCTCTGCCTCTCTACAGAAAGAGGCCTGCAACGAACTTAATAACAAATCTTCCATGGTCAGTAGTTTGACTGGCCATGGTTTCTGGATAGGGAGCAAATAAAAATACAAGCCCACCTATTTCACCAAGAGACCAGGTTTGCTAATAAGATGCAGAGTGAAAAACAGAAGCCCCAGACTCTCCACTTTGCCCAAGCACTCACCATGTTTTAAAGTTGCTCTGTATTGCTTATTTCAGGTGGGGAATAAATATTTCAGGTAAGAGTCTTAATATACATTAAAAATTGACTAGGGCTTCCCTTTCACCGGATGCCTCCCCTGCCCCGTCAGGGCTACTTACCTGCCGCAGGCCCCTCTTCCTCCCCAGTGGCGGCTGAATGAGAAGGTTCTGTTGGCCAGGCTCACTCTGCACACTTGCCACCCTGTCAAGAGCGTCACCAGTGTCAGCGTGCCCGGAGCAGGCACATGAGACCATCCTCTGGTGGGTGTTAGTCAAAATCACTTACAGGAAACAGTCACTTCAAAGATACCATTATCTTTGAAGGAGGGCTAGGAAAGGACCCCTGGGATGGGAATTTCCACAGGTTTGGGAAGGAGGACACGAGGCCTTGTAGCCCCAAGCTGCCAAAATTGAGATTCTGTTTTCAATCACTGATGCCGGTCTGTCATTCAGCAAAACATCGATTCGATCACACCCCTGGTTTGGAAGCCGCCAAAAGGTTTAACATGTCATATGCTAATCTCAATTTTTTTTTTTTTCAAGGGTAAGGAGAAAGGTGATGACGAACAAACACAAACAACTCTATCACATGGATGGGAACACCTTTTAAAATATTTCAGTTTACATGAAAATAAGATGGACAAATATCAAACACATCAGACACAGAATCCATTTGGGTGAAGGGTCACATTCAACACATGTTTGCAGCCTGAAGTCTCTGTGACTGAGTAAATAGTCACATAGGTAGACAATGAAAATGTCTTTAAAAATGATTTTAGATTTATAAGGCTGGCAAAGTAATTAAGCTATCATTACAGCTTAGTAGCTTAATTAATATCGAATAGCTGCACCCAAATATAGCACACAATTTGTAAAAGTAACAACCTGCTCCTCCCAAATTTACTGTGTATGTGTGTCTTTTATATGCAAAAATGGCTACCCGCAATGGTCCCTATTTTAGTATTGGGTGAAGCTGAAAACACTGTCACGGACCCATGATCTTTTTTCATTCTGCATGCATGTATAATAGGGATTTATAATGGGAGTGGAGGTGAAAAAAAGAAATATATTGTGCCCCAGAGAACATTGTAATCCTGTGGATGATGCCAATGTGATTAATTAATTTCGGCTTTGCCTTTGCGAAAGGAGAGTCATCTACAAATAGTTTTTACAGTAAAATATTCCACAGAGGAATGTAGTGTCAGCAACTGTCCATGAAAAGGAAAAGACTGTATGCATTCATTGCCATTTAAAAAAAAAATGAGCTCCCTGCAGTTGTAGGGAGAGAAGTTGATGGCAAGATGGACAATCAGACATTTCCCCTATAATTAATCATTACATGGTTGACACAGTCACGTGTCATTTTTTAAAAGTCTTACTCATATTTCCACTAGAAGAAAAATTAATGATTCCCAAATGGAGTTTACCATAGTTTTTCTGAAATAAGGAAGTAATTATATCATAATTAGGCCATTTGGGATACATGAAATTCCATAAAGAGTTTTTAAAACAGGTGTTTCTTTAGACTTTCTTATTCTCCTGAATATCAAGTTCAAAAAGATCAATGTACATTGTTTTTATACATATATAACCTTGTACCATAAATGACCTTTCTATGTAGATGGAAAATTACCTCAAAGGAACAATGCAGTAAATCCTGATAAGCAATACAGACTAAGTTGCTGGCATGTTTGAAATGACATCTCCTTATTAATTATACATTTTAATATGTGTCTTAAACTGGAAAGAGTGAGTATTCAATTACCATATGCACAAAAGTAGAAACAAGTTTTTCCCAAAGACCAAGCAAAGCTTTCACTGGAATGGATTCTTCATTGACATCTAAATGTTACCTCAGTTCCCTTGGCCATAAAGGGAGGTTAATACTTACCATCTACCTCCCATTAAGGTAGAGAAGAGAAGTTAGTCAATGTAAAATGATTTGAACATGAAAAGTGATGCAACATAGTATGCTTCATTGTTTTACATCTGTAATGAGTTTATTGCTTCTAGAACACCAGAAGGAAGTAGGTAATAAAAAGTCTTAAAAATAATTGGGTAGAGAAAATGAAATAGAGGCAGTCCGCTTGTTTCACTTTTATTCAGTAATCTGAGATTGTGAGAAAAAAAATGGTGCAAGAAAAGAAATACATGTCACTCAGGGAGTGTTAAATGCCAAAACGTAATGGTAATTTCACGATGATTATTCCAAGGAAGAATCAAAAGCATCAAAATTTTCTCTATGGATAGAGAGGTTTAATCTAAGAAATGGATCAGGTTTATAGATTTAGTATTTAGTTGCTTTATAAAAATGATACAGTTAGTGTTTCATGGAATGCACATATCAATGATTAAATTATAGAACATTCCCTTGGAAATACAGCTCAGCTAATATATTCTCCCTAAAAATATGATGCTAACATGTTTATATTTGGAACATCAAAGTCTGGCTTAACTGTGTGCAGAGGATACATTAGTAATAAACAACCAGAGAAATTAATAATAGAAGTAATGCACACAGAAGTAATTTTGGGTCTATATCAAATTGGAGTTGCACGTAAAATGTGGTTTCAGTTTTGTTCTCCCCATGTCATGTAATATTTCTGTCATGTGCAGGATTTGTGATATGTGACTGTCCAGTGTGCAATGTAACACCAGCCAGAAGACCATGGTGTCTGCCCTAAGCACTTCTCTAGAGAAAACTGATTCCCTAAAAATTTTAATCTTGGGAATGAGAAATGGCTGATTTCCACTGTTTTGTCAAATAAAAAGGTAAAACCATAAGTATAAAAGCAAACAAAACTTTCTAAATTGAAGTTAAATCATCCTTGGTATTTCTGAGTCACTAAGCAATATTACTCTGGCAAACAATCTGGATTTTAGAGAAGTAAATATGGTTCTTGGCAGAACTGGTATGAGTCAACTGTCTACAAAAACCAAAGACCTTACTCAAAATGCAAGAAAGTAATTTATAAGCTAGAAAAATTTAGACAATGTTAGAAGACAATTCTGGCACAAATGACTTCTTTTCTCTCATTTCAGCATGAAGACTTGGAGTGTATAAATATGTTGTTTAGTTGCTAAGTCGTGTCCGACTCTTTTGCATTGCAGATGGATTCTTTACACCTGAGCCACCGGGGAAGCGCCATATACAATTAATATGTATGCATATCCTAATGAAATACATATCTAATGGTATTTCTTAAAGGATAGGGAAACAAAAGGCCATTCAGTAATGCAATAAAAATTTCTGTCACTCATCTCAAAGTACAAAAAAAAAGTGTATTTCAACACAGAAATAGAATTCAAAATAAAAGTTTAAAGTAAAAATACTGGGTGAAATTAGTATATAGGAAATGAATTTGTATTTTCATTGCTTTTATCTATACTTTTAGTTTTAATTTTATTATGGTTAGAGAAATCTGGAGGCGGAACAAAAGGCACACAGCATAGCCATTTTCACTGGGTGATTGCCTTGTGCTGAGGAATGCATGAGGCCAGTACAGACAGAACCATAAAGCATTTATAGGAAACAGGGACATAAACAGTAGACAAAATCCTACTCTTCCCTTTCCCAGTAAAAGATTAGTGTTTAAAGTTTACTTAGCCTCCACAACATCCAAGAAAATGTATTTTAAATGCCACAGCATTTAGAGATTAGAGACTGGAATTCAGACAAAAAAGGGAAGGATCTGGATCTTAGTTCTCCTGTAAGAACTGATTTAACACCGGGAAAGTACACTTCTCTGTGTATCACAACAGATAAACAGATATTTTTTTAGTTATTAATTCTCAACTCCATAACAAGGTTGTTTTAATCTTTTCTATTTGGGTGTATTTGCCAAATTTTCATAGTTTAGAAATGTGGATGATCATGAGATGGATAGATTATTTTTATTTTGTTTCATGCAGACTATCTATCTTGTTCAAGCTTGAGTCACATTCTTATTTTCCACTGTGATTAAAATTACCCTTACAGAATCAAATAGCGTTGTAATCTCTTCTCTCTCTTTTATATTTTAAGCTAGAGTTGATTGTCAATTCCTTCCTTTCAAAATGTTCTAACATGTCCAAACAAAATTTAATTCTCAAGTATAAACTTCGAGGCTTAAGTGCTTAAATAACATTTTGCATGTTTATATTCTTCTGGAGAGAGAAATATGGCCCATGGTGTGTGTATTTGGGGGTGGGCACAGGGAGGGAAGATCTACAATGAAGTTTCTGTATTTCTAAGAGCAAAACTCTTAAAGAAGAGAATTCTTCCATGATATACATACTACTGCAATTTATTAGTTCCAAAAGAAAAAAAAAATTCACCATAGCATAGTGATTCTTACAGACTTATACATCTTCCTATGAATCTTTATAAGAAACCAGTTAGCACACATTAAAAAAAAATCCTGGAAGAAATTTTCTAAAGGTCTGCAAAATTTTTATTGGTTTCCATCTATTTATCAGGTTATACTATTATCCTGGAGACTTCCTCATTTAGGCCTCGGACCAACTTGCCCATGTTGCCTAAAACAAGTGTTCTTTCAAAAGCAAATCCCCAGAAAGTTTATCAAAATGTGGGGTTGGGGTGAGCAGCAGGGTCTATTACTTTCTGTTAGGGATGTTCCTGATATTCTTTAAGCTTTAAGTCAGGTTTTCCTTAGTTGAGGGCTCAGGTGTGTGCTAAATGTAATTTACATAGTTAATATCTTACTGCTTCTTTAGAACCTTAAGGATCTGCACCATAAAGAAGTTTCATGCCAAAAATAAGAAAGCCTGGAAACCAAACATAAAAAGTATATATCCTATTTTATAAACCCACCTCTTAGTAATGCCAAAAGTTCCTCTCCTCCAAAGAGAACTTGGTGACATGATAGCGTTTGAGAGAGATGATTTGCAGTGTATGGCAAAGGTGGATGTGCTACGGCTGTCAGAAGGCCTCTGCACTTGTGGAACTTTTTCGAATCCAAAGTGAGTGTTTCATTTTCTGGTTTCTTAATGATCACTAATGAATCAGGGTGAGTGGCATCCAGAACTCAAACACACCAATTACGGGAACAACAGATCAACAAAAGTTGATCCAAAACAGTCATCAAAGAACTCACATGATTGACTAACTCATCTATAGATAAAACCTATAGCATTGGCTCTGAACCACCCTCAGATAGCAAGAACTCGGGGTTTATTCCAACCTACACTGGACCAAAGGCAGACTGGATTGGTTTAGACAACTCCAGATTAGTCCATTTGAACCCTAAGCCTGACAAAGAGGGCCAAGTCCTTGGGAGAATTTATAAAAATTAACTCAAACTCTTGTCTTCTCTCACCAACCCCAGACTAGTATTTTATTCAGTAAGAATAGAATTTGGCCTAGTTAGAAAAGATCTGGGACAAAATCTGATTTAATACTTTCTACTGTCCGTAGGACATTGAAATCATCTTCCTAGCTAGATTCTCCTGTCTTGTATGTAATATTAAGCATTAAACAAATAAATGCTTTGAAACCAGTGGTCATGGTGCTAGGCTTGGTTCAGAGCTCTTCCAATACTGTGAACAATGAAAGAAACCAGCTTGAGGACTACTCTGTTCTTCCCTGTCCTTGAAGTTCTCAATAACGGAATTAAGCCTGCACTCTTCAGCACCTCCACATTTACCACCAATAAGAGACTGATCTATCCAGGCAGGGGCTTGCAAACACAAATGAATGCCATGAATTATGGGGCCAGTAAAAAAACAAAACAAAAAGATACACCTGATGATGCAATAAATTTCCCATTTTCAGTTGTGAAAGAAAATGTGAAATCTGAACAAGATGCAAAAAATTAAAAAAGGACAGCCTTTCACAGGAACGGCCTCTCAACATTTCCTCATCTTTGTGACACAGCAATAAACACGGAGCACTCACTATATAATGCAAACCTGAAAGGGAATATTTTCTCTTGAGATGAAACAAAGGCACTCTTAGCATGAACAAGAAGCATTACCCCTATGAGGATTAGTTGAGAGATGTGAATCAACAGCACAAGATTAGGAATGTTTGACGTGGTTTATCTGAGTGTTAAAGGTGCAGGCCCCCTTTCTGAAGCTTTAAACCAATAGCCAAACCATTATATCGTTCACATCATGAGAAGTCTCTTACCAAGAAATGTTTGTATCTGATATTTCATGGCAAACTGGGAGTCATCTTAGCACTGGGACAGACAGTCTTTATATAAACATGGTTTGAACAAGCTATCATAACAGCCTGTCACATTGCATGCACCAAAGAGAGGGAATTATATAAATCATATTGACATTGGTATTATTATAGCATCACTGTTTTCTTATCACCCATGGTATTGGCTGGAAGACTTGTCTAGATTGGGGCTTCCTAATGATGGGGAGTTGTATTAAAAGGCTTTTGAAAAAAAAATTCTTAAAGACTATCAGCATGGGAGGGAATGTTTAGCTGGGATAAATTTAACATTTTGTATATCAAACTCTTGAGATGGTCCATGGGATAAACCCCTAGAAGAACTCCAGGGATTTTTTTTTTAAGTAAACTTTTTAGGCCATTTGTGATGGAGCTCTGAAGCTGAAAAATGAAAGAGGCTACACCTTTGACTTCCAGGCTCGTGTGTTTATGAGCAACAAAGGGCAAGGAATGGAAATCGATATCAAGACGGGGCGAGAGGAGACAGAGAGACAGAGAGACGGAGGAGACAGGGAACAGCTCATTTCCCAGCACAGACACCAATACACAGGTAGCATTGACACTGTACCTAGAGAGGCTGCCCTCGGCGGCCAGGCCCTGGGAGTCATCGAGGACATTAGGTTCACTGCAGGAGGGGTAGGGAGATGAAGCATTTAGGGAAAGAAAATGCAAAGAAATAAAAGTAAAAGAAAGAAAAAAAAAGGCATGCACTCTTCTGCTTCCAAGAACCAAAAATAAATAAATAAATTTAACAGAACAAGGAAGGAAAAGGAGACAGTCAACCATTTCACCTTGTGCTGGGTTGGTCAAGACATAGGACTCAAGGCAATGGGGAGCGGGGGCCTTTGGGTGGATATGACTCTTAGAGGAGTGATCTATTTACTGGTCGGGAGTTGGGACTTGTGATAAGCTCCGAATGGACACAGGAGCTCTGGAACACACTGTGGAATGAGTCTGTAGAAGATGAAACTATCATTCCTTTGATAACCATTTGGCTGGGTGGCTATGACTTTTCACCTGTCTTGTTCTATAATGTTTCATTGACCAGAATCCTGCTTCTTTCTTGTGAGTTGTGACCCGATCACACAGAAACCTCTTACCATGAACTGTCACAACCCAACTCTTGGAGCTGATGCCATTAAGAAAAGCAAAGAAAGAACCCGATTGCACCTGCTAATTTTGCAGTGAAAAAGGAAGTGAAGGTATAGAAGGAAGACAATCCTGGTATATTCACATGGAACTTGCATTCACCTCCTCACTCCATCCTCTAGTGACTGAATTGTAAATGCCAAAAGAAAAAATCTGTCAGCTTGGTGAAAGAATAGTTAAATAGCTTATTGATTTATTTGGGTGCCGCTGATTTATTGGGGTGATTTGGGGATTTGTGAACAGAAACTACGTCATACATATTTCAGTGACTGGCTCTGAGCTAAGTGTCCACGTGGCACTCAATAAGTAGTTGTTAAAATGGATGGAATTAAACTCTTTAGGAAAGTGGAGTGCCTTCCCCTAGAGAACTGCTGTTCACCTATACTGTAAAAATAGCATCCATCCTCAGAAAGAGGCTTTCTAACAGAGAGAGACATCATTACCTTTGCTAGCCCTCCCAAGCATGACTCAAGACCAAAGGGTTTAGCTATATTATTTTTCTGGATTTCTGGTCTATCCATAATAGAACAAATTTTCTCCCCAGAAATGAGATAACTCCTTAATGGATATGTACAAAGGGAGTTGATGGCCTGGTTATGTCATGTAAATAACCAAAAAGAATCTCTACTTAAAATTCCCTAATTTAAATAAAAACTTTTACATAGACTAATAGTTTTTGTTTATTCTCAATAAAGTTTGCATATTTCTAGAAATTAAAAATAAATCACTATGTACCAGTATTAACTGCTTGTATGACTTTACATCTTTTTTGGCTATTTTATAATTTGGCTCTCTTTTTTGGTATATTTTATTTATAAGACTTCCTTATCAAAGATAAATTATCAGTAAGTAAAGCAGTACCTTACAATCTTACAATGATAATAATACTTTTATATTACCAATTTTTATAACTCCATAGTATATAACTAATGCTTTCTTTACAAGTATGTAATTTAGTTATTAATATTTTATCATTTCCCCCATTTTTAAAATATTCTGAACTATTTGGCTATATTTCACAAATTTTACTTCATCTGTACAGTTCAGGAATGATTTGCTAAAGGATTTAGGTACACAGTAATTATTTCTGCGTGTAAATTAAATTTATCTGAGCACAAGAATGTCTCCTGATTGTTCTTATTCTCCATGTATAAGTTATACCACAATAACTCCATAGGTAATAAGAATAAACAATACACTAGATAAAAAAATAAGACTGATTCTTTGAAAGAATCCAGTTCCTGAAGTAAAAGTCCTGACTCTGAAATAGATAATGTTTTATTTCTTATGTCAGATCATTTTCTGTATTACCATATAAATGGTAAACTATGTATATAAAGTTTCAAATCTATATTCTTAGAGGTTAGAGAGCACCAAAGAAAATGTTTTAAAGAGTCTAATTATGGAATCATAAAATTCTATAGGTAGAGAAGTTACCTTTAAAAACAGATTTTAGCTAACCTCTCATTTCACAGAGGAGAAAACTGTGGGCTCTTATTAAATGACCCGCCCAAGGTCACACATACTGGCTTAAGTCTTTTTTGCTTTGTTAAGCATCACTACCTCCAACTAAATACTGATGACATATCAGAAGTCTAAACTACCAAGTATATCAAGCCAGTCCCATACACTTGCCAGGTACCCATTATTAGCTTAGCTGATAATATATATGAAATACAAGAATGTCATCTGAAAGAAGACCATGAAAGAAGATCATATATCTATTTATAGAAAAATGTTAAGGAGAAACAATGCTTGGATCAGAAATTGAGATCCCCTCGACTTGCCTGACTTAGAAAATGCTACAAATTGTTGTGCAAACCCTTGTTGAAAATTTGTTTGAATGGTCCACTTGAAAAAAATGGATTGTTTGCTTCTCTTTAGGCCCTTTTTAGTGTAACAGGAGTGAGTTTTCAGAATTTATACCTTTGCCCCCAGATGTGGAGTGTGACATATCCAGGGCTGTTTACCTTTGGCTGGGTAACATGCCCACCTCAGCCTGAGGTGCAGACGTGCTGGAGATATGGCTGGAGAACCGCCTCCTTCCAATGGTGCTCAGGAGGTAAGCTTCTTGTTCACTTACCACACTGGGCATGCTGACAGAGTCATCTGAAAGCGCCAGAGGAGACAGTGTTAGGGAATTATGATGCTGACCAGCAAACCCAGACCAGCTTCGTACTTGGGTTCCATGCTTGACGAGAATACCACCTTGGGACAATATCTAAAGTTAAATTATCATTCATCCCTTTGTACAGAGTCAAAACTAAGGCCTTTGGGAGCTTATGAAACATTTTCACTGCTTTTACATAAGCAGAGACTTTAATAGCTAAGCCTTTAGTATCACTGAACGTTGTCATTTATGAGAATATGAACATTATGAGGACTTTGAGTTAGTGACTAGTTACTTCATTTGGTTGAGGGAAACAGCATCAATAACACATCATGAATGTATCCTTATCTTGAAAAAAAAAAATACCTTCTGCAGCTGAGTTTTTAATCTGCACAAACGGTGAAGGATAGTTCTTCACATCTACACATCTCCCACCCTCAAACAGCTTTCATAAAATAAACGTAAACTTCTTGTCCATTTCTACTAGCAGATTATTTGTAAAAATCAAGGGGCATTGGCAAATTAAAGATTTCAGAAAAGCTGGACTATAACATTTTAAACATTCCAGAAATAGTTCAGTAAGGGACGGTGTTATTGAACAAATCAAGCATGTTTGACTTTCAAACACTACGCTCAGGACATTTCATGATTTTTAGACTGCTGAGGGAAAGACTATTTCAGGTATTTTTTTTTCTGAAAAATATTTAAAAATCTATAAAGTTCAGAAATAAATGCTTGTTTTAACGTAATTTTAAAATTAGAAGCAGACACTTATTTTCTCCATAGAAACTGAAATTCATGTATTCAAATCCATATGAAAATTAACTTTAGTGTAGTATTTGTGACAAGATGACCTCATTGTAAGTGAGCTAATATTGTTTGTCATTGAACAAGAAACATATCTTGACTAACCTAGGATTTTGGTGAACTTTTACTACCACGTCATCTGACATCACTTATTTAAAATATCCTAAGTGGTCACATTTCTAGAGAAGTTTATTTCAAACCCAGAGATGAGTATATAAAGTCCTGAAATTTTTTAATTTGCTACATAACAACTGACTTGAAGTTGATTCTTGTTATAGAATGGTATTGCCTTTTTAGGTGTGTTCACAGAGTAGAGTATAATCAAACATGCCTTAAAAAACATGAAAAAATGTGATAGGGTAGATTGAGCTATTTCTACTAAGACCTTTCTGGGATTCCAGTAATTTTTCCCCCTCTTATTCAAACTCATATATTACTTAACACTTACCCCTTCAATATTTTTTTTGTGATTATATGCATTGCCTTCCATTCTTTTTTTAAAATCTTATTTATCTTATTGAAGTATAGTGATTTACAACGTTGTGTCATTCACTCTTTTGTTAGGTGTTCTTTATCAAAAAATGTCTGTTATCTCCTAGAAAACTCTAAGATTTTAGACAGCAGAGAATATATCCTTCTCATACTTCTTGTTCCTCCTCTTGTTCCTGCTAGGACTTAATACAGGTTTGATTGCTGAATGGAAAATTTGTTTAATTCAAAGGTGTTAACACTCTAGCTTTCATACTGTATTTCATAAATTAATATACACCCACATCATATTGTCACTGGGACAGTTGTGATTTTGAGAGCAGAAAGATTAGCAAAAACTTGTATACATGTCAGTGTATTAATGTTGGCCTTTGGTCAGTGCTATCTCTATTTATGTCTTCTGCACTAAACTTTTCTTCCCTACTTCCTTCCTACTGCCTTCGTCATCCTCTAATTCATAAGGTTACCTGCAAAATACATTTAGCTCTATTAAAGAGAGTTTGTTATCATTTACTATCATTTAAAAAAATTTCTGGGAGAGACTATTTCAACCATTAAAGAAAAATAGATATTACTTTAAGTTCTGGACTATTGCTAGGACTTATAATGAATATGTGAACTGCTAATTCTTGTCTATCTCAATTTGTTTTTTTGGTCAAGATTTCAAGATTTCCCTAATTACAATTTTAGAATTATTTCCACGAGAAATGATTTAGAAACAAATATGTCTGGAAGTTAGGTACAGGACACTATGATTATCACTTTGTTATCTACTTAACCCTAAAACTAAATCTGGAAATATTACTGACAGGTGCTTTGACAAAGTAGTTACTTCTTTCCCTCTCCTACGCTTCCAACCGTAGTAGGGTATTAAAGAACTTTCATTCATCTTAATTAATTAAAATTCTAACTTTGACGCTAACTTACTTCCGAGTAGGGCTCTTTGTTGTTGTTTGGTACAGAAGGGCTCTGAGTAAAGGTCTAGATTTTGTTTTCTTAAGGCATAGACTGCACACTTTACAGGTTATATC
The DNA here is from genome assembly GCF_910594005.1 of Cervus elaphus. Lineage (NCBI taxonomy): Eukaryota > Metazoa > Chordata > Mammalia > Artiodactyla > Cervidae > Cervus > Cervus elaphus. The sequence continues at coordinate 36,572,678 of NC_057822.1, forward strand.
AGAGTATCTTTAAAACACAACTGGAAAATAATCGATACAATTAAACTACATTAAATGACAGTGGTATTTAATGAAACTTTTAAAAACTATTACGCATATTTCCCTAGTTTTGTAACACCTAATCTTTAGAAGCTCCTGGGCTGCCTCAGTGACTGGGGACACTTAAATTGGGTTGTATGCCCTCAAGGCAGTCCGCTGGGTTTACGTTCTAGACAACATTGCCAACTATTTTTTTCTGAGTTGTGAGCATATGCCTTGCTCACTTTTCTCTGCAGTCAGGTCACGTGAGTGCTGTTTTTAAAAGAAACATTTTGGCTCTGCCACATGGCACATAGGCTCTTAGTTCCCTGACCAGGGATGGCACCCTCCTTGCCCCTACATTGGAAGTGCAAAGTCTTAACCACTGGACCACCGGGGAAGTCCTATGTTACCTAAGTGCTGATTGATCTTCTAAACAAGATTGGCCACGAAAAAGGAGAATAAATGCTCCCCTTAGTTCCTTAACCACAATTTAAATGGGTTAGTGGAAAGGTTGAATGCATAAACTCAAAGAAAATTTAGGGGTCATTAAAGATTTACTTTTTGCCTAAAATCCTACCAAATGACCATGGATATTAAGGAATCTATAGAAAAGCAGGCATAAGAAATAAGGGGATCGGTCGCAATTCCATTTTAACTCCGTTTGTAAAAATGACCAGGGGATCAGAACTGCAAAGGATCAGAAAGGCAGAAATCCACCGAAGTCCTCATTTGCATGGCCAAGCTGCGTCACACATGAGCCCCACCACCTCCCCACCCCAGATGCTGCAGGTGACCTACTTTCCTCATCCTCCTCATCAGTTCGACTCAGGGTGTCCTGGGAAGCCTGCTGGGACGGCTCACTGTCCTGCTCCCAGACAGTGCCAGTGCCGGTGTTGGAGCGGGACATGGTGGCCAGGCTCAGGCGGTAGGCAGAGGTGGAAGTGCCCACGGTGCTGATGGACGTCTTTCCTTGGTAAGCTAGCGAGGTTGAGACCAAAGAAAACCCAGAGTGAGGATCTTTTTTGGGCGGGGTGGAGAGGGCGTGTGGTATGTAGCATGTGGGATTTTAGTTCCCTGACCAGGGATTGAACCTGTGCCCACGCATTGGAAGCCAGGAGTCTTAACCACTGGACCGCCAGGGAAGTCCCAGGTGCTTGGAAGAAAACAAATGCTAGCTTCAAACTCTTCCCTCACAGCTTGTATTTTTTAAAAGAAAGGTCATTTAAATAGTATGTCCCAGACAGATGACCTTTAGGACAAAGGGCTTCTCTGGTGGCTCAGATGCTAAAGAGTCTGCCAGCAATGTGGGAGACCGGGGATTCGATCCCTGGGTTGGGAAGATCCCCTGGAGAAGGAAATGGCAATCCACTCCAGCATTCTTGCCTGGGAAATCCCATGGATGGAGAAGCCTGGTGGGCTACAGTCCATAGGGTCACAAAGAGTCAGTCATGACTGAGCGACTTTCACATGCATACATAGCAAACAGAATTGAAAATGTTAAAAAAAAAAAAAGAGTCAGCCACTGATGTAATTGAATAGTTTTCTTGCAGGAGCATAACATCTCTAACAATAAAAAATGCTTTGATGTTGCAGCCTGTCTCATTGTTTTCCAGTTTCATTTTCCAAGGCTGGCTGAATGCAGATTCATTTTGAGCTGAATTATAGATATCAACTTGATCAATTTCACTGAGAAATGTACCTTATACCTGACACAAGCACACAGAAGTAATAGACATCCTGTCTGAAAGGAACCGCGCAAAATCAGAATATATAATTAATACTGTGTTCTTATTCCCCTTTTCTGGAGGTTACAATAAAACACTCCCTTGATTCTTTGTCATATTATTTCATTAAAAAGCAGAACATTTGAATGGTCCTGTGCAGATTTCACCAAGATTGTATTTGACAAATTTTTTTTTTTTAATTTTTGGTCTTTAATACATCGCCAACAATAGGTTTTAGAAAGACAAGAAGCCAAATGTATAAGAATATTCTACTTATAGGTGATGACTGCCCTCTAATGGCAGAAAATGATTTATTTTCCTTCCTCAGTAACCCGAAGTTAATATAATTACAAAAGTAAACAATGCATTCCCAAAGAAAATCTCTTGAATAATGTAAAGAAAGTAACTCCTAGCCCATCAGCTTTGATTCAACCCTCTCTCCCTCCAAGTCATGAAAAGTTAGACTTTATTATCAATCATACAGACCCAGTTTTAAGTCCTCTCACAGGTGTCATTGTCTTTTTGTGAAAGTTATTTATCCTCTATTGAATCTTCACTTCTTTTTATAAGTAGATTTTCAGTTACAATTTTGCAGGTATTTGTGTGGATTAAATGAGATAACATCTATGAAATAATCTACCATATAACAGATGCTCAATGAATGTAAGTCCCCTTTCCTTTTCAAAAGGGAAATAAAAGTATGAATTAAAGTAAGTTTTTCCTCCTAGCTAAGTCTTCAAGAAAAAGCTGAACTACTAAAATAAAGACCGAAAAATATATTGGAGAAGGAATAAAATTAAATTCTTATGATACCCCCTTGACTTGCACTGTTGACAAGGATGACAGGGTCACCAATACTAGTTGTACCAAAATGGCTAACTCACACTTGGTTCCAGAAAGAGCAGTGACCTATAAAAAGGAGCTTTCTTTGTTCTACTAGTCAAAGTCAAACCATCCCATGCATACTCACCCGATCCACTGTGAACTGCCTCTTTTAGAATTTTCAGTTCACTGTTGAACTCAGCAATGAGGGAGCTCTTACACAGAGGGCGTGGAATGAAACGCCGCTCTAGCTGGTCAGCAATGTGTTGTCGGGCAGAAAGCTCTTCATGGTTCTCTGCCGGTTGGGCCAGAAGCTGAAAGGAAGGCATAGATTTTCCGGTCCTCAGTTTTCCCATCTGTAAAATGGGCTAATAATTGTATTGATTTCATAGTTGGTGGTGAGGATTAAATAAAGTACTGCAGATGAGAATTGAACACTGTCCTTAGAACAGTGCTTAGGAAGTGCTTAATCAATCCACTGCTTTGAATCATGGCCCCCAGACATCAGAAATCAGGCATGAAAAGAATAAAAAAGAGTAGATGAACACAGAGGGTCTCAGAGGAAAAGCGTGCTTTAACTATCTCATTTTTTACATATTTATTTAAAATCAGGTCTCAATTATGCCACCAAAGACAAGTGATCATTCTTCAGATCATTCTATTGGATCAATCTTTTTTTTTGTTTTCCCAGGGAAGGGGTAAGAGGGCAGAGGGCAACATTTTAAGATGTTAACTAAGCTCTTACTGTAAAGGTATTCCCCAGAGGGATACCTGTCTGGGCTGGTTTCTCATCAAGCGTGATCTTAACAGGTCCTCCTGACTAGCAATAGCATCTCCCCCAAGACTGCCTTAAATCTGGAGAACAGCAGGTCCACGGGGCTTGTTACTTCCTAGAGGAGGAGCACACAGCACACCTTGCACTGGATGAAGGGGCGCAGGAGCACGAAGATGGGGATGCGGGTCCGCACGATGAAGTCCAGGAAGTCCCACAAGGCCAGGCCCCCGACCTTCCGCAGGGCCATCTCCTTCACCTGGAGGCTCAGCCAGTACCACTGGCTTCCGAGCTGCCTCTCAAAGCAGACGAGGATCACCTTCAGCGCTTCACACCAGGAAAAGAGAAAACTGAGTCTGCACACTTGTGCCTCAGAGGAACCCTGCCCACATCCAGCTGCCTGCATCCTCAGCCCTCTTACGCATCAGACAGTTTTCAAAATCTAAACTTTCTCCATGCTTCCAAAATCTTCAGTGTACTCCTGAGTGAGTGTTCTGATATAAAGACAGATATTTGTATAGTAAATATGTTTTGATTCTGATTAAGAGAACACATATATCTTCATTAAGTGCATTTAACTACCATTTTGGAAAATATACACTGAAGCAATTCATACAACTGAAAGGGAAATGTGTTATAAACATGATACGTAGCTAATATTTTGCTTTCTAAAAGTTTTGTCATAGCGGCTTTATGGTAATACCAGCATACCATTCACATCCGAAGATAAAATATTTTCCTTTTTTTCCCTTTCAGCTTAGAAATAATATATCCTTGTCATTAGAAGTAAAATCAATCCATGCAGAAATGCATAAAGTTAAAAAAAAAAAAAGAGTCCTTCCCCTTCCTGACCCTACTCTAAACTGCTCCCCAGAGTAAACAATAAAATGGGTTTGAGTAGATTCTTCCAGAAAACTCTATCCTTCCTCCCTTGCCTCTCATCATGTCTATTACTAAACCCTATGGGATTTATTTTACAATATCTCTTTTCTTCCAGATTCTGGCAGCTTTGTTACAAACTACATTTTAAAATATATTTTTAGGAAGCAGATTTCTCAGCGTGTCAAGACAAACCAGAATACTGTAATGACATCAAAGATTATGGTGGGGGCTTCCTCTGCCACCCCAGCTCTCCCCCGAGGGTCTCCTGTGGGGCAAGCAAGGTAACCTGGGCCTTGTCCATCGTGTATTAAGGCCCATCTCAGCATCTAGAAGACACATAGAAATCCAGCTCCTTAAAGGCCTCAGAAATCACCACTGCCATCTATTTCAGGCATTTCTAGGGGGAAACTAGGGTATATAACACAGGGAAAGATGTGGTAAGATTCTTCCTTCCCCATCTACTCACCTCTAGTCCTCTCCCTTGACATTGCAAGCACATGAACAAAAAGTAGCATTCCTCTAATCCTACCCTGATCGTGGTGACACTTCTATTGTTGTGTGCCTGTGGGCCTTCTTTGGATTTTCTGCCTTCCTGCTTTCCGCCTTCACCAGCATCAGCCCAAAACAAGCAGAATGGCAGAGGGCTCAGGGATTCTGGTGATGGATGGATTTGATTTGAAATTTGGTCCTGCCACCAAACAGTGTGACTTTAGGTAAGTTATTTAACCTTTCTGAGCCTTCGTCATTGTCATTTAGTTGCTAAGTCACATCTGACTCTTGCAACCCCATGGACAGTGGCCTGCCAGGCTCTTCTGTCCATAGGATTCTCCAGGCAAGAATACTGGAGTGGGTTGCCATTTCCTTCTCCAAGGGATCTTCCCAGGTCTTAGCCTCTTACTAAAATGAGAACATTTATTTCTTTGAGCTGTTGTGAGAATTCAGAGTGATGATAATGTAAAGCTTAGAAAACAGTGCCCACTAAATGCTCAAAATAAAGGTAAAACTAAATTTAAAAGAGAAGTCCAGTAGCCTGGCTAAGTAACCAAAGAATCTGCCTTCATTAAAAAGGCAGAAAATGGAAAAAACAAACAACCCAATAAGAAAAAATGGGTAGAAGATCTAACTAGACATTTCTCCAAAGAAGACATGTGAATGACCAAAAGGCACATGAAAAGATGTTCAACATTGCAAACTATCAGAGAAATGCAGATCAAAACTACAATGGGGTATTACCTTACACCAGTCAGAACGGCCATCATCAAAAAGTTTACAAATAATAAATGCTAGAGAGGGTGTGGAGAAAAGGAACCCTGCTATATTGCTGGTGGGAATGTAAACTGGTACAGCCACTATGGAAAACAGTATGGAGGTTCCTTAAAAAAAACAAAACAAAAATAGAGCTACTGAATGATCCTACAATCCCACTCCTGGGCAAATATCCAGAGAAAGACAATTAGAAAAGATACACACACCCCAATGTTCACTGCAGCACCATTTATAACAGCCAAGACATGGAAGCAACATAAATGTCAATCAACAGGTGAATAGATAAAGGAGATGTGGTATATTTATACAATGGGATATTACTTTGCCATAAAAAAGAATGAAATACGGCCATTTGCAGCAACCTGGATGGACCTAGCTACTGCTGCTGCTAAGTCGCTTCAGTCGTG